>NW_020173116.1:10724576-10724954 GCF_003031525.2 Neophocaena asiaeorientalis asiaeorientalis | reverse complement strand
CCTCCCTCCTCGCCTCTGGGAGGGGCCACACCTCCCAACAAAACAAAACCCTGGCATCCAACCTGAGGAGCTCCGGGTGGCACGGCGGCGCGAAGGGCTGAGCCACGCGCTCTCCGGGCGTCCAGGGGGCAGGCTCGGCACCCATTCCGGCCCGGAACCAATTCCGACCTAGGTGGTGCCCGGGGCGCGCACGGCACTCTCTCCGGGGGTCCGCGGCGCCCCACGCTCCGGGGTGGGGGGCGCGCGGTGGGGCTCGGGGAGGCCAATAGGCGACCCTCGAGGCTGCTACCCGGGCACGGCCTCCGCCCACCCCGAAGGTACTCTCAGAGCACCCCAGACCCTGAGGTTCGGGGTGTCTCGTCCTCTGCCTCTTTGGCG
>NW_020173116.1:10666235-10724536 GCF_003031525.2 Neophocaena asiaeorientalis asiaeorientalis | reverse complement strand
TCGGGGCTGGGCGCGGGGCGGGGGCGGGGATGTGCTTAGAGGGAAACTGGCCCGAGGGAAGGCCGGCAGATGCGGGGCTGCCGGCTGAGGTCCCGTCAAAGTTGTCAATGGGGGTGGCAGGGAATCTTCCTTCCTCTGCCCCGTGCCGACCCTCGCCCTGCCCGCGGCCACCCCGCTGTCCCGTGCGCTGGGGGACGAGCGCGCCACCGCGGTCCCCTGCACGCCGTCCTCGCGGGGCGAGCCTGCTCGCGGAACCCCAGCCAGGGCGCCGGGCGCGTCTCTGCGCGCCGACCACTGCACTTTCTCAATGAGAGGCGGCGAGGGTCGGGGAGACGCCGGCGAGCGTGGTTCGCGGAGGACCGCCTGCTGGGGAGGAATGATCGCTGTTTTTTTCAAGGCGAACGTAGCTGGTCCGGAAAATGGGTCAAGGATGGAAAGGAGCGGGTTCATTGCCCCCCTCCTAAGCAGAGGCACGAGGGGTGAGGTACCGTGGCCAGGAGCGCGCACCCGGAGCTCCACGCGGCCGCTCCCTCCCCTCCCCCGCTGCCCTCCTCTCATTTTGCACCAGTGCAGGAAATGTTCCACTGACCTACATATTTTTCCAAACATACGTGACCTTTTTTTTTTTTTTTTCCCTCTGTGGGAGGAGACAGGCGAGAATCCAAGAAAAGGAGAAGCTGGAGCGGCGCGCGCGAGGAAACAGGGAGGCTTTCACCGAACACAGACACGTGCACATAAATAGTCCCAGGAGCCAAGAGCTGCTGTTCCATAGTCTGCTGGGCTCCGAGACAGAGTCGGGTGGGAAGGGCAGACCCTGCGCCCCGCCGAGGCCCGGATCGGTGACAAGCTTCCCCTAGCCTAGCAGACCCCACTCCATCCTCGGCGGCGGCGTTCCCCACGTGGAGGCGCCTGGCGAGAAGCCCAAAGGAGGGGCGAGGTCTCCTACCCCCGGGAGGTCCCCCTTCCCAGACATCACAGTGGTACAGTGCCTGGCGCAGCGCTCTGCGCCCAGCAGCCTTTTTTCGGATGTCCCTGGGTCCTTCGCACATTCCAGCAAGTAGCCCTGGAGAGGAAAGCGCCCCCACCGGTCCTTTTCCATCAGACTCCTGTTTTGCGGCCAGAGGGAATCTCCTAGGGCCTTTCCTCTGAACATTAGACGGGGCCCCCAACTCGGTTCCAGGGCCCTGGCTTTATTCTCTCCCGGCTCGAGTTCAAGACAAACCCTCTACCGCGCAGACCCGACCCACAACGCCTTATTTGGGCATGCAACGCCGCACTGTCAATTAGATCAAAACGCTCACACAGAGCTCCTTTTCCCCCCTGTAAAGTAGGTCATTCTCTTTATTTCCCTCTTGTATTATTTTTGTCTAATTCTCCTCCTGAAAAATAATCAGCTGCAGGAGCCTTGCGCATCCTGAGAAGCTGTTATTCTTAGGCTTGCTTCTGACTTGGAGGGCTTTTCAAGAAGGAGGAGGACGCGTTTGGCACGCCGTGGTCTTGAAGTACCTCCCTTTCCAAAAGGAGAACATCTTAAAACTTTATTTTGCTTTGTTCTTTTACCCCCTCCCTTTACTTCGGCCAAGTATGTTTTGCCCTGCCCTTAAAGCGTGGCCGTGACTAATATCTACTAAAGGATAAAGTTGTGTGCCTTTAACCGGATTTAATGCAGAATTTAAAGCCACCTCCCTTCCTTTCTTGCTTTGAAAACGATTCCAGCTCCCTCCTCCTTCTCCCTTTTGGGAACTAGTTGAACAATCGTTAAACGATCTTTTAGGAAACAAATGGCCTACAGAAATAACACAGCAAGTAATTCCACATTGCAACAGATATTTTTGCTATGGTCTGTTTTTACCTGTTGCCTGGTAGGATATCCTATTAAGTGTGTGGTTCCTGCCTTTTGATCATGGAGATGTTGTATACGTAGTTGTACTTATTCCAGACGCCGTCCCATCTCCTAATGTTAATTCCACTGGGGTAGGACACCTGTCTGACCATAAGGGGGAATGGAGTCTGCAGCAGAGAACCCAGTCAGGACCGGAGCACATCATGCCCTTTCCCCAAATGTAGACAAGAGTCAAAGAGGGAAGTTTACCTCCTGTTCATTCTTTGCATTTGGCAGTTCAGTTCCTTTTATTGGCATTTGTTGAAGGCTTGTCAGGAATCAGGCTGGGCTTGGCCTGTGTGGGATGGAGGGAAATTTGATAGCAGTTTATGTCTGTACAAGAAGGGTTTACAATGTAAAGGCAGGGATAAAGATGAGGCCAGAAGAATCAGGATGGGCTTTCTGGAGGAGGTGACATTGCTGCTAGAATTTTTTATCGACCAGATAACAAAGTCTCATTGGATCAAAATCTATGCATTACTCAAAATGTACAGCATAGAACAAAGGAACCATCTCAAAACTGCATTGCCAATTTGGAGAAATTCTGAAGTTTCATGTGGTTCGTCCTGTAAAAGAACATGGCTTTATTGAGTGTATGGTGCAGTGATATGTCCAGGAACCCCAGCTATTTTTCAAAAAGTGAATATTTATGGAGGGGAGGATCAAATTGTTTCACTCTAGTCGGTTATGTCCATCTATGAAGATAGCAGAGAAACAACTGAAGTTTTTTCAGTCTAATCGGATATTCTTTTTCCTCATAGCAGTTGTGTCATATCCTAATTAAAATTAGCCAATTACATTCTCAAAATAGGTACAGTAGAAGTGTCCATATATAGTGCTACACACAGGTGGAAGGTGTGGATGGTTACAAGAACTACAGCACTAGCTCAGGGCCCCATATTAGGCATGTATAGTTGGTAAATTAAACACACACTTTAGGAGAAACAGCAAGGACAGTGTTCTATGCTGGATGACATCATCTCGTGTTTTTTACTAATTTTAAGACAGAAGAGCCTTCTTTTTTCTTTTTTTTTTTTTTTTTTTTTTTTTTTTGTACGAATGCCCAGAAGTCCTTTTATGGAGTCTTACCTCTGAGTAGCGGTTTTCGCTTAAAAAGAAAAAAACCCCACAATTCTATGCATCATTAAGTAGAATAACATCGCGCTAGGGAAGACAATTGTTGCAACTGAGGCAGAAGGGAAAGTTGGGTTAGAATAAGGATGAAGAAGAGACCTCAGAGCCCATAACTGGAGACTGAATACTCAGAGGCCAGGGCTGATGAGAGAAGAAAGATTCAAGAATGTCCACCTGCCTTTGGTTAGAATTTGAGGTTAGAATTTGAATGCCTTGGTTCTGCAGAAGCTTCAAAGCGAGAGAAAAGTATGGGCTAGGGATTCGGTCACTGCAGCAGGCTGGGCCCGAGGATGCTACCAGGAGAGAATCAAGGCCCCGTGCAGCTTGCCTGGGAGAGTGAGGGCTGGACTTGGCATTGGTGCCTGTTAGATCATGTGGCTGGCAAAGCAAAGAATGAAGTAAGATTCCCTTACAAAGCTGGCATGGAGGGCCCAGGGAGAAATCTGGGCTGGTGGAGCCTGGAGGTGACAGAGCCTTAAAGCCTCAGCTAATCCCCACTAGTTAATTGCAGTGCTTCTGAGGACACACCACACACACACACACACACACACACACACACACGCACACACACACACACACCCCCCGGAAAAAGAGGTGGCAAGACTGTTGACAATATAGGCACTTGAGAATAATCTTTCCTTACAGTTAAGTCGCCTGAGGAAGTCCCTTCATGTACCTTTTCTCTAATAAAGTTTGATTTTAGGTCCCATTTATTTCTCTTCTAAGAGAATCTTTAAAATATATATATGTGTGTGTGTGTGTGTGTGTGTCATCTTGGGCATGTTACTTAACTTCTTGTCTCATTTGTAAAATGGGATAGTAGTAGTATTGTTGGGAAATTATGTGAGATAGTATATGTAATCTAGAGCACTTACAATGGTATATGGTTCAACCAAAGACTATATATGTGTTTGCTTTCTTCATGGTATTTTATTGTATATATGCAATATAATTAATTTAGTTTCCAAAACAAAGAAAAAATAGTATTTAATTTTAGAGCACTTTTAGGTGAGCACCAAATTGATCAGAAAATACTGAGTTCCCATATACTCCCTGCCCCCTGCCCCACCAGAGTGGTACGTCTGTTACAGTCCATGAAGCTCCGCGGACACATCAGTATCACCCAGATCTCTAGTTTCCATTAAGGTTGACTCTTGGGGTTATACTTCAATAGGTTTGGATAAAAGTATAATGACTCGCATCTGCCGTTATCGTATCGTACAAGAGTATTTTCACTGCCCTAAAAGTCCTCTGTGCTCCACCGCTTCATCCAGCCCTCTCCACTAAACCCTGGCAATCCCTGATCTTTTTACTGTCTCCATAATTTTGCCTTTTCCAGAATGTCATATAATTGGAATCACACAGTATCTAGCTTTTCAGATTGGCTTCTTTCACTTATTAAAATGCATTTATGTTTTCACCATGTCTTTTCATAGAGCTCATTTCTTTTTAGCACAGAATAATATTCCGTTTGTCTGGATAAGAGGGTTTTAAAAGTGATATTTTAGTAAGTAATGCTTTCAGTAATAACAGGTAATATTTGTCTGATACTTACATGCCAGGTATTTACGTGACCTCATTTCATCTTTGGAAGTCCCCGAAGTGATTTAGGATTTCCAGGTGACAGATAAGGAATGTGACACAGGCTCAAGGTACCGTCAGTCTCTTGGCAGATGCGTGGCAGACCAAGGTTTGATCTTTGCTTGAAGACCACTGCTCCTGTGCTCCTTCCCTGCCACCTGATCCAGCACTCAGCCGTGTCAGATGCCAGCACAACGATATTCATGGCATCATTCACTCGCCATGAGATCCTGCTGGATAATGAACTAGCGCCAAAGCAGGCATGTGCTGCTCTGTGTATGCACATTTCTTGTCTCTGTTTTCTCTTGTTCTCCTCTCAATACATCAGTTATTAATATCTTTACTCCATTCTTGAATCAGCTCTCTTCCAAGCACTTGAAATAGAATTCCAGAATGAAGGCTTGGGGTTGGCAAAAGAGCAACACTTAGTCCTGATAAAACACAGAAGGAAATAAAATCACTGGGTCCATACGTGTGTTATCGGCATCTCAGCATCTTGCCAAGGGCACTGTTTGGACTTTGGTAATGGCCTGGTTGGGAGTGTCCTTTTGTCAACATCTGTGATCTTCAAGCCGGCTCTAGGTCACAGGTTGGGAAAGGAAGCAAATTCCTCCCGTGAAAGGGAAAGTTTGGGTGACAGCGAAGCTTTCCTCTCTTGGCCCACGAGAGTGGGACCAGGGTGGGCCAGCCCAAGGAGGAGGCCTTGCTCAGCTGTTACCTCTGGTCATCCTTCTGCTGAAGGCAGTGGCCGGGGATGTAGCCTTTCTCACTGGAACTAGATTGTTTGCTTGGGGGCAACCCCACCTTTCACAGCCTGTAGAAGGTGGTGAGACGGTGAAATATGGAAGGAACAGTGGCTCCAAAGCATGCAGAAAGCTGAATGCAGGAAGAGTCTTTTGTGCACAGGATGCCAAGAGATGGAGGAAGGAAGGTCCTTGGGATGCAGACGTGGGTGGGCTGTAAATGTGCCAGGAGGATGGGGTGTCTCTCAGCTCCTGCGATTAGCTGAGCAGATTTCAGAAGCAATTGTAGAGTCAGAGCTAAAGCACATACAGTATAGAAGAAATCACTGCCACTCTGTAGGGCATTTGCTCCTAGCCTCCATTCACGAGGGGACCGGCCAGCTGCAGAGACATGCGCTTTTCCAACCTGCACAAGAAGCACCCTGTAAACGCAGGGCAGAAAGACAGCTGTGTTGACACACAAGTGGCTGTTGTCTTTTGCTGTTCTCAGCTCATGTCCCATTGAACTCAACTAAGAGGTCATTTCATGTATTTATGTGTGTCTGTTTGTTTAAAATGGGCATATTCAGCTCGTTCTCAGAGTGGTTTCCATTTCTGTCTCGTTTTAAAATTCTCTGACTCGGGAGCAATGCTGTTCGAATAGTTAAGTTTCTATACTAACAGATGCATAATCTACCATGTACTTTGCCCAGGAACAACATTTAGTGATCCAAGATTCATTACACACAGTTCACTTGAAGTGAACAGCTAATTATAGAAAAATGTTCTCCAAGGAGCTATTTATAACCCCTCCTAAGTAGGCAGAGGAGATGCATTTCCTGTATGGACAAGCATTATTTTCTCAGTAAGCTTTGTTACAAGGTTTTGGTGAGAAAGAGCTTTTCTCAATGGCTTGGTTCTAACACTTGCACTGACAGTGAGCATGGTTCTCTAATAAAGACAACCTCATTCGATGTTCTTAAGATGTGCTATTGCATGTCTCTCTAGATTTCTTCCTTTCAAGGCAAAGGAGGGATTGCCCTGAAATGAAAGATGCTTTCCTCATGGCAACGGGGCTTGACTATATTTTTGCATTCCAGAAGTTTCTAATTAAAGCCACTTTTCCTTTTTGTGATACTAGCGAGGTTCAGATGAGGCAAAGTGTCTATGTCTGGGAGTGACTGAGTACTAGGGCTTTTCTTTAAAGAGTTTTCACTTGCGAATTTGAGATGCCAGTGGGTGGCATTTTGTTTTCTTGGCCCTGAATGATTCAGACCAGTGGTTCTCAAAGTGTGTTCCTCGGGCCCATGGCATCAGCTTCAGCTGGGAACTTGTTAGAAATACAAATTCTCAAACCCCATCCAGATCTGCTGCATCAGAAACCCTGGCAATGGGCCCCAGCAAAGTGGGTCAAGAAGACTTTCAGGAGATTCTAATGGATGTAACATTAGAGATCTGCTGATTTAGACAGTTGGTGATGTCGCAGGTAGGGGACTGTTCCACAATGATACGGTTTGAGCTAAGTTTATTGCCGTTCCTGTGCTAGCCCCTGGGTTAAGAGAGAGATGGCATTCATTTATTCAATCTTCACAATCACCCTTTGAGGATGGTTTTGTTATTATCCCCTTTGACAGATGACAGAATGGGACCTGGAGGGGTTACGTTACTGGTGCAGGGAACGGGGCCAGCCGGGAGCAGAGGCAGGATGGAGACGGGGGTCTTTCTGCTGCCCAAGCTGATGCTTTGACCACCCTGCACTTCTGCTGGCCATGGGCACACCTGGCCAGGTGACTGATAAGAATTTAATAAGCCCCCTTCCTCAATTCTTCTCCCTATTTTCCTAGTTCTTTTTCCTTCTCTTTCTCTCAGTATCTTCTAGTCATTTCTTTGCTCTTTGTTCTCACTCTTTCCCTCCCCCCTCATCCTCCTCCATGGAAATGAACTGCTTTGAAATATTACATCCCATCTTTCACATTATTCTCATTCAGCTCTTCATCAGAGTCCAGCCTGGCCAAGTCTGAAGCATAGAGCTGAGCCAGCATCTGGTGACTTCAGGCTGTGTTGAGAGCCAGTTGGCTTGACTCTGGTCTTCAGAGAAAGTGAAGCAGGCAGGAAGGGATATTAAGTTAAAAGGCATATTACCCAGGGGGGTTTATTAAACACAGCAAGCTGTACCCATGCTGTACAAGGTGGGTTCCGTAGGCGTTGTTTGAACTCACAGGGAGCTGGAGTCAAGAAATAGACGTTCGTACTCTAAATTAACATAAAAATTAAAATGTGAGGATAGTGCCTGGATGGCAAGTATAAAACATTAAAGAAATAGAACTGAGAGCTTAGAAATAAACCCTCACAATTATGGTCAATTGATTTCGACAAGGATGCCAAGATAGTTCAATGGGGAAAGAACAGTCTTTTGTAACAAATCGTGCTGGGACAATGGATATCAATATGCAAAAGAATGAAGTTGGACCCCAACCTCACACTGTATAAAACATTAACCTGAAATGGATCGAATGCATACATGTAAGAGTTAAAACTATAAAACTCTTAGAGGAAAACACAGGGGTAAATCTTCATGACCTTGGATTTGTCCAAGGATTCTTACATATGATATAAAAAGTACAAACAACTGAAGGCAGGGAAATAGACAAATTGGACTTCATCAAAAGTAAAAACTTGGGACTTCCCTGGTGGCGCAGTGGTTAAGAATCCGTCTGCCAGTGCAGGGGACACGGGTTCAATCCCTGGTCCGGGAAGATCCCACATGCCGAGGAGCAACTAAGCCCATGCACCACATCTACGAGCCTGCGCTCTAGAGCCCACGAGCCACAACTACTGAGCCCACGTGCCACAACTACTGAAGCCCGCATGCCTAGAGCCAGTGCTCCACAACAAGAGAAGCCACCGCAGCGAGAAGCCTACGCACCGCAACAGAGTAGCCCCCGCTCGCCTCAACTAGAGAAAGCCCGCGCTCAGCAACGAAGACCCAACACAGCCAAAAATAAATAAATAAATAAATAAAATTTACTTTTAAAAAAAAGACTAATAACTGAGGATTTCATTTATAGGAAACTCCAAAACTGGCAAGTCTATAGAGATGGAAAGTAGATTATAGTTGCCTACTGCTGGGGGCATTTAGGTTTGGGATGTGATGGATAGAGTATAGGGTTTTTTGGGTGATGAAATGTTGTAAAATTGATTGTGGTGATGACTGTATAACTTTGTGAATATACTAAAAACCCCTGAGTTGTACCCGATAAGTGGGTTAATTGCACTGGATGTGAGTTCCGTCGGCAGAAGAATGTTAACAGAAAAATAAAAAAGCTCCATTAAAGGTACCATATCTGCCCATCTCTTCCCATTGAAGCCTCCTCCACTCGTGTGGCATCCTGCCTCTTTCACACCAAGGTCCTGACCGACCTCCTCTCCCCACCGTGCCCCTCCCCCTTCCTTCTTCCATCCCGTCTTCCTGCTGCCCCAGAAGTGAACAGGCTCCCGCGGCTCTCTCTTCAGCCTCTGGCTCTTTTCCTTCTTTTTCGGGAGAATCCAGTCCTGTGGTTCTTATTCCAAAGCCTTTCAAATCTTTATCTCTGGTTCTGGGACAGCTCTCCTCCCATGTTGCCAACTGCCCGCCGATATTTCCATTTGGATGTCTCCCACTTCACTTGTCTAAAACCAGTTTGTTTTCTCCTTTTCCCTCTTCTCCCCACCCCAGCTCATTCTCGCGACTGCCCTAGTCCTTTGAACGATGTGACTTTTCTTCCACTTACCTGCGCTTGAGAGCTGAATTCTGCTTTTAAACGCTTCCTCTCTCGTCTGCTCTGGTTACTCTAGAGCTGAGGCTGATAGGTGCTTGTCTCCTGGTGTTTCGTTCACTCCCCTCTCCCTTCCCACGCCCATTGTCTCTCTCTTCTGTGGTTCAGCCCTAAGTAGGGGAGCTCACTAGCATTCTAACTGGCCAGAAGTAACTACAGAATATGAATTGTGGAAAAAAAGGAACATAGTCGTGACCTAAGGAAGGGTTTCAAAACTCCGTGCCCTGAACTCCATGCAGAAGATTTTGTGAGAGAGTTGTACGAGAGAAGAAGAAACCCAAGGGCCTGGAAAGAAACCCATGAACTAAGGAAGCAGGTCATCTCAGGGGAAATTGACACATATGCCCCGGGGTATGGGTTTAGAGAGCCCCCGGCGGGCCTTGCTTGTATTGAGCCAGTGGACTCCGGTACAGCCAGGCCAGTGGTGGATGTACTAAAATATGTCTGTGCTCGTGGGTAAACAGCCGCTATCCTGAGCCCACTGACTGCCCCCCCATCTCCCTGCTGCTCCCCCAGGACTGCCTGAAACTCCCCACTGCACAGTGATGACGAGAACCCCTGCTGGTGGCTGTGCCGTCACATGGCTCCGACTCTATAACCACCTGGTCTCAACTTCGGTGCTTTTCCAGTGGCCGCCAAACCGAGTCCACACTCCTTGGCATCCTCAGGACCCACCTGAATCCAACCGCAGCCTAGCTCTCCAGTCTATCTTCCATTACTCCCTACACTGCATTCCACATATGTGACGTGTACTATCCCCACATCAAATTCTGCTTTTGCCTTTCCCTCCCTGCTCTGCTGAAATTCTTCCTCTTTCCCAAGGTGTTGTTCACGTGCTATCAGGAAGTCATCCTAGAGTCCTTTGGCCGGGTGTGAATTTTTCCTTCCTCATTGGTTATTTTCAGGTACATAAAAAAATAATATTTATAAGCATACATGTATATTTCATGCATATGTTATTATATATGTATTTAATATATCTATCTTTTTATGTGTATATATATATATAATTGAATGTATTATTCAATTTTTATAGCCCAGTACCTTCAAGTTGTTGTATCAATTAGGGTTATTTTGGATGTAGGAGCAGAAACAACTCTGCTTCCCCAAACTTGCATCTCCCTTGTATCCACCACACGGCCTCACGGCTGTGAGTCCTGTCCACTCCGTAGGCCGATGGCTCCCAGGTGGGTGACTCCAGGTTTATCTACCCCCTTTGCCTACTTGGCAAAGGAAACTTCCTGAATCCTAACTACGGCAGCGGGAGGATGGCATCCAATAGATGCAGAATTCACAGCCTTTCCTGCTGCACCTCATACCGAAATGTCTCGTCTTAAATTAAACCTCATGCGCTTTGGGCTGTAAGCTGTACCCTGCCTGAGAGCGAAACATTTTATTTCAACAGCTTTTTTTTTTTTTTTTTTGTGAAGTAGGGACTGTTCTAGCTCTCCTGGACTGGCTAGCAGATTCTGGATGTTTCTTATAAAAATTTATGCTCTGTTGGAACAAGAGGGGAAAACTCCCAACACTCTCTCGTGGGGTTCCCAGTGGACCAGAGCTCTCATTTTATATCCCAGACACGGAGCTGAGGATTTTAGAGTTTGTTTAGGTTCGGTGACCTGTTCCAGCATCTCAGGGTCCGAGGAGTCATGCATGACTCCCTCTCCTATGGAGCCACCTGGTTAGTCCATGGCCTGGAGCGCTATACGCATGGTGATTGGTTTTTGGAGGAGACCTAGAGACTGTTTTAAGAACTCCCGAGTTCTTACCATGTGCCAGGTGTTAGGATATTCTCACTGAATAATCCTGCTACCTCTTGCAGTAGGCATTTCTCCTTTTGTTGACGAGAAACTGAGGCTCGGAGAGGTGAAGTCATTCCCCAGTCTAACCCCCGCGTACGCAGGAGACCAGGAGGCGTCAGGAGCTGTACGTGACTTATGCACTCAGCCTCCCCGAGTTCTGGTCCCTGATTCCCTGGGGGACAGCATCCCACCCCCAGGCTGCTCATCCACTGCCTTCCTCTGTCCTCCTGGAGCCCCTGGGACTGGGGGGCTTGGTGGCATCAGCTCAATTGACGCTCTCAGCCTGAGAACCTCCACAGAGCATCGACCCGCTTATTTGTCTCCAGGGAGGTTCGTTTTCCTTGTAAGAGGAGCTGGGGTCCAGCCACGGTCCCTCCATGTCTGGTTCCACCCAGGTCGCCCCCAGAATCATTTGGTGAGATGGGGGCTGTCCTGGTTCAGGGTTGCTAACGCTGGGATTTTGGCAGACGCAGACTGAGAACTTTTGGAAATGGTGTTGAAATCAAATGAAGGAACTGAGAAATCCCTGAAGCAGCACCTAAATCCTGCTTTTGTTATTGAGCAAAAGAGAAGCAAGTGGGGGTGAGGTAGAGCAAAGGAGCACAAGAGGCCGCTTGAGGCGTGTCATGTCAGATCTAAAAGCGAGCACTGAGGCCATGGGGCATCCCGTTTAAGGCAGGCCCGGTTTTCTACCAGAGGAGAAGCTTCTGCAGTAAACGAATGCTGCTAACATTGGTTAACTATTATATTACCTTCCTCAGGTAACATAAAGTGTTATCAACGGTCCAGCGTTCAGCGGTGCAGGTCGTGCACTGCACAACTTGGGGCCTGTAGTCAGACTACCGGTTCATGAAAAATGCACTTGAACTCAGGAAGCCCTTAGGGAGATGATGCAAATGATGGCAAGTGGGTAACTCTGCAAGAGGATTTGGGAGGGGGGTGATATATGTTGCAGGAGGGGACAAATAGAGCCCGTGGCAAGATCAAGGGCTTTAGAAGCAGACCAGGTCCCATTGTCACCATACCACCACTTAGTAGCTGGGTCACCAGGCAGGTTACTTAACTTCTCTGAGTCTGTAAAAGGGATGATGGGAGGTTCTTCCTTGACCCTCTGTGCCCAGGGGCCTATTGGCTACTTGTCAGGCCTGTGGCTTCCTGCATCCTTCTACTCCTCCTTAGCCGGGAAGGGGGACAAATTGGGGGTCAGTGACCCAGCTAAAAGATCCCTTACCACCCAAATCCAAATGCTTATGTTATATATATATATATATATATATATATATAATATATATTCTATATATGTTATATATATATACACACACACGTATATATTATCATAGTAAAATATGCATAACATAAAATATACCATTTTAACCTTTCTTTTTGCAGTACGTGGGCCTCCCACTGTTATGGCCTCTCCCGCTGCTCCCCTGCATCGGCAGGCGGACTCTCAACCACTGCGCCACCAGGGAAGCCCAACCATTTTTAAATGTACAGTTTCAGTGGCATTAAATACATTCACATTGTACAACCATCACCACCGTCCATCTCCAGAACCTCTTTCATCTTCTCAAACTGAAACTCTGTCCCCATTAAACAAGAGCTACTGGGGTTCCCCCCAAGCCCCTGGAAACCACCATTCTGCATTCTGCTCTGTGGATCTGGTGGTTCTAAGGATCTCACAGAAGTGAAAACATACAGTATTTGTCCTTTTGTAACAGGCTTATTTCACTTAGCATAATATCTTCATGGTGCATTCAAGTTGTAGCCTGTGTCAGAATTTCTTTCCTTTTTAAGGCCGAATAATAGCTGAATAATAGTCCATTGTATGGAGAGACCACATTTTATTTATCTGTTCATCACTGACGGACACTTGGGTTACTTCCACCTTTTGGCTTTGTGAATAATGTTGCAATCAACATGGGGGTACAAATATCTCTTAGAGACTTTCTTCACTTCTTCTGCATATAGACCCAGAAGTGGAACTGCTGGATCATTAGGTAATTCTAGGATTAATTTTTTGAGGAACTGCCATACTGTTCCCACAGCCACTGCACCACTTTACATTCCCACCAGCGTGGCACAAGGGTTCCAATTTCTCCACATTCTCATCAGTGCTTATTACTGTTATTAAATAATACCCATCCCAGTGGGTGTTGCACATATATTTTTACAATTAATGCCAAACACCTCTGAGTTGCCTTTATTTCTTTGCGGCAGCCTCCTGAGATTGCTGTGGGCAGAGGGATGGAAATCCCCCCATCTCCTCAGAAGTGATGGGACCAGAAGAGTCACTGCCGGTCCATCACCAAGGTGTACAGGTGACAGCCTGTCCTGAAGACAGGGCTCAGGTGCCGGTGGCGAGAGGAAACACAAAATAGGGTTGGATGTTTCTCCTGACTGAGGCATCAAGACGAGCTCCGAGGAGGGAGTGGCCTCCAGATCTTACCCCAGAAGACAACGGCTTCATCCTGTGTATGTGTGTTTACTATCCCCGTAACAGCAACAAGTGTTTTTTTTTTTTTTTTGGTCTGGGCACATTTTAATACCCTACTTCCTAGAATAAGATTGTTTCTTCCTCCTTCCTTCCCCTACCCTCCTCTTCTTTAATTTTTTTTCATCAAATGCTTTCTGAATTCTCGCCAGAAAGAAAGAAAGGGACGAAGAACAGCCTGTATCCAGCTCAGAGAACCTCTGTGCACTGCGGTTAAGGAATCACAGACTTAGGACATCAGAGGTTTGGACAGTGTGCAAGCCCGGGATGCCCGGCTCCAAGAAGAGGCATTTGGGGGTGAATTGCGGCCCAGGCTCTGTTCTTGGCTCCAAGCCCAGCATCCCCAGCTGGTACCTGGAGTTGGGACTCTGGCTCTTGGGACATGACTTTGCCATCAGATGTCAATTATCTGCCGTCTGTTTTGACCTACCAGCTGGAGAACTTTTCCACTCAGAACCCTGCTCTGGGCCCTCTCCTGTCTTTGTTCCCCAGATTTCCCCAACAATCTTCTCTCCCTGCTGCGTTTGTAGCCCCATGGGGGAAGGAACAGGAAAATTTCGCACATTTTCACTGGAATAGAACTGAAATGGGGAACAATGCAGGACCCTGGATGAGAAGAGTGCCCATCCCCGCAGCAGCCACGGGCCGTCACGGCCACATCCCCCCCACCCCGAGAACCCCGGAACACACCCCCAACCCTGGGCTCCGGGGCTCTCGGGGGACTGGCACGTGTGCATTCATTCCCCAGCCTCTCCCCGCAGTGGCCTCTCTCTTCTGATGGATGTCCCATTAGGCAATTATTAAGTATCACACCTTGCCCCTTACCCTACGATTGTTAAAAAGATAGATCCAAGTAACCTGCCGTGCACTGGTGCCATAGAAAGAAAATAAGGCCAATTTAAAGACATGAGGCTCGACTTCCATCTTGACGCACACCCACATGACTGCCGGCACCTCCCACTCACTTGCAGTCGGATCTGGGAGAAGGTTACCGAACCCGCTGGGAAATTATAGCTATCCAGCCCCTTGATGTGTGGGCCCTGGACTACCCACCAAGGATTCTGGAATAAAGAAGTAATGCCTCCATCTGAGCGCCTGAATCCACAGGAACGGGCCTGTGTGGGCATGGGAGCTGGGCCTGGGCTCTAGAGCGGAATTCATATCCTTCATCTGCAATCAGCCCATTCTGATAACAAGAACAGTTCACTCCGTCGTTAATGGGAACGCTATTCTCACCCTGATGGGAGGAAAAACGCCCAGAAACATGTTTAATGGATTTTTTTGATGCTTGAACATGTTGCAGTGATTTCCTGCTCCCAAAAAGGACACGTTGATAACTTTTCCATATGGTAATTTTCTGTTATGATGGTTAGTGGCGAGGCCATTTTTAATATTAAATTCCGAACGGTCAGCAGAATTTCGTCCAGTTTTCAATCGGCAAGACCCGTTAAGTTTTCAGAGAGGAAGTCGTTATTTCTTCTCTGTTTATTCATAGTGAATAGACATCTCTGTCTGAGTCATCTCATCTTTTCATACGTGGCATCAGGTTCATCAAAGACCGAGGGTTACAGATGCAAAGGCTCCCTAACGGGCATGTCATTCTCACGGTGCAGAGACGCAGACACTAAGTTTACTCAGGTTACCTTTCCCAATAACACTCTGTGCGTCAGCGTTGCCAGGGTAGATGCAGCCATGCCGAGGATAGAACCCTTTTTTCCATGCAGAGATGGATCTCACGCAAGCAAGGCTCCCTTCCCCACCCGACAGCAGGCTGTCTCACACAACTTAAAATATTCAGAATGCCTTCTTCCCAAAAATATCAAAGAAGACTCTTTCAAAACTTATTTAGTATCACTTGTTTTCCCTCCTGTGGTTGGTATTGACAGCAGAAGAAACTATGTGCGTGTACTTAATAGAAATAAGGCAGGTGATCGTAAAGATGATATTAGCTCTGGAAATGATGCAAATTTGGATGTCTGGCATGAGAGCCTAAATGGTTTGCAACTCTCTCCAATTAGAATTGTGAGTTCTCTTTTATAAAAGGCAAGTTACAGGTCTAGCCTGAATGACCACCTAATATAAAAGGTAAATGAAAACCAGTCTTTTCAGAAGCTATTTTGCGCAGCCCTTCACTTCTGTGATTTCTTTCGTTCCCACTTGCTTCTGTGAATTAAACTATGTTCAACTTGCCGGCTGAGGCAAATGAGGCTTTTTGGAAGTCTTGGTTTTATTTACAGTAAGTCCCCTACATACGAACCTTCAGGTTGTGAACTTTCAAAGATGCGAACGTGCGTTCACATGTCCAATCGCGTAAGTTCGTTCACGTGTCTGGCGTACGTTGTCACGTGCGTGCGTCCTCTCCAAGAGGCTGGGCTGTGCTTTTGTGTACTGCACAGAGTACAGTATCTTTATTCCTTGCCTGTTCGCTCAGTGCCACCCCCCGTATGCCAGCTGTTGTACTCTACGACCGTACTTTTCAAGGTACCGTACTGTGAGCTTTAAAATAGTTTTTAAAAAATTTTTTGTGTTTGTTGTTTATGTATTATTCATGTGAAAAGTATTATAAACCTATTACAGTACAGTACTATATAGCTGATTGTGTTAGCTGGGTACCTAGGCTAACTTTGTTGGACTTACCAACAAATTGGACTTACCAACGCACTCTCGGAACGGAACTCATTCGTATGTAAGGGACTTACTGTATTTACACGGGGCGCTAGACACGTCATAATATAGCAATCTGCTGATGCCAGGTTATGTTTCTTTTAAAGAATTTCATAAGCAAGAGCTTCCCTGGCACACTGAAGCGTGTGTTTTATCTCAGGGTCTGCAAAATGTGATAGACTGTATTGGTCCACACTCTTAGTTGCAGATAACAGAATCCGCTCTGAGTGGAAGGAGATCTACGTAGGGGTAAAGGTAGCCTTCAGAATCACTGGGGAGGATGAAAAAATGCTGTACAATAAACAGGAATAATATTTAAAATCATACACGGAATAGGCTGCCAAGGAAGCTGACGCTTCTTTCCTGACCAGGAAGATGCTGCCTCGTCTGCTGGGCCCGGCACCTTGTCACTTTTGCCTCATTTGGTACTTACAGGCACCTGTGCCCTCTCTCCGTGTAACTCTGTTCAGAATCCAGCTGCCTGGGTCTCCATCTGATCCTTAGGTCCCAAGTCTTAGCCTGAACCCTAGTCGCCAAGAAGTCTGGGAAATGTAAACTTGCCAGCTCCTTCCGTGCTGGAAGGCACATTCGAACGAGACAGGAATGGAGTTTGAAGTCAGCTCACAGTAGCTACCACGTGTGAAACAGACCACCACGTGGGGAGGGGGGGCGGAACCAAAAGAAACAACTTGCAGCTCGGTTTGCCAGCTCACACTCCCCAGCTTGGGGAGTTTGGTATAAACTAGTTGGTGGAGAAGCTGGCATTGGTCCCTGGTCCTGGCACCCTGAAGGAGTCTAACTAGTGGTGCCTACTGGCCACCTGGCACCCCTCCGGGTCCACTTCCCAAGCAAAGCTGCAGGAAGGCCAGAGGATGGCTTCAGCGCCTGGGTCTTCTGTCTGGAGAGCACTGTTCTCCCCCAACCCCCAAAGGATCTGGGGGCTTCTAGAATGCCCCCCCCACACCTTCTCTGCCTCCTCTGTGCCCAGGCCTCCCCCTGGGTGGCCCTGGCTCTGGGAAGGTGGCAGCTGCTTCTACTCCAAGCTGCACCCCTGTGGGCGCTGCCTCAGGGTCTCAAGTGCAATGTACAAGGTAGACTTGTTTGTTTCCACATGCAGCTTGAGAAAGCCACCTTGTGATGGTACAGCTACTCCTTTTATGTTTTCTTTGCTTATTTCTTCTTATTTGGCTTTCATGAAAATCCCAAGGTTTTAAGAGAATTATGGATCTATTTGAAAGAGGCAAGTAATAGCAATGACATCCTTAGATTTTTACTACGCTTGTGCTTCTGTAATACATATATAACACCATCCTGTGGGCTAGGTTGAATTATCCTCAATTTATAGATGGGAAAACTGAAGTTCAGAGAGGTTAAGTGACTTGCTTAAAGTAACACAGCAACTCTGGTCTGGTGACTCTCCAGGAAGAGGTTCTTTTTCCACGTATCTTACTCTTTGGGCATAAAGATACGAACAAGAGTAGATGGAGGTGGGAGGCTTGGTATTGGGGTGAGTGTTGTGTGTGTGTGTGAAGTGCTCATGCAGACTTTATGAATTTTTACATAAATGTATGTATGTCACCTACAGCGCATGGCAGGTAGTATGTTGCCATTTTCAATTGAGATCTTACAACTCAGCAGTTTATACCATAGTTATCCCCTGTTCTACCTTAACAAAGCCAGGGTAGCGGGGGGAATCAGGCCAGGATGGGACACGTGCTTTTTATTTGCCACGTGGGGCTGATTGGCAAGATGCCTGTAGAGAGTCGATGGTCCAGGGAACTAGAAAACGCTGATCAGCCCCCCACGAGGTCAGACACTAGGCAGCATCTGTCTCCAAGAATGAATATTCCCGGACTTGGCCTACACTAACCCTGGGCTGGCGTTTCTGTTTGTCACCTCATGGAATGGGTGAATGAAATGACGAAGGGGACGGCGAGGTTGGCCCAAGGCCCTTCGGTGAGTGGGTAGCCCCAGTGGATCTCCCAGGTCCTGCCTGGACCCAGAGGGGCGGACTTCAGCCTGGGTTCCTGAGAAGGGCTGGTCCCTGGGAAAAGGGGGCAGAGTCGGAAGGGAAGGCTCAGCAGGCATGTTGGGAGGCTGACTCTTGGCAAAATTCACTCGCTCGTGCAGCCTCCTTCTGTACCACGTGCCAGTGACACACAGGACACCCTGCTGCCCCCTGCGTCACACCCATAGCCAACTATTCCTGCTTTGGAGGAGCTTCTATTAATGAACAGATGGATAACAACGGTAATAAATAACAGGTCCACGTGTGTAACATTCTACACCTACAAAGCATTTCACCTGCGGTACCTGGTTTCCTAGGCACAACTTCCCAAGGCAGGAGGAGTGGGCCCGTGACCATTTCCTAGGGAGACTGTCTAAGGCTCAGAGAAGTTAGACTGCCCTGCATACCAACACTCTTTATTTTAATAATGATGGTTTCAAGCCAGAAGTAGACTGTATTAATGGGAGGGAGAGGAAAACAGTGAAAGCACTGTAGGTGAGATATAAGGTTTTATTTCCCCGGCAGTGACCAGGAGTTCCCTCCCCCTGACATGGCACCCAGCACCCCTTCCTGGCCCACTTCAGGTGAGGCTTGCCGCTCTCCTAAGTCTCCGTGCCCAGCAGCTGTGGCTTCCCTGTGTCGTGTCCCTCCCCCGACCCTCCTGCAAAAATTCTCTGCTGGCTTTCCACTCGCCGCTGGTCCTCTGTGTGTGGCCTCAGGAGGAAGCCATGGCACTGAGCCACCGGGGGGGAGGGAGGACACATCCCAGTGAGACAGGCTGGGACCTGGGACCCTTTGCTGCAGTGCTTGCACCTGGACAAATGTCTCCTCCAGCAACAGAATACAAAGACACTGTAAGGGACTAAAGTAACTGGGGCACATTATGGACCACAAGATACAAAAAGACCAAAAACCCAGCTGCCACTTCTGAGGAGCTGGGAGCAAAAGCAGGGTCCTCAGCATGACCCCGGTGCACGGCACCACCAAGGGGTGGGCAGACCACCTAAGCCCCCGCTGCAGTCTGACCCCCCTGGACACACCCCTACCCTCACCCCACTTAAGGAATCAGCTCGCCCCGCCATCAGAGAGCAGCAAGGACAACTGTTACTTTTTCTCAGTCCCTCTACTGTAGCAGACACCCCAAGCAGGCCTTGCCTGAATTTCTTGTCTGGCCTCTGGTCAGTTTCTGTTGATTACGGAGGCCAAGAACCCTGGTCGGTAACACCAGGCTCTGAGGCACCTGGGAGGGTAGGTCAGGTCGGTAACACCAGGCTCTGAGGCACCTGGGAGGGTAGGTCAGAGGAAGGTCACGTTCCGGCCACTGGCTTGTGTAAAATACAGTTTCCTGGGCCTGTGGCATGGACCTGACCCCCTGCTGATCGAAGGTGGACTGTGAGGGTGAATCTCTCCCCACCACCAAGAAAAGGGGGCACAAGAGACTCTCACCTCTGTGTTAGGTAACCAGGGAATGATTGAGGTTGACAAGTCCCCTGATGCTCCAAGATAGGAGAGGCGAAATTCGACAACAATCAGAAAAATGGCAGGTGCCAGGTGGAGCCTGCAAAGTCAGGTGGGGTTTGGAGAGTAGGGTGGGGAGTGTTGAAGTCTTTAAAAAACCCTTGATGTTGTATTTTACATTTAGAGACGCTCAGAAAACAATAACTGTATTCATTTCCTAGAGCTGAAGTAATAAATGACCACAAACTGGGTGGCTTAAAAAAACAGAAACTGGGCTTCCCTGGTGGCGCAGTGGCTGAGAGTCCGCCTGCCGATGCAGGGGACGCGGGTTCATGTCCCGGTCCGGGAAGATCCCACATGCCGTGGAGCGGCTGATCCCGTGAGCCATGGCCGCTGAGCCTATGCGTCTGGAGCCTGTGCTCCGCAACGGGAGAGGCCACAACAGTGAGAGGCCCGCGTACCGCAAAAAAAAAAAAAAAAAAAAGACACCAGCCACTGGATTAGGCCCTCGTTTTAACTTGATTCCATCTGCAAAGACCGCCTTTCCAAATAAGGTCACATTCACAGGTCCTGGAGGTTAGGATGTCAACATATCTTTTTAGGGGGACACAGCTCAACAGAAAGTTTTGTGAGTGTCCAAGCACAGCGATGAGCGCCAAGGGGCAGTTTCAAACGTGGGAAATCAGACTGGAGATTTTAGTGAATAAAAGGATGAGAGGAATTAGCCACAGACAAGAAAAAGAAAACATATACCGTGAGTTCATTTTAAGTTCAGGGATGGGTGATGATGAACCAAAACATGAATACGTTACGTTTTAGGACTTGCCACAGTTGCCTAAAGTGTGTCTCAAGAATCTTGACATCTATAGCAATATGATTATTAACGCAGGCAGGTAAACATAGTCTCGTAAAATACAATTTGCTAGCAAGACCGTCCTTATCGCTTGACACTGAATGGAAGAAACAACGGAGGAAAATCCGTCACTCGTGATGGTGAGAAGGGCATTTAATCTGACTGAAAGTCCTGTGCTTCAAACTGCTTACTTGGCTAAACACAGCACTTTCCTTCACTAGATTATATATTCAGCTTCCTTAAAAGTAAGATACAGAAACTTTAGCAGCATCCAAATAAGAGAAGTGCTTTCCCATGTAAGTGACTTATTTTATCATTTCCATTTAATTGAAAGCAAATTGCCTTCTTCAGTCGAGACTCCTATTTCTGATTTCAGCTTCTCCTTTCTGAAAGAGAGAGCTGAAATTCTTCTGTGTGCAGTTGTGAAGAGAGCTCCTTTTAAAGGAACAGAATGATGGATGACTAGGGGATGTATTCTAAAAACAGTGATGAGCTGCCACGGGATGTGGCAGCAGGCTGGCTGTAGAGAGCGGGAGAGGGGATAAAGGGGGTCATAGAACGTGGGTGCTCAGGAGAGGTTGGGTGAGTGAATGAGTGGTAATGCGGTGCATGCAGTTGCAGGTGCTCTTACTAGAAATGAAGAAGGTAGGAGAAACGGACCGCACCAGAAAGGGGTAGAAGAAGTGAGCTTCATTTTGGAGGTCCCGATCTCAAGTCTGCTGAAAGATGGCTCCAGGAGGGGGGGAAAGCAAGACCAGGGCTCAGGAGTGAGGTCAGCATGGAATTCTAGTTTGGGAGGCATTCACATGGAAGTAATAGTTGAAATGATAGATCTGCTGAACTTGTTGAGGGAGTTTGTACACGGAGAGAAAAGAAGTGGGCTGAGCACAGAACAATGGAAACTGTCCACATTCAGGGGCTGGTGGGGAAAGGGGCGTCGGAGGGGAAGGATGAGATGGGGTGAAGAGTGGTGTCTGGGCTACAACCCTGCCAGTGGCAAGCAACCCAGACAAGGGGTCCAAGTCCTGGAGGTCAGACATAGCTCTCCCGGCCCCCATGAGGACAGGGCTTGGGGATGTCCCCAGCTGCAGAAGGGGAGGGAGGACGGGGATGGGAGAGCAGGGGGTTCTCGGTATCCTGCAGTTCTGTGAGAACTGAGTTAAAGCAGGGGTTGGTACCCCAGGCATGGCTGCTACTGGGAGGCATGAATCAGATGCTTGGGATGACAGTTGAAGGCATCCTGCTGGATGGAAACTGGTGACAGGAAGGCACGTAGTCAGTCTTGGAAGAAATTCAAGCAGCAGATTTGACTCTCTAGAGTCAGATCTGTGTTCCAAAACCAGCTCTACTATGTTTGTGACCTTGGACAATTTATTGATAGTTAAATTAGCTGGTATTTAGTTTCCTCATCTGCAAAATGACAACACAGTATGAAATGGCATTGACCATGAGGAAGTACGTAAAGGGCCTAGGCGAGGACAGAGTGGGTGCTCAGTGAATGTTAGCTGTTAGCAACAGCAGTCTCAGTCGCACTCACACGGCCATGAAGGTAAGACTTGGGTGTGGAGGTTGTATCAGTCAGGCTGGACTAGGATATGCTGCAGTAACAAACAACCCCAAACCTCAGTGACTTACAATAACAAAGGTCTATTTTTCACTCCAGTGGCAGGTGCGTCGTGTGTTGGTTGTGGCTCTACCTACAGCAACTTCATTCTGGACCCCAAGCCTCTGGTGGTCATGGGGGCAGAGGGAAAAGAGTGCTTGGCAAAGAGCGTGGTGACTCTCACAGCTTCTGCCCTGAAGTAGCACGTGTCACTCTGGCCACTGTCGCATGGCACTGCCTGAATTCAACACAGCAGGGAAGATTTTCTCTTAAGTACGGGCACCTAATGTTGGTAAACAGTAATTCAGTTGACTGCAGAGGGAGCTAGTTAGTGGAACTAGGGGAGCTTGGCCACCTGGGTAAATCAGTAACTCGATTTTTAAGCCTGGGACACAGAATCAGAGCAGGGCCAGGAGGATTGTCCCCAAACCTGGAAAGGGCCACGTCCAGGATAGGGTGAGACAGGCATGGTGAGGCTTGAACAGTTCTCTGCAGGAAGGAGCATGACCGGGAGAGAGAAGGAAGAGTGGACAGAAATTATGCAATAACCTGACCTCAACTCCCACTGGCTCGACAGCCCAGGCACGTTCCCTGACAGGCTGGCATTGGTGGTGTGTGCCCAGGAGGCCAGGTCCCAGGAGGAGGAGCACCGTGGAAGCTGTGCAGCTTGGGCACCCGCTTCTTCTCTTGAAATCATCCTTGCCTCCTCAGGGAAGTTCCATTCTCTGTCAGCCTTAGATTCCTGGCCTGTCTTGGGTCAATACCAGTTCATATCTTCTACCTTCGAGGGCCTGTGCAAACATTTTTTTTTTTTTGCGGTACGCGGGGCCTCTCACTGTTGTGGCCTCTCCCGCCGCAGAGCACAGGCTCCGGACGCGCAGGCTCAGCGGCCATGGCTCACGGGCCCAGCCGCTACGCGGCATGAGGGATCCTCCCGGGCCGGGGCACGAACCCGCGTCCCCTGCATCGGCAGGCGGACTCTCAACCACTGCGCCACCGGGGAAGCCCAGACACATTTTAAATAGAATGGTCATGTCAGGTTAGGAGGGAGAAGGGGATGGGAGTGTAGAAAAGGGATAAAGGGAATTAATGAACTGAACAAGAGCGGCCCCTCCCCCAGGCTGTGATGGCAGTGCCCCCTGAGGCGAGAAGTGTAATTAACTCAGCGCTGTCCACCTCCGCTCCGAAAGGAACGGGTGTATGGATGGATGGATGGATATCTTTGCGTTCCACCCCTATCTTCCCGAAGTATTTCATGTTTCACCAAAAAGATCTTGTTAGCGCTTCAAAGACTTGGTGAGCAAGCCTGTTTGCTTTGTTTTTGCTGCTACTTTGGCCACCAGTTTGTGCTCCTGGCTCTTCGGAAGTGGCAGTTGGCTGTTTTTCTTGTTGTTGTTGTTTTTACCTTTCTGTACCCTTTGGCCGGGAATTTGCCCCAGCTGTGCGTGAGTGCAGTTATTTTTAGTCCCTTATAGTTGCTTTGTCTTTTGTTGCTAGAGGAGAGTTTGTCCAGGAGCAAGTACTGCAGTAGAGGGTCCCTGGTCCCAGGTCTGTCTCAGACTTGGTCTGGGACTTCCCTGAAGGATGGGATTGGGGTGGCCAAGAGGAAAAAGGTGGCCCTGTGAATGGGAGGACTGACCAGCAAGGGCCTCCAGGGGAGATGGTGTTTACAGACATCAGCCCCAAGGGGGAACGTGAAGGGGGCAAATGTACGAACCTACTTAATCGCTGGGATAGTTACACTTCAATTAATCAATTCAACGCACAGGAACTGTGTGCATTTGCTCTGTGACAGGTGTAAATAAAACACAGTGGAGACAGATCAATAACAAGAAGGCTGACCGGGCTTCCCTGGTGGCACAGTGGTTGAGAGTCAGCCTGCCGATACCGGGGCCGCGGTCCGGGAGGATCCCACATGCCACGGAGCGGCTGGGTCCAAAACAAGAAGGCTGACCGGGCTTCCCTGGTGGCACAGTGGTTGAGAGTCAGCCTGCCGATACCGGGGCCGCGGTCCGGGAGGATCCCACATGCCACGGAGCGGCTGGGTCCAAAAAAAGAAGGCTGACAGCCGGGGTCCCAGGTGCTCTGAGAGGCACAAGTCACCTGGACGGGCCGGGGAGGGCATGAGGGAGGAGTCCGAGGGCTTCCCAAGAAAGCGACATTTCCAGGGACGCAGGACGGGGAGAGGGGATGCCCAGAGCCTGTGCCAGCAGGTAGTGGGGGTGGGTGGCATTCAGTGCTTGACAGATTAGAGCAGAAAGCGGGCATGGGGCAGGCTCCTAGAGGACCTCGAGAGGCCAGAAGGACCCTCGGGCTCTGTCCCAGCAGCTGGGGGGCCACTGGACAGGCTCAGGCTGGGGAGGGACCTGGTCCTGTCAGCAGTTCATTTCTTCCTGTTGCTGCTTGAGTGACTGGAGTGGGCTCAGTGGTGGCTCCCGAGAGAGACGTATCCACGTGACCATGACATTATTTGGGAAAAGGGCCTTTGCATATGGAATGAAATTAAGGATCTCAAGGTGAGATCATCCTGGATTGGGATGAGGCCTAAATCCACTGACAGTGTCCTAAGAGAAGAGGGGGGAGAAGGCAGAATCTGGGGGGGCGGCGGTGGCGCGTGTGAGGATGGGGCAGAGATTGGAGGCCTGCAGTCCCCAAGCCGTGAGTGCCTGGAGCCACCAGAAACTGGAAGAGGCAGGAAGGATTCTCCCCTGGAGCCCTTGGAGAGACTCTGGCCCCTCGAAGTATGAGTCCAGTATATATACAGATATGTTTCTGTTGTTTTCAAGTCACCCAGTTTGAGATAATTGTCATGGCAGGCCTAGGGAACGGGTACAGTGGTCTCTCCAAGATAACCGTCCTCATGTGCTGCTCCCCTGTGAGGCCTGGCACTCAGAACCCTCCGCTGTGTGCAGGACGCGGCCCCTGCTGCCCTGCCCTTTTCCCTGGGCCTGCTCTGCACTGGCTGTCCGGCGCCAGCCCCAGCCACCATCTGCAGCTCCACTTGTTGCTGGGCCTTTGCCGTGACTGTTTCTTCAGCCCGAGCATCCCTCTCCACTCTGCCCCCAACTTGCCCCCCCCACAAATCTTGCTCTGTCTGGAGAACTCCTAATGACCCCTCTGGTCTCAGCTTGGCTGTCACCTCCTCCAGGAAGCCGTCCTCCCCCTCCTAGCCTGCCAGAGCATTAGCCACATCGAAATGGCCCGTTTCCGAGTCAGTTTTCAGAGAAAAGGTGTTTTGCTCACATTCCTCAGGACATAGCCCAGTGTCAGCTACACAGCGGGCGCTCAGTTATTATCGGTTGATGAATGGGGCAGCCATGGGGCGGGGTGGGGACTGGGGCCATCATCTGAGTTAGATGTAAAAGTCCTGGAGGTGGAGAAGAGGGTGAAGGACACCCCTGTGATGTTGGCTTGCAGCTGGGTGGAGCGTGGGGTCACGGAGAGAGGGAGTTCAGGGTTGCAGTGAGCGACTGAGTTGGGGCCGGTCAACCAGGCATTCAGAGAGCCCTTAATTTCCTCACAGTGGGGGGCTGTTATTTATCTTATTGAAGTAGAGCTGATTTACAATGTCGTGTTAGTTTCAGGTGTACAGCAAAGTGATTTAGTTGTGTGTGTATATATATGTGTATAAGTGTGTGTATATATATATGTTATTTTCCATGATAGGTTATTATAAGATACTGAATAGAGTTCCCTGTGCTATAAAGTAGGACCTCGTTGTTTATCTATTTTATATATAGCAGTGTGTATCTGTTAATCCCTAACTCCTAATTTATCCCTCCCCACCCCTTTCCCCTTTGGTAACCATAAGTTTGTTTTCTCTGTCTGTGAGTCTGTTTCTGTTTCGTAAATACATTCATTTCTATCTTTTTTTTTTAAGATTCTACATGTAAGTGATATCATATGATATTTGTCTTTCTCTGTCTGACTTATTTCACTTGGTATGATAATCTCTAGTTCCATGCATATTACTGCAAATGGCATTATTTCTTTTTTATGGCTGAGTAGTATTCCATCGTATATACGTACCACATCTTCTTTATCCATTCATCTGTCGATGGTAACGTAGGTTGCATCCATGTCCTGGCTATTGTGAATAGTGCTGCAATGAACATTGGGGGATATGTCTCTTTTCGAATTAGAGTTTTCATCTTTTCTGGATATATGCCAATTGCTTTTGATTGGGGGAGTAGGTGGGGACAACCCTACTCAGAAGTGGATCTCTTCCTGTAAAAATGCCAGAACCACGATGCGTCTTCCACTGTGAGACTCAGGGGCAGGCAGCTGGTGTCACAGGTTAGGAAACGCACGAGCAGAGGTGCCATTCCTGGCCCACAGGCAGTGACAGACAACATGCCGGGTCTTAACGGGTGAAAATAATGCTCCTAGCCTCCAGCAAGTCAGGAATCCATAAACTCTGAGGAACTGAGAGCCATCCAAGGGTGGACAAAATGTCAAGTCCCACGAGTGTCCTGGATGGCGGCACAGACAATGCCTTCTGCTTATCTTAAACGTAGTCACGGCTTCCCCGATGGCCCCGGAACTTGCTACAGGCTTCGGCTGACTTGTCCCCTGGCTGGGAGCAGTCCTTGCTAGAGCCTGACTCCTTGGATGGACTCTGAAGGGGCTGGGTCTTTTGGGGAAACGGGTAACAGCAAGTAGAGAGAAGTCTCTGATGAGCTGGTATGTTTCTATGGTCTATCTATTAATTCATAAATACATTTTTGCTTTAAGAATATAACTTTTTCACATACATACAGTGAAATATTATTCAGCCTTAAAAAGGAAGGAAATTCTGACATATGCTATAATATGGATGAAGCTTGAGGACACTATGCTACGAAATAAGCCAGATATAAAAGGGCAAATACTGTGCGGTTCCACTCGTAGGAGGCCCCTGGAGTAATCAGAGAGTAGAAGGATGGTTGCCAGGGGCTGCGGGGGCGAGGGGAGGGGGAGGCAGTGTTCAATGGGTGCAGACTTTCAGTTTTGCAAGATGAAAAGCGTTCTGGAGGTGGGCGATGGTGATGGTCGTACAACAATGTGAATGTACTTAATACCACTTAAAAATGGTCCCGATGGTCAAATGTGATGTTAGATGTATTTTACCACAATAAAGAAAATTGGAAAAAAATATGTATGTCTCCGGGAAGAGCTAGAGTATGCACATTTCTACAAGACATTTACCGGATTTCTTTGACAAACGAAGGAGAGAGAAAAGTACCTTTGAGCAATTGGGAAAAAAGAGACCGACAGACTCTGAAGTGTGCATGAAAAAGAGTCCTTCCCGTGAAGATGGAGAGGAAGGGAAAGAGCTGCTGGGCTGGGGACAGAGGGATGAGGGGAGACAAATGTGCTAGAACCGTCAGGGGCCACGTACCCACTCACGGTTCAGAGACGGGGAGTTAATACTGATTGATTTCTCTCCACAGACTCTTTATAATTCCTGGCATTCACATCTATGCTGAAGTTAACTACTTATTATTATGTTATCATTATTTATTATTAGAACTATTGGATCAGCTGGGTAGAGCTCTCATTCCATGCTGTGGGCTTGGACGTTCCCAGGGATTCCCTGTGTGGACCTCGCGGAGTCTGGAGCAAGGACTCCCTTGAGGTATGGTCCTGGGCCCCTCTTACTATCATAGCCTGTCACGGCTCTCCAGTAAAACTTCCTGTGGTCGTGGAAATGCGCTCCAATGTGTGCTGTTCAATAGGGCGGCCACTGAACACTTGAAATGGGGCTAGTGCGACTTAGGAACTGAATTTTGAATTTAAGTCCAAGTAGCCCAGCGGCTACCATTTTGAACAGCACAGGCTAGATTCTAGGTCCCAGAGTCGGGGGTGCCAGATAGTTCCCCGCCTTCTGGATGGGGCTGGAACCTTCCAGAGGGCCTGGCCAGGCTACTCTCTGTTACACGGGCCACAGTGAGTCCTGGCTCCTTCTCGGAAGTTGATGTCTGATTCTGTGGGATGGGATCACGGCAAGGAGGCGGCAGATGCTAAGGCATCCTTTTAAAACTGGATTCTGCAGGAGAATCGGACCCCAAAGAATACAGTGGGAGTGCCTGTCCCCTTCATGTCCCCAAGAGCAGTGCCCGTCTAGAACCGCTCTAGGCACCTGCGGGAAAAGTGAATTGATAACGCTCAGTGGGTGTCTCAGGACCTTAGGGTCCTGGAACTGCGGTTGAGAAAGACTGACCTAAAGAGACTTCTCTAAAAAGAAAAAAGGATGCGCTGAATCCCAGCCTTCTCGTTCCTTCCAAAGACATTTCTCCCAGACCTACAGAAATACCACAGGTATCAGAATAGAGTAAGAGCCTGTGGTATGTCCAAGGCCTTGCCTGATGAATCTCTGGTATTTAAAAAAGAAGCCTTTCATCGTCCAAGGAAGCAGTTCTAGCCAACCGCTAAGCCATGACCAACCTGTCGTCTTTACCATCATCCTCCCCGTCACTCCCTCCCCATCACCGTCTCCAGAACACTAGAAAGGACCTGATTCCCTGGCTGATCACGCTAAGCACCACATATGAGGGCAGGAGCAAACACAGCTTTTAAGCGCTGACAAGGACAGACAGATACACAGAATGTAGGTTATGCTTGGCATGTAAAACCTATTCCTGAGAACGTATCTGTAAATCAACTCACATCTTTAAGACAATACATAGCTTACGTTGTTAATGGAATACAGAAAAGCATAAGAAAGAATAGAAGTCTCTCTCTATATATATGTATATATACACACTCACAAAATCACATGTATGTGTATCTCTACATGAGATTCAGACAATATAGAAATAGGAAGTCAAAAATACGGAGGAAAAGTCAAAGTCTCTTTGCTTTCTTTTTCAGGTCTCTCTTCAACAAGGTAACTATTGTCAACTTGCCTTGATTCCTTCCAGAAATTAAAGAAATACACCTATATGTATCAGTGTTAGTGTCAGTGCTCACACACTCACATGTACACAATTTATAGAGGGGTCAAAATATACAGACACACTATAAATAACAAATGCTGGAGGGGGTGTGGAGAAAAGGGAACCCTCCTACACTGTTGGTGGCAATGTAAGTTGGTGCAGCCACTATGGAGAACAGTGTGGAGATTCCTCAAAAAGCTAAAAATAGAGCTACCATATGATCTGTCAATCCCACTCCTGGGCATACATCCAGACAAAGATCTAATTCAAAAAGATACATGCACCCCAATGTTCATAGCAGCAGTATTCACAATAGCCAAGACAAGGAAACAACCTAAATGTCCATCAACAGAGGAATGGATAAAGAAGATGTGGTGTATATACAGAATGGAATATTATTCAGCCATAAAAAAGAATGAAATCATGCCATTTGCAGCCACATGGATGGACCTAGAGATTATCATGCTAGTTAAAGGAAGTCAGACAAAGACAAATACTATATGATATCACTTATATGTAGAATCTAAAATATGAAACAAATGAACCTATCTATGAAACAGAAACAGACTCACAGATATAGAGAACAGACTTGTGGCTGCCAAGGGGGTTGGTGGGGAAGGGATGGAGTGGGAGTTTGGGATTAGCGGATCCTACTGTATAGCACAGGGAACTATATTCATATCCTGTGATAAACCACAATGGAAAAGAATATGAATAAGAATGTATATATGTTTAATTGAACCACTTTGCTGTACAGCAGAAATTGACACAACATTGTAAATCAGCTAGACTTCAACAACAAAAACAGATACAGACACATAGACTGGCTTTTTCACATAATATGTGTGGTCCCAGCACATGCCGATACACCTCCTTCTTTGTCCTGACTGCATAGTATTCCATTCTACGGGGTTATGGGTTGCATTGTATCTTCCCCCCAAAAGATATGTTGGAGTCCTAACTCCTAGTAACTTAGAACGTGACCTCATTTGAAGACAAGGTCTTCACAGAGACAATCAAGTTAAAGTGAGGTCATGTGGGTGGGGCCCTAATCCAAAATGACTGGTGTCCTTATAAAAAGGGGAAATTTGAACAGAGACACACATAGAAGGAAGAGACTATGAAGAGGCCCAGGGAGAAGACCAACATTTACAAGAGGACTAGACGACATCCTTCCCTCACGGCCCTCACAGTGAGGTCATGAGTGCAAGAGGAATCTTTCGGTTGCAAGTGACAGAAACTCCACTTGGACTAGCCTAAAGGAAAAGGAAATTAATTTTAAGGTTATTCTGCTGCCAGGATTTCGGGATAGCTGAGCTTCAGGGAGAATTGGGACCTGGTACCTAGACACCATCCAAACACTATCCCTCTGCTTTAGTCCCGCTCCTCTCTGCATATTTGATCAATTCACCCCCACCCCCCTTCTCCTTTTTTTTTTTTTTTGGCTGCATTGGGTCTTCATTGCTGTGCGTGGGCTTTCTCTAGTTGCGGTGAGCAGGGGCTACTCTTCGTTGAGGTGCACGGGCTTCTCACTGCGGTGGCTTCTCTTGTTGCAGAGCATGGGCTCTAGGCGCGCGGGCTTCGGTAGTTGTGGCACGCGGGCTCAGTAGTTGTGGCTCACGGGCTTACTTGCTCCACGGCATGTGTGATCTTTCCCGGACCAGGGCTCGAACCCGTGTCCCCTGCATTGGCAGGTGGATTCTTAACCACTGCGCCACCAAGGAAGTCCCACACCCCCCTTCTTGAGATCAGCTTTCCCCACTTTTGTGGCCAAGATAGAGCCTGGTTTTGAAAGGACTGTCATGATGGCCAACATTAAAAAGTCTATAAATAACAAATGCTGGAGAGGGTGTGGAGAAAAGTGAACCCTCCTACACTGTTGGTGGGAATGTAAATCGATACAGCCACTATGGAGAACAGTATGGAGGTTCCTTAAAAATCTAAAAATGGAATTGCCATATGATCCAGCAATCCCACTCCAGGGCATATATCCAGACAAAACTACTATTCAAAAAGATACACGCACCCCTATGTTCACAGCAGCACTATTCACGACAGCCAAGACATGGAAGCAACCTAACTGTCCATTGACAGAAGAACGGATAAAGAAGATGTGGTGTATATACAGAATGGAATATTACTCAGCGAAAACAAAGAATGAAATGCCATTTGCAGCCACATGGATGGAGCTAGAGATGATCGTACTAACTGAAGCAAGTCAGACAGAGGAAGACACATATCATATGATATCGCTTACATGTGGAATCTAAAATATGACACAAATGAACTTATTTACGAGATAGAAAAATACTCCCAGACACAGAGAACTGATGGTTACCAAAGGGGAAAGAAGCGGTGGGGGATAAATTAGGAATTAGCAGATACAAACTACTGTATATATAAAATAGACAAACAACAAGGTCCTACTGTATGGCCCAGGGAACTATATTCTATCCTGTAATAAATCAAAATGGAAAGGAATATGAAAAAGAATAGGTATATAGATGTATAACTGAATCATTTTGCTGTACACCAGAAACTAACACAACATTGTAAATTAACTATACTTCAATTTAAAAAAAAAAGAAAGAAAGGATTCTGATGGGCTCAGCTTGGCTCAGGCGGCTAGCCCAGGACCCACCTAGAGCTTCATCACCATATACTAACCAGAGAAACCTCTGGAACCCTTTGGATGGCAGGAATGGTACGGTGGGCGGGGTCACTTGCTGGTAGAGTAGGTTCTGAGCAGACAGTTGCCTGGGGGCTCCTCACTGTTTCAGTCGAAGCTTCCTGGAAGAGGAATTTCAGCAGTGCCATCTTTGGGAAAGACCTAAGGCTTCATCCTGCCCACACTGAGGGCCCTGACCAGCTCCTCCGGCCCAAGCAGAGGTGCCTTTGTGTTTTTGGAGCCCAGCATGCACCTCCCTCCCCGGGCCTGTGCGGCTGTGTCATCCTTCCAGGCAGAAGTGGAAGGCGGCAGAAACGACTGTCAAAAGAAGGCCGGCCTCTGCCTGCAGGAAAATCCGGGCTGCGGCAGAGGCTCAGCGCCTGCCAAGCACAATACCAGTTCGGAGATGTCGCTGGCATGCAATTTAAAGAATAACTTGACTAGCAGTTGAGGTTATTTAGAAAAATACCTTCGGTCACGTGGTTTCCAGAATGTTATGGGAGATGAATCATCCGTACCCAGCCCAGAGTGGATTTAATTACAATCCCCTCCCCTGTTGCTTCTTTTAAAACTTGACCTTCTTTTCTGGTTGCTATTCAAATTCGGCAAAATATCAACTTGATTTTTTTCGAAGCCAAGGGGGAAGCTTTCTATAGCTGAGCAGATTCAGGCAGGAAGAAGGGACCCAGCACACAGGGAGGAGCCTTGCAGGATGGTGATGGCAGCAGGTTACCTTTCATTAATGGGAAAATGGCATTTACCTGGGAGGGCTATAAAATAATCTGTCCCCCAAACTGTACTCAGCTTGAAAGCAAAACCAAACGTCTAAGGTGTCACACACAGAATAGTTTTTGAGTAACAGGATCGTGCCAGCCAAGCAGGCTTGGTGTCTCTGTTGCTACGCGGGGGTCACTGTTCACACCCAACCCTGGGGTTTGGGAGGAGATCTAAACAAGGTGAGTTTTGCTTTACTAAATCCAGGTGTCCGTGCTCCTCTGCGGTGTTGTGTTTGGAGAACCACTCCTGCCAGGGAGGTTTCCCCTCAAGCAAGCACCCAGGGCAAGGGGGCTCAGGCCTGCCTGAGGGCTGACGTGTCCAGTGGGTTAAAAATGCCCCTCACCTCCCAGTCCTAAGGCAGTTGCTTCTTCCAAGACCTTGGATCCTGGTGGTTCAATGTGGGCTCTGGGGTGACTGACCCACTGCCCCGTCGCAGCTCTGGGACCAGAAACAAGCGTTATAAAGTCTCTGCATCTGAGTCTCCTCATTGGATAAACAGGGATCGTCACAGGAGTCCCCAGGCCATAGAACTGCTGTGCTGATTAAATGAGATCGTCGAGGTGGCTGGCCCAAACCAGGGGTTCAACACGCGGGGGTCTGGCCTGTAATAGCCACAGCACTTGGCTCAAACCAGAACCAAGCAAGACTGACAATTAAGCGGAAGGCAGAGCCTCGCAGTCATGAATTACAATATCGTTTCAGGACTGTCACAGCAGAAAGGACTGTCACAGTAGAAAGTAGAACACTTTGCGGTGCTGTCACCTCTGGTGCCTCGTTCTATCTCTCAGTGGCCCCGTGAGACAGGCGGGGCAAAGGTCATCAGCCTAGTCTGTGGGGAAAACAGCTGAGGCTCAGATGAAGTTCATGGCACATCTGGGCCAAGGGCAGAGCCAGCCTGGCCTGGCACCTGGGACAGCGTGATTGACAGTCCCGGGCATCACCAGCCACGGGACAGCGTAGCCGTTGGGTGTGCAGGGTAAGGGTCCCACCCAGAGCAGACGCCCAGCGAACACCTTCCCCGCTGTTGCACCTGCTCCCAAGGCCTGGCCTAGGCCTCTCAGCCGAGTCACACTCAAAAAGTTAGAAATCAACCACCACAGTTCGTTATTTTGGTTATTTCTATCTCAAGGACCAGAAGGGGCTGAGTGTGTGATTTATTTTTTATTTTTATTTTTTTGCGGTACGCAGGCCTCTCACTGTTGCGGCCTCTCCCGTTGCGGAGCACAGGCTCCGGACGCGCAGGCTCAGCGGCCATGGCTCACGGGCCCAGCCGCTCCGCGGCATGTGGGATCTTCCCGGACCGGGGCACGAACCCGTGTCCCCTGCATCGGCAGGCGGAGTCTCAACCACTGTGCCACCAGGGAAGCCCCTGAGTGTGTGATTTTAATAGACGGCCTCCATCGTGAGGCCAGGATCTGGGCCAGAGCCAGAAGGAAACACTGGACTAAGAACTCGGGCAAGTCTGTGAACGCTCCATGCCTCAGTCCCCTGATCTATAAGCAGCATCAATAACCCTCAGGTAGCAAGGTTTTCATGCAATTTAGAGAAAACGGAGGTCACGTGACTGGCTCCTGATGGAGGCTTGATAACGCCTGTTATTACTATTTTCTCAACCTGCTTTTTGGTTTCTGGGGGTCAAATGGTTTCCAGCTCTGACTGCGAAGCAAACATTGCAGTGCTCGATAACAAGCTGGGCAAGGTTTCCCCCTCATTTTCCTTATATTCCAGATTAGTCATTAGATCTGACAAGACGCTGACCCTGAAGAACCACAGGAAGAGAGGGCCGCTGGGAGTTGATCAAAACCAGCTGCATGGCACAGGGAGATCAGCTTGGTGCTTTGCGACCACCTAGAGGGGTGGGATAGGGAGGGTGGGAGGGAGACGCAAGAGGGAGGAGATATGGGGATATATGTATAAGTATAGCTGATTCACTTTGTTATACAGCAGAAACTAGCACAACATTGTAAAGCAATTATACTCCAATAAAGATGTTAAAGAAAACCCAAAAAACCTACTCCTGGACACAGGGAACTATAGTGAATATTCAGTAAAAACCTATAAAGAAAAGAATATGAAAAAAGGATAGATTTATATATATATAACTCTTTGCTGTACACCTGAAACACACACAAGATTGTAAATCAACTGTACTTCAATAAAAAAGTAAACAAAGGGGGGTTTCCCTGGTGGTGCAGTGGTTGGGAGTCCGCCTGCCGATGCAGGAGACAAGAGTTCGTGCCCCATTCTGGGAAGATCCCACATGCCGCGGAGCGGCTGGGCCCGTGAGCCATGGCCGCTGAGCCTGCGCATCTGGAGCCTGTGCTCCGCAAGGGGAGAGGCCACAGCAGTGAGAGGCCCGCGTACTGTAAAACAAAAACAAAAACAAAGGGGAAAAAAAAATCACAAACCATTCCTAGGGGTGAGCAGCTCAGAGGCTATGGGACAGGCTGACCTTCAGAACGAGGGTAAACTCAGAGCAGCTCGCCAACATGGGAGACAGTGACAGTGGGTGAATGTCAGCCCTCGAGGACCCAGACCCTTCCATCCTTTCCTGTACCTGCATCCCAGACCCCTTCTCGTCAGGTGTCACCCTCCCTCCTTCCAAGAAGGGAGCCTACAAAGAGACCCATGCTCACCTGGAAGGTTATTTTTGGCTCTAGGACTGAAAACTGTTTATTTAGTTATTTTGGGTAGGCTACGCAGAAAACTGAGATCTTGAAGTCAGATGAACAAAACCAAGCAAGGGCGTCTGCTGTGTTCTGAGTAATTTTTATAGTCACAACCAAGGCAGGTTAGTGACCACATGCCCCACAGACCTCCCAGTTTCCCCACTCCCATCCTCCATCCCCGCCTCCCAGTTCATTCTCCTCTCCACCATCCCCTCCCCCCAGCGTGGGATCAATCCCATCTCCCCACCCCCAAGAGGGCCTTGGACCATGTACCCCGAAACTCCTGTAACACAGGCAATTTTCACACAATTCAGTTAGAAAAATGTGAAGCTAGAAATAAGGGAGGGGGTGACTGGGGATGGCCTACGTGTCACAGCAGAGGCCGAGGGGCCTGCGGTGAGAGAGGTGGGGTGGGTACGACCCAAGGGACAGGCTGGCCACTAGTGCAGGCCCTTCAGGCCTCCATTCGTGAATTTTACTCCAGTTATTTTATTTTATTTTGCAGTACGTGGGCCTCTCACTGCTGTGGCCTCTCCCGTTGCGGAGCACAGGCTCCGGACGCGCAGGCTCAACGGCCGTGGCTCACGGGCCCAGCCGCTCCGCGGCATGTGGGATCTTCCTGGACTGGGGCACGAACCCGTGTCCCCTGCATCGGCAGGCGGACTCTCAACCACTGCGCCACCAGGGAAGCCCTTTACTCCAGTTTTGATGAAAAGCTTTTGGAAAGTTTTTTTTAAATGGTGGTAAAATAGAAACAGCATACAATGTACCTTTATAATCACTTTTTTAAAAAAATAAATTTATTTATTTTATTTATTTTTGGCTGCGTTGGGTCTTCGTTGCTGCGCGCGGGCTTTTCTCTAGTTGTGGCGAGCAGGGGCTACTCTTCGGTGCGGTGCGCGGGCTTATCATTGTAGTGGCTTCTCTTGTTGTGGAGCACGGGCTCTAGGCGCGCGGGCTTGAGTAGTTGTGGCTCACAGGCTTAGTTGCTCCGCGGCATGTGGGATCTTCCCGGACCAGGGCTCGAACCTGTGTCCCCAGCATTGGCAGGCAGATCCCTAACCACTGCGCCACCAGGGAAGCTCCTATAATCACTTTTAAGAAGAGAAGTCACTGGCAGTAAGTACGTTCACGTTATTGTGCAACCATTACCACTATCCACCTCCGGAAATTTTTTCATCTTTTTTTTTTTTCCCCAAGTATTAGCCTTCTTTTTTTTTTTTTTAAACTTTTTATTTTATGTTGGAGTAGAGCCGACTAACAATGTTGTGACAGTTTCAGGTGCACGGCAAAGCGACTCAGCGATACATACATATGTATCCATTCTCCCCCAGACTCCCCTCCTACGCAGGCTGCCACATAACCTTTAGCAGAACAACTTTCTTCATCTTGTAAAACTGAAACTCTGTCCCCACGAAACGCTTGCTCTCCATGTCCCCTCCCCCAACCCCTGGCAACTGCTGCTCTACCTTCCGTCTCTGAATTTTACTTCTGTAGGGATCTCATGTAAGTGGAATCATATAGTATTTGCCTTTTTGCGTCTGTTACTTCACTCAGCATAATGTCCTCAAGGTTCATCCATGCGGTAACCTGTGTCAGAATTTCCTTCCTTTTGAAGGCTGAATCATATTCTAGTATACGTACAGACCACACTTTGTTGATCTACCCATCTGTCGAAGGACGCTTGAGTTGCTTCTACCTCTTGGCTATTGTGAATAAGGCTGCCGTGAACATGGGTGTGCAAATATGTCTTCAAGATCCTGCTTTTAATTCTTTTGGGTCTATACCCAGAAGCGGGATTGCTGGATCCTAAGGTAATTCTGTGTTTAACTTTTTGAGGAACCTCCATACTGTTCTCCACGATGGCTGCTGCACCATTTTACATTCCTACCAACAGTGCACAAATGTTCCAACTTCTCCACATCCTTGTCAACACTTGTTACTTTCTGTTTTGTTTTTGTTTCTTATAATAGCCAACCCAATGGGTGTGTCTGAGGAGGGGGGCGGCAGGACCTGCTTTGTGTGGGGTTCTTTTGGTTAATATTTATTTATTTACTTGGCTGCGCTGGGTCTTAGTTGCGGCATGCGGGATCTTTAGCTGTGGCATGCAGGCTTCTTAGTTGCGGCATGTGAACTCTTAGTTGCGGTGTGCAGGATCTAGTTCCCCCACCAGGATCGAACCCGGGCTCCCTGCATTGGGAGCACGGAGTCTCAGCCACGGGACCACCAGGGAAGTCCCCCTGCTCTGTGTTTTTAAAGGATCCCTCCAGTTGCCGTGTGAATGAAGTGGACATAACTTAGCATCCTGACCAGGATAATATTGAGTTTGAAGAGGCATCTGTGATTACGTACGCAGGGACAATGTGCAAAAGTATTACTGTCCCAGTCAATCCAGACACACGTCACCTGTGTTGGGAGGTGAGAGTGAAGAAGCTCTGGAGGCCATGGCAGGGGGGAGGGGTTGGCTCTGGGGGGGGGACAGGGGGTGGACTGTGTCCGGCTACAGCAGAGGGGATTGAACGCCGAGATTGGGTACGCGGATGGGAGAGGAGCTGAGAAGGCGGGCTGAAGGCGGGGAGGCAGGGAACCACGACCACTGGACCACAGGCGCTGTCCCCTGACTGTGCCCAAGGCTGCCTGCCCCCAGCCCACCGGCCTCCGATGGCTCGGGAAAGTGCGGGAGGGAGCCCCCGGGGGCTGAATTCAGGCTCAGACACAGGACGGTCTCGGTGTGGGGGGCGGGGCTGGAATCGTCAGCACCGAGTGTGGCCGTGGGGTCTGTAGGGGACAGCAGAACGAAGGAAGATGCTTCTGGAGAGCTGCTGTTGCCTGAGGGGGGCCGCTGGAAGGGAGCAGGGTGAGGCGTGGTTGCAGGAGCCCATCTTCTGTTAATCCATGCAGCTGCACGTTTGATTCAGGCGGTTTTCTGTATCCTTTTTATTTAACAATAAAATGGTTTAAAAGCAAGGGAAAGACAGAAAAGGTGTCAAGGGCAGGGGAGCGGGAGGCGAGGCTGCGGGAAGGCAATGGCAGGTGCAGGCAAGGTGGTCCACGGCCCCACACAGGCTGAGGAGTTGGCCCCGACTAAGTGGTCACCACACCTCTAGACTCCACAGACCACTGATTTTATTGTTTTTAAGTAGGGCTAGGGTGGGAAGGAATGAAAGTGGGCTACCAACTTTATTTTGCGATGTGCGGACACATGCACGCATGACTAATCCCATCACCTATTCCAGTGCTTTTGTTAATGAAGACATTTTTTTAACATCCCATTAATTAATTATTTTAGGGATTTTATTTTTTAACATCGTTATTGGAGTATAATTGCTTTACAATGGTGTGTTAGTTTCTGCTGTATAACAAAGTGAATCAGCTATACATATACTTATATCCCCATATCCCCTCCCTCTTGCGTCTCCCTCCCTCCCTCCCTATCCCACCCCTCTAGGTGGTCACAAGGCACCGAGCTGATCTCCCTGTGCTATGCGGCTGCTTCCCACTAGCTATCCGTTTTACATTTGGTGGTGTATATACGTCCATGCCACTCTCTCACTTCGTCCCAGCTTACCCTTCTCCCTCCCAGTCCATTCTCTCCCTCAAGTCCATTCTCTACATCTGCGTCTTTATTCCTGTCTTGCCCCTAGGTTCGTCAGAACTGTTTTTCTTTAGATTCCATATATATGTGTTAGCATACGGTATTTGTTTTTCTCTTTCTGACTTACTTCACTCTGTATGACAGACTCTAGGTCCATCCACCTCACTATAAATAACTCAATTTCGTTTCTTTTTATGACTACGTAATACTCCATTGTATATATGTGCCACATCTTCTTTATCCATTCATCTGTCGATAGACACTTAGGTTGTTTCCATGTCCTGGCTATTGTAAATAGAGCTGCAATGAACATTGTGGTACATGACTCTTTCTGAATTATGGTTTTCTCAGGGTATATGCCCAGTAGTGGGATTGCTGGGTCATATGGTAGTTCTATTTTTAGTTTTTTAAGGAGTCTCCATACTGTTCTCCATAGTGGCTGTATCAATTTACATTCCCAACAACAGTGCAGGAGGGTTCCCTTTTCTCCACACCCTCTCCAGCATTTGTTGTTTATAGATTTTTCTGACAATGGCCATTCTGACTGGTGTGAGGTGATACCTCATTGTAGTTTTGATGTGCATTTCTCTAATGATTAGTGATGTTGAGCATCCTTCCATGTGTTTGTTGGCCATCTGTATGTCTTCTTTGGAGAAATGTCTATTTAGGTCTTCTGCCCATTTTTGGGTTGGGTTGTTTGTTTTTTTGATATTGAGTTGCATGAGCTGCTTGTAAATTTTCCAGGTTAATCCTTTGTCAGTTGCTTCATTTGCAAATATCTTTTTACCATTCTGAGGGTTGTCTTTTCGTCTTGTTTATGGTTACCATTGCTGAGCAAAAGCTTTTAAGTTTCATTCGGCCCCATTTGTTTACTTTTGTTTATTTCCATTTCTCTAGTTGGTTGGGCACAAAGGATCTTGCTGTGATTGATGCCATAGAGTGTTCTGCCTACATTTTCCTCTAAGAGTTTGATAGTGTCCGGCCTTACATTTAAGTCTTTAATCCATTTGGAGTTTATTTTTGTGTCTGGTGTTAGGGAGTGTTCTAATTTCATTCTTTGAAAAGACATTTTAACTCCCTTTGGGGAAAAAAATTAGGAAGAATGAAAGGTCAAAATAAAGGACAATACTTTTGAGAAGGACAGCTGGCCACCTTGACTGCACATTGGCCAAAGCCTGAGAACATCACCGCAAGACCAGTAGGTTACACAGACCAACTCTGCACCCCTGGTGCTTTGTGCACTAGGCTGTACACGGCAGGAAGGCAGGACCCCATCTGCCATACTCCCTGCTATGCCCAGCGTCCAGCACATGTAGGCTCTTGGCAGACAGAAGGGTGTCTGCTGGGGTCCAAGCTGTGTGCTTTTGGACAGGCTCCTTCGCCTCTCTGGGCCTTAGTTTTGTTTGTTTGTTTGACTGCACCATGTGGCTTGCAGGATCTTAGTTCCTCCACCAGGGATTGAACCTGGGCCCTCAGCAGTGAAAGCACCGAGTGCTAACCACCAGACCGCCAGGGAAGTCCCAGGGCCTCAGTTTTCTTATCTGTAATAAGGGGTAATAATAACAGTCCTTCCTTATAGAATTGTGATGCTTTGTTACTCTTATATGTTCAATGGATGTAACCTGAGATAGGGGTCTCGTTCCGAAACCAAGTGTGGATTCTAGAAATATTTACTAGAAATAATTGACAAATAATCTTGATTAGTCTTGGAGGCCCAGGAAGGAGGGGAAAGAGAGAGTTGTAGGTATAGGTGTGAGTGATGAGAGGAAAAGGTGTCCACAGGATGGAGTTGTTGAGTTTGAGTTGAAGTCGGGTGTGTATGAATCTGACCAGGCCTCAGTGGTCCTTCTTCCTAATGCTCAGTCATCCATTATCAATAGACACACTCCTATGTATAAAATGGATAACTGGGCTTCCCTGGTGGTGCAGTGGTTGAGAGTCCACCTGCCGGTGCAGGGGACGTGGGTTCGTGCCCCCATCCGGGAGGATCCCACATGCTGTGGCGCGACTGGGCCCATGAGCCGTGGCCGCTGAGCCTGCGCGTCCGGAGCCTGTGCTCCGCAACGGGAGAGGCCACAGCAGTGAGAGGCCTGCATACCACAAAAAAAAAAAAAAAAAAAAGGATAACTAATAAGGACCTACTGTACGGCACAGGGAACTCTACTCCACACTCTGTAATGACCTATATGGGAAAAGAATCTAAGAAAGAGCAGATATATGTATATGTATAACTGATTCACTTTGCTGTACACCTGAAACTAACACAACATCATAAATCAACTCTACTCCGATCTAAATTTAAAAAAAAATAGACCCTGTAGTTTCTCAGGCTCACGTCTCCTTGAGGAGGAGCCTGGATGCGGTGAGTAGGTCCTGGTGAGGAATACTCCGTCCTCCGGGTCTGCTCTCGAGCTCTGAGCTCTGCCTGCCCTCTCCCCCCCGGGGTGGGGGTGGGGCATCTGCCCTGCCCACCTCCTGCTGCTTGGGCTGGACCCTGCCTTGCCCTATGGACTGGACCAGGTAACATGAGGGTAGAGTAGCACTGGGTAGATCAGCCAGGGGCTTCTGACCTGTGAGACCGGATGAGAGGATGAGCTGGACCTGGAAGGTTCTCTTCACAGGAATTTAGCATTGGGTCCTGAGAGACAGCACTGGTTGGCAGCAGGGCTCCAATGGCCAGGGTGCTGCGGGGCTGATTCTGGGCCAGGACGAGCCAGACCTCTTGTGAGTCGACATTGTGAGGGAGCAGCAGTGGGGGTGTACAGGGTGAGGAGGTGTGGACAGAAGTGTGAAGGCCGAGAGAGAGAGACATCCCTGAGCCCTGCCTGGGGCCTGGGTGGCTTTCTTGCTCCAGCTCCAGGGCATTCGCATCTTAAAATTTGAGGCACTAACCAAGTCATTGAGAGTTTGGGGCTCAGAGTCTCCAAGACTTTGACTTGAACGGAGACTGCCTCATGGGAGCTGTGTGACCTCAGGCAAGCCGCTTAACCTCTCTGAGCTTCAATCTCTCCAGCTGTATTGTAGAGAGAAAACTATTGTCAACTTCATAGGGTTATTGTGAGGCCTCAAGGATACAGGAGGGGCTTAGCACAGTTTCTGGAACACGATAAGGGCTTTAAAATATTAGATAGTATTATAATATTTTTAATTAACTCCTCTATTTCTTGAGGTCATTCAGATGGTTTCTGGCTATAACAAATCAAAACATGGGATGTGACGGACGATCCTTTCCCCTTGGACGGGTTCTTAGGGGAAAATCAGAGTTCCTAATGCTTCGGCTCCCAATATCTACTACTTCTCCTAGAAAAAATGAGTCTAGTTACTTAGCAGTATTTTTCTGACAGTTGATGTCCTCTCTTCCAATGCATTTGGAATTCTATTTCTGTGTTGAACAGCAGTTAGAATACTTCCATTAATTTCCATAGGGGCCCTTCAGTGAACTGAGAGTTTCTCTGGAAGCCAGATTTCCTAAAAGATGGTCATGCCTGCTAAGGTCTTTTATTTACTGGTCCCAACACTCTCTTTCTGACCAAGGGAAGTTTATTAATTCTCACCATGCTACTTAATATTTGTGATAAGAGACCACGATCTATTTAGCATTTAGAAAAATAGAGGCCTTAGAAATGAAGCAGTTCGATAAGAACAGCACAGACCACAGTCTTCCAGAGTCACTGGGCCTGCAAAACTTCATACCCACCTCCCCAAATTAGAGACAACAAGACTCCTTCATCCATTTTTCTAAGTATCTCCCTGCCTCTAAGATAAGCCCCTTAAAGCGGTGATGAAAATGACATTTCTTTCCATCATAGAATTGAAACTTATTTCAGTGATAGAATTTTCCAATGTATCCAGTGAAATAAGACGCAGGGGATGTGTAGAAGTGCACTCTCTTTCATCTTGTTACGTTCTCATCACAGCTTCCGCCCTCTCCGCCCTCAAATCTTTTTATCGGGGGAGTGATGTTCTCTTTGAGTAATAGAATTGAGTACCACCCTCCGACAGCCCAAACTAGAATCTTTCAGATGACAGATGGATGCCTGAATAAGAAGAATGAGTTTTTCTAATGCTGCATTCTGATCAGGACAGAACAGCCACGCTCCCTCTCCCGGGCTGTTCCATCCGGCTTCTAGCAAGTTTCACTCATTTCCGTCTCTCCACCCCTCCCCCGTTCCAATGCATCATCTACTCTGAAACCAAGATGACCTTTCAAGAAGCAACTCTGTATCAAACTCACATTCCCACCAACCGTGCAAGAGTGTTCCCTTTCCTCCACACCCTCTCCAGCATTTATTGTTTGTAGATATTTGATGATGGCCATTCTGACTGGTGTGAGGTGATACCTCATTGTAGTGTTGATTTGCATTTCTCTAATGATTAGTGATGTTGAGCATCCTTTCATGTGTTTGTTGGCAATCTGTATATCTTCTAAAGCAGAAACTAACACACCATTGTAAAGCAATTATACTCCAATAAACATGTTAAAAAAAAAAAAAAAAAGGAGCAGCTCTGATGCTCTTGTTAAGAACTGTCACTGGCTTCTTCCAAACCAGGATAAAATCTGGCCTCCTCAGCACACCTTCAGCTCTCCTCTCCCTGGTCCTGGCCACACGTCCCTCCTGCCCCACTCGAGACTCGTTTCTCTCCCAGCCTCATCCGTTCCTCAGTGCAGCTCTTTTCTTGACCTGGAACACCCTTCGTGCTGTTCTCCACCTCCTAGGGCAAGGCATCCCTCACAGCCCAACTCCAGCTCCTCCAACAGCTCCTTCTTCCCCTTTCCTCTGGGGTGTGTCACTCACTCCTCTCTCCGCAGCACTCATCAGGCTGGGGCTGTAGACACGGGACAGATACAGTTGGCCCAGCAAAACTGTGAAGAAAGACAAATATCATCTCTTCCTTCTTCTCACCTTTCCTTTCCTATCACAGAGTTTGCTGTTCTTTCTTTTGATATAATCTACGTATCATAAATTCACCCATTTAAAGGGCACAACTTCAGGGACTTTGAATATCCACAAAGTTGTGCAACCATTACCACAATTTAATTTTAGAACATTTTCATTATATCAAAACCAAAGCAAACCAAACCTCATGCCTGTCAGCAGTCATTCCCCAACCCCAGGCTTAGACAGCCATGAATCTACTTTGTGTCTCTATAGGTTTGCTTATTCTAGACATTTCACACGAATGGAGTCATTCAATATGTGGTCTTTTGTGTCTGCCTTCTTTCACTTAGCATAATGTTTTCAGGGGTCGTATGTGTTGCAGTGTGTGTCAGTACTTCATTCCTTTCTATTGCTGAATAACAGTCCATTGTATGGATATATCACATTTTATTTATCTAGTCATCAGTTTTGTCAGTCGATGAACATTCGGGTTGTTTCCACCCTTGGGCTATTATAAATAACATGATTATGAACATTCATGTATAATTTTTGTGTGGGCACTTTTTTTTCAACTTTTCTCTTTGGTATATATGCAGGAGTGTGTTGCTTATTTCCCACATTATTTGTGAGCTTCTCAAATTTCCTTCTCTTATTTATTTATAATTTAATTCCATTGTAGTGCATATTAGGGTTCTCCAGAGAAACAGGACTAATAGGATAAATGTAGACATATAAGAAATATAAGATAAAAAAGAAGAAAAGAGAAACAAAGACATAAAAAATAAAGAAAACAAGTAGCAAATGGCAGATGTAAATTCTGCTTATTGGTGATTAAACTAAATTTAAGTACATTTTAAAAAGGCAGATTGGCAGAATGGATAAACAACAGGATCCAACTATACACTATCTACAAGAAACTCACTTTAGATTCAGAGACACAGTTAGACTGAAGTAAAAGAATGGAAAACATGCAAATAGCAACCAAAGAGAACTAAGAGAGCTGGAGAGGCAATACTCATACCAGATATAAGAGACCTTAACACAGAAAATGTTACTCAAGACAAAGAGGGACATTATATAATGACAAAAAGGCCAATTCATCAGAAAGATTATAAACAATTATAAACATATATACACATAACAACATAGGCTTCTTTTGTGTTAAACAGATTTTTAGATATTTTCTAGTGTGCCATTTTAATTCACTTATTTTTTATTTATTGTTACTATTATTATTATTTTCTTAGTGGTTGCCCAGGAGATTATAATTAGTATCTTAAAAAAAATCTCGTTCATATTAATACTAACTTAATCTCAATAGTATACAGAAGCTTTGCTCTGATATAGCTCCATTCTATTCCTCCACTGTTGTGGTATTATTGTCATATATATATTTTTTTAAAAAAATAAATTTATTTATTTATGGCTGCATTGGGTCTTTGTTGCTGTGCGTGGGCTTTCTCTGGTTGCGACGAGCGGGGGCTACTCTTCGTTGTGGTGAGCGGGCTTCACATTGCAGTGGCTTCTCTTGTTGCGGAGCACAGGCCACAGGTGCACAGGCTTCAGTAGCTGTGGCACGCAGGCTTAGTTGCTCTGCGGCATGTGGAATCTTCCCGGACTAGGGCTCGAACCTGTGTCCCCTGCATTGGCAGGTGGATTCTTAACCACTGGGCCACCAGGGAAGCCCTATTGTTATACATATTACATCATTATACATTATAAGCTCATCAACACATTTCTGTAATTATTGCTTTATGGAGTTGCCTTTTATATCAGATAAGAGGAGAAAAGGGGTACAAAAAACTTTATACTCTCTTTTATATTTACCTTGTAGTTACCCTTACCAGTGCTCTTGATTTCTTTGTGTGGATTCAAATGACTGATTACTATCCTTTATTTCAGCCTGAAGGACTCCCTTTACTATTTCTTTTAGAATAGGTCTGCTAGCGACACATTTCTTTGTTTTTGTTCATCTGAGAATGTCTTAATTTTTTTTTCATTTTTGAAGGATAGTTTTTCTGGATATGGAATTTCTGAGTCACAGTTTTTCTTCCTTCCTCTCTTCCCCAACATTCTGAATACATCATCTCGCTGCTTCAGGCTTGCATGGTTTCTAGCGAGAAGTCAGCTATTCATCTTATTGAGGATCGCTTGTTCCCACAATTAGTCATTTTTCTCATGCTGTTTTCAAGATTCTCTCTTTGTCTTCATCTTTCAACAGTGTGACTATGTGTCTAGGTGTGAACTTCCTTAAGTTTGTTCTATTTGGAGTTCACTGAATGTATTGGATGTGTGGATTTATGTCTTTCATCATATTGGGGAAGTTTTAGGCCATTATTTCTTCAAATATTCCTTCTGCCCCCTTTTCTCTCTCTCTCATCTCCCATTATGCATATATTGGGATACTTGATAAAGTCCCATACATTTCTGAGGCTCTGCTCACTTTTATTCATTCATTTTTTATATTTTTCAGATTGGATAATTTCAATTGATCTTTATTCTATTCACTGATTCTTCCCTGTGTCAGCTCAAATGTGCTATTGAGCATGACTAGTGACTTTATGATTTCCAGTTACTGTACTTTTCAACTTCAGAATTAGATAACTTCTATCTATTTATTGATATTTTTTATTTGGTGGGACATCGTTGTCTTACTTTGCTTTCATTCTTTTAGACATGGTTTCATTTTGTTCTTTGGACATATTTCTAATAGCTGATTTAAAGTCTTTGACTACCAAGTACAGCATCTGAGCCCCCTCAGGGTCAGTTTCTACTGGTTGCATTTTTTTTTCCCTCTGCATGGTACATATTCTCCTATTTCATTTTGTGTTTCATAATCTTTCATCGGAAGCTGGGCTTTTTTTTTTTTTTTTTGGCCACACCGTGCAGCATGCAGGCTCTTAGTTTCCCAATCAGGGATCGAACCCGTGCCCCCTGCAGTGGAAGCACATAGTCCTAACCACTGGATCGACCAAGGAATTCCCCAGAAACTGGACATTTTTGATAATATAATGTGGCAACTCTGGGAATCATATCTCCTCTGTCCCCGGGTTTTGTTGTCCCTGTTTGTATTTTTAGTGACTTTCCTGGACTAATTATTTAAAGTCTATATTCCCTCTAGTGTCTGGTCACTGAAGTCTCTGCCTGCTTAGCAACATGCTCAGCTAATGACTGATCAGAGATTTCCTTAAATGTTTTGAACTATTATGTCTTCCACCCCTTGCCAAGGGGCTCTTTGTGTGTTGAGGCATACCTTCAATACTTAGATTGTTCTCTGCCTTGCCCTTCACTTCCTGCTTGTGCAAGGTCTCTGGGTCACCCCATGGTGAGAGACTGGAGCCCTCACAGGTCTTTCCTAGGCATGTACACAGACCCAACTAGAGGTACAACTTTCTAGATCCCCGGAAGAATGTCTCACATCCCTCAGAACTTTTCAATACCACCTATAGATACCCGGCTCCTGATCTACCTTTTAAGTTTTTAGCTAGGATCTTGTTTGCCCCAAGTGGCTTAGAAGCCTCAGGCAGCTGCAATGTTAGGTAGCAGCTGCTGATTACTTTCAAAAAATGCTTTAAGGGTAGGGCTGTTTACCGTAGAACAAGGTGCAAGTCGGGCCAAACAATGAGAAAACGCTGTGAATGGGCCTCTTCCAGGAAATGTAGGAAACATCAAATAGAGACAATGGTCTGAATGAAACTTCTTGAGGTGCTCAAACAGGATCCGCTCCGTCTGGTAGCTTCAAGCCTGCTGGTTTTCACAGCCACTGTGGTTGTGAGGCTGCTGGTTTTCAAAGGTTTCATGGAGTCAGGGAAGGAAGGATGGGAGTAGATCAAGGGAAGAATGGGAGTAGGTCAACAACACACTGAGCCGTTCTTATAGAGGTTCAGTTTTTTCCTCAACAAATATTTCTCAGACTGTTGTAAGTCTTTGGTTAATATCTGTAGTTCTAAAATAGTTGATTTTGACCTTTTTTTTTTTTTTTTGTGGTATGCGGGCCTCTCACTGTTGTGGCCTCTCCTGTTACGGAGCACAGGCTCCGGACGCACAGGCTCAGCAGCCATGGCTCACGGGCCCAGCCGCTCTGCAGCATGTGGGATCTTCCCGGACCGGGGCACAAACCCGTGTCCCCTGCATCGGCAGGTGGACTCTCAACCACTGCACCACCAGGGATGCCCCTGACCATTTTTGACAGTGCTTTTGTTGCTTTGTCGGATGGGCAAATTTACAATTCCTCAATTAGCCATTCAAGACCTCTAACTTCTCCATTACATGGATGTTTCCCCACTAAAGGGTGAGAATTTTGAAGGTGAGAATCATTTCTAACTCATGGTTTTAGCTTCTCTACCTGGACAAATATGGGCATGTAGCAGGCGCCCAATAAATGTTTATTAAATTAATAGTGGAGAAAATTCCAAGGAAGTACAGGTTCATCTATATCCTACACAGAGTTTCTTCACAAAGATCCAGGAGAATGGAGACAAAAGTGTGAAACAGGCAAAGCTTATCTTTGATGTGTCTCTCACTGGGGCTGTAGCAGGGCTAAGATAGATGTGGTCATAGCAAAAGGCCCACATACCTGTTAGAAATTAACTGCAAGAATTATCGAATGCTGCCCTCCCAACAGTATGTGGACTTCCTTCCTGTTCACCATAAATCTTTACACAACTAATGGGACCTTAAAGATGGTCGTGTGCAATGCATCCTCTCCCAGACGAGAGCCCAGAGTAACAGGAAGTAATGTGCTCAGAGTAACACAGTTTAATGCAGAGTCTGACTTGCATGTCCTTTAGTTTATGGCTCTCCCCTAATTTCCTACTGCTCTTCAAGGTAGAAAAGGCGTGGGAGCCTAGCATGTGAATCTCTCTTTTTGGAGGGAGAGGCAAGGATAGAGGTGAATAAGCACTGAGCTTAGGTCTGGAAGACAAAAGTTAAGGCCTGATTCTGCCACTAATAATTGTGTGATTTGTTCAACTGCCTTCACTTTTTTGAGCCTCAGGTCCTCTAGTGCAAAATGCTGGTGAAAACATCTATTCAACTGGGTACTTTGGATGATAAGGTGAAATAATGTGTATGAACTCCATACTTATGTTCTTAATAGCTGCAAGAGTGGGAAAAAAAACCCTTATACAAGACAATGACTCTTTTTCAATTGTTTTTCAAAATTGTTTTTCAAAAATTTTCCCTCCCTCCCTTCCTTCCTTTCCCTCTCTCCCTTCCTTCCTTCCTCCCTCCCTCCCTCCTTTCCATCCTTCCTTTCCTTTTTTCTCATTTTTTTTTACTCTTTTTATTTGCAATGTAAAAACTAAACACACACAAGAAAAAGTCTTTGAAGGCACACATGAATTGAGGAAAATATTTCCGCAGATTAAATAAGAACAGTATGTTTTAGTTCACCCTAACTCTGGACAAATGAGCCACTGCATATCTTCATGACTGAGGATAAAGTGAGGAGCTGAATTAGAAAACAAATCAAGGTATTTTAGCCTCCCTCCTCTTTTAGTTTTGAAGGCCTGAGCAAACTGATGACATGCATTGGGTCCATGCACTTAATTTCCTGTCCCCTTTACTTCTCTCTTTCGTTGCCTGTTAAGTGCCAAGCACTATGGTGAGATCTGAGTAGCCAAGAGTGACCTCAGACCCAGTCTCAGTTCTCAGATGCCTAGATATGAAGTTGACATCACTGAAAAGAATTTTATCCCTGTGTTAAAAGAAACAATCAAACATGCAAACTCATAGTTGTAGTAGCATGGCCTAACAGATCTTGTTATAAGCTGAATTGTGCATTGCCCCCCACTCCCCCAAATTCATATGGTACAGTTCTAACCTCCAGTACCTCAGAATGTGACTGTATTTGGAGACAGGGTCTTTAAAGAGGTAATTAAGTTAAAATGAAGTCATTAGGGTGGACCCAAATCCAACCCACCCCGAGCTCTTAGAAAACAAGGAGATTAGCGCAGAGACATGTGCAGAGGGAAGGCCATGCAGAGACAGGGAGAAGATGCCATCGACAAGGCAACGAGAGAGGCCTCACCAGAAACCAACCCTGCCCACACCTTGGTCTTGGAGTTCTAGCCTCCAGAACTGTGAGGAAATACATTTCTATTGTTTAAGCTCCCCAACCTGTGGTAATTTGTTATGGGAACCCAAGCTAATTAACACAATCTCCACTGGAATTGACCACTTGGGACACTAGGACTGCCACAATTGCTTAAAAAAGAGCATTACTGTGGGTAATTTAACTCTTATGTTGAAATACTAATAAATGTATTTATAGTGCTAGGAACCCTAAAGATAACATCTTTTTGATCTAGTTTTATTATACCTAAGCCTATATATTTCCCCACACACACATCAGAAGGATGGAGCTGGGCTGCCTGTTTATTTCTAATGGAACAATGAGGTCTTGGTGTAGAAACAGAGATGGGATCCTGAGCTATGAGACGGGATCTGAAGCATGGTCCTAACATGGAAAAATGCTTATGGTAAAAGGGAAGAGGACAAGTCTTCTATTTAACATAGTTCCAGTATAAAAACAACAAAAGTTGTACATTCCATGTATGGAAAAAAGACTGGAAGGAAGCACATCACAACATTTGTGGTTATTGTTCTGGAAGCTGGTACTAGAAATTTTTTCTTCTTTTCTGTCTACTTTTCTGAGTTCCCCACATTTTCTATAGTGGGCATATTTATTGTTCTAATGAAAATAAAATTGATGTGTCTTTAAAATATCCTGGGATAGATGGTAATTTCTGGGGTGAGGCTGTCCCTTCCCTGCTTCAAAATTGTCTCTTGCATGTAAACCAGGTAAAATAGGGACCTAAAAAAATTTCCATTATTCAGAACTGGGTGATTTGAACATTGTGATGTTTCTTCACACTTTCTATGAAGAGACGGGGTTAACAAAGTAAATTTACACCCAAACCAGTTCCATACTAGTCTACTTCAAATATCAAATCGTTTCTACAGTGAGGTCTCACCTCACACTGGTCAGAATGGCCATCAGCAAAAAGTCTACAAACAATAAATGCTGGAGAGGGTGTGGAGAAAAGGGAACCCTCTTGCACTGTTGATGGGAATGTAAATTGATACAGCCACTATGGAGAACAGTATGGAGGTTCCTTAAAAACTAAAAATAGATCCAGCAATCCCACTCCTGGGCATATATCTGGAGAAAACCATAATTTGAAAAGATACATGCACCCCAGTGTTTATGGCAGCTCTATTTACAATAGCCAAGACATGGAAGCAACCTAAATGTCCATCAACAGATGAATGGATAAAGAAGATGTGTGTATATATACAATGGAATATTACTCAGCCATAAAAGAGAATGAAATAATGCCATTTGCAGCAACATGGATGGACCTAGAGATGATCATACTAGGCAAGTGAAGTAACTCAGACAGAGAAAGACAAATATATGATATGATTAATATGTGGAATCTAAAAAATGATACAAATGAACTTACTTACAAAACAGAAACAGACTCATAGACTTAGAAAACAAACTTACGGTTACTAAAGGGGAAAGGTGGGGGGAGGGATAAATTAGGAGGTTGGGATTAACATATACACACTACTATATATAAAACAGATAAACAACAAGGACCTACTGTATAGCACAGGGAACGGTATTCAATACTCTGTAATAACCTATATGGGAAAAGAATCTGGAAAAGAATAGATATATTGTATATGTATAACTGAATCACCTTGCTGTACACCTGAAACTAACACAACACTGTAAATCAACTATACTCCAATATAAAATAAAAATTAAACAAGAAAGAAAAACATCAAAGCTAAGAAACAAAGAAATATGTGATAAACACTTTTATACATTCCAAAAAAACCCCAAAGGGTTTCTAAATGTTTAAAGAAAAAAACACCAGAACTCCATTATAGCAGTGTCACGTCTGCATGTGAAAAATGACCTCTCCCTGATGCATGCATCAAAGGGGGTCTCAGAGCACCCCTTCTTAGCAATACTTGTATATCTTTGTTCCGTTGCTACGTGCATAGAATACTAGCAAACTCATGGTGGTTTATACCACTGTTCTAACAGCTTCACCCATATTAATCAAGGAGTCCTCACAATTATCCTGTCAGGGACTGTTATTATTCTCATTTTCCATGGAGGAAGCTGAAGCAGAAAGAGGTGAGTAACTTGTTCAGGGCCACCCAGTAAGTAGTAGCTTGGATTATTTTTTTAAGTGATGAAGTCTTTGTATTTCAGGTGTTAATTTAAAAAAAAATTTAAAGGTTACTTTCCATTTACGGTTATTACAAAATATTGGCTTTATTCCCTGTGTTGTACTATACATCCTGGAGCCTGTCTTACACCCAGTAGTTTGTACCTCCCACTCGCCCACCCCTACATTGCCGCTCCCTGCCCTCACTTGAAAGCACTAGTTTGTTCTCTATATTTGTGTCTGCTTCTTTTGGTTTTCTTCACTGGTTTGTTATATTTTTTAGATTCCACATATAAGTAATATCATACAGTATTTGTCTTTCTCTGTCTGACTTATCTCACTCAGCATAATGTCCTCCAAGTCCATCCATGTTGCTGCAGATGGCAAAATTTTGTTTCTCTTTTATGGCTGAGTAGTATTTCAATGTCATATGTGTGTGTGTGTGTGTGTGTGTGTGCGTGTGTGTGTATACACACTGGATATATATGGATCACATCTTCTTTATCCATTCACCTGTTGATGGACACTTAGGTTGCTTCCATATCTTGGCAATTGTAAATAATGCTGCTATGAACATTGGGGTTCATGTATCTTTCCAAATTAGTGTTTTTGGTTTTTTTGGATATATACTCAGGAGTGGGATTGCTGGGTCATATGGTAGGTCTATTTTTAGTTTTTTGAGAAACTGGAGCTGAGATTTGAACCCTGGCATCTGGCTCCCAAGCTCCTGCCCTTAACCACTTTCCACCAGGGAGGGGGCTTGAGCCAACAGCTCTGCTCTTCTTATAAACCACTGACAGTGTGGCTCGCGTCGATGCAGCCAGAACCTCACCTTCTCTTTTCTCCTTACATGTGAGTTGGTGAACTTGACTCTCTGTCTGCCTGGTGGGGTGTAATAAGGTGGAATGAGCTTGCTGACTGCACGTCCGTAAAGATGAGGAAATCACTCTTTTGGGAGCAGTATCATCTCATGCTCCATCTCCATCGCTCGTTCATTGTTATTCCTAAAATTCTGGGGAAACTCTGTTAAGAGTTTCCATCGATTCAAGTGAACCCTGTTCACAGAGGATGATCACCTGTCCCTCTCTTCATTTTCTAACAACTTTCTCAGGTTAGAGATACCCAACTGAACAGAGAATAAATTAGTGGCCCCATAATAAATCTTGGGAAAGTGTCGAGAAAATGCTCCTTTGCTGTGTTTGGCAAATCAAATAAGCCAGAGAGCTCGTGTTCTTAAGAGGAAACTCAATTCTTGGAAACTCTCCCCATCACACAGCTTTGAGAACAATTGGAGAGCAATTAATTTAAGTGAATTGGACGAGATAAATACCAGAGAATATTTTGCAAAGATGGCTTTGTCGGTGTTTTAAATGGAAACTCGGCAGATGAAAAAGCCTATTTAAGTGACCAGTTCATTGAGCAGATTTCTTACTTGTACGTGTGGAAGATCCAGGAGGCTGCCCACAGGAGACGGGCATCACTACTTGCTCGCCTCTCTCCAGTGGGGAATGTGACACGAAGACCAGGTTCCTTGTTATTTATCTTTGATGAAGTTGTTTTCCATTTTCAGGAACGTGTCTCAGTTTATGTGAGGATCAGTCACCTTTAGCCAGGAAGGCCGACCTTGGGGGATTGTAGCTGCGTCAGGTGGGCAGGGCCCCAGGGTCCTCGCTGCGCTTTGTGGGGAAGGGAGCGCTGATTATTCGTGCAAGGAAGTCAGAGATTGGATTCCGGGACAGCATATTAAATCTGGCCAAGAATGGACTGCTTCCGAGGAGAGAGGGAAAGGAAGCCAGGTGTGAGGTCGTTGGCCTCCTGCCTGGCCTGTGGCTGCTTTGCTGGGGGAGCTGCCTGCATTGTCCCTAGGGCCTGTGGTACCTGAGGTACAAGCTGAAAGACCCCTGCTCTTTGCTCTGTGGCTGGGATGTGCTGGGGCCCAAACGACAGTCCCTTGGGAAGCTCTCTCCTAAAGGGACCCAGTGTTGGAGCTTTGGTTGTTACTTAACTGTTTTATTATTTCCTTTTCATTATTACTCACTAGCCATGAAGAAGGGATTTGATATGGGATCACAGATCTCATTTTCAAACTTTACTTTTAAACTTTAAAAGTAAGAGAGGGGGCTTCCCTGGTGGCGCAGTTGTTAAGAATCCACCTGCCAATGCAGGGGACACGGGTTTGAGCCCTGGTCTGGAAAGATCCCACATGCCGCGGAGCAACTAAGCCTGTGTGCCACAACTACTGAGCCTGGGCTCTAGAGCCTGTGAGCCACAACTACTGAGCCCGCGCGCCACGACTACTGAAGGCTGTGCTCTAGAGCCTGTGCCGCAACTACTGAGCCCGCGTGCTGCAACTACTGAATCCCACACGCCTAGAGCCCGTGCTCCACAACAAGAGAAGCCACTGCAATGAGAAGCCCGCACACCGCAACGAAGAGTAGCCCCTGCTCGCCGCAACTAGAGGAAGCCTGCGTGCAGCAACAAAGACCCAATGCAGCCACAAATAAATAAATAAAAGGAAGAGAGGGCTTCCCCGGTGGCACAGTGGTTGAGAGTCCGCCTGCCGATGCAGGGGACGCGGGTTCGTGCCCCGGTCCGGGAGGATCCCACATGCCGCAGAGCGGCTGGGCCCGTGAGCCATGGCCGCTGAGCCTGCGCATCCGGAGCCTGTGCTCTGCAATGGGAGAGGCCACAACAGTGAGAGGCCCGCGTACCGCAAAAAAAAAAAAGTAAGAGAGGGAGTGCCAACTCCAATGTGGCAAGTAGCTTGGGCCCGAGATGAGGGTGGTGATTCCCCTGCTCACTCATGAGCTCTGTGGCTCTTTGGAGAATTCAGGTGACAAGGTTTACAGACACAGAGGCAGGGGGCTTAGCTTCAGCGCCTGACCCACTACTCACTAGCTGTGCGCGGGCAACCCATTGCAACTTTCCGACGCTTAGTTTCTTTAGCTACCAAATGGGGATGAAAACACATAGGCCACAGCTTTACGGGGTGGAATACAGATATAGCATATTTTAAAGTGCTTTGAAACGGCAAACAATCATTCAAATATAAACAAGAGTTCATTGGCGCCGAAGACTGTTTCTACCGTATAACAAAGGATGATATAGTCCCTGTGTGCAGAAATCTGATTATTACAACCCATTTCTTGACTTGCCATCAGTCTCTGACAAGGCTCAGCATTTTATCCAGCCTATACTGCAGACTGAGGAAATAATACAGCACTTGTCACGTAACAGGCACTAAAATGGTCACCTCCTTCCTTCTGTAATTGATGGCAAGTCATAACCAGGGAGTGTCATTCCTACATTCATTTATTCTATAAATATCATGAATCACTTGCTCTGTGGCCCCGTGGATTTGATTTTACAAAGTGAGCAGGGCTCACTGAGCCCTTGTAAGTCTTCCAGGGAGGCTCTGCCGTGTCAGTCATCTGGCATCTCCAGCAGCCATCGCGCGTGTCTAACAAATAGCAGAGGCACGGGAATCTGACAGATGAAAGGACAAATCAAAGGGCCAACAGTTGCTCTTTGTCTTTGCTAATGCTTTTAAAGTCTTCTGAATCCGTTTTGCTAAAAAGCCAGCAAAGTTCAAAGAGCTTTTACAAGGGACTCCCACCATTGCCCGCGATCTTGGTATGTTCACTCGATACTTTTGCAGAATTTAATAGGCCAAATAATTTCTATTTCATTCCAATAACTTGAGAAGGAATACATTGAGAAGGGCATTCTTTGGGGGAAGCAGAAAAAGTAAATTATTCAGCAAACTGGAGTGTGGTATTGTTTATGTGTTGGTCCTTACATTTTCTACAGTGATATATAATTCAGTCTTGCAGCAAATCAAACAATTAGAAGTTAGGAAGGAAGCACTTAAATGTGGAATGATTGCTCTTTAGGTCAATGGAGAGAAAGGACTATCGAGTTTATGGAATTTCGCCTCCCCTCTTGTCATGAAGGGACCTCATTAAAGTGAGTATGCCAGCACTGTGACTTAGAGACAGATTTCAAGGAGAAAGGAGCTGAATTCAAGTGTCTTTTTTTTTTTTAGTTTTGTTTTTTTGCTAATGTCATACCGATTTTTACATGCAAAACCAGTTCAGTGTCCATGATGGATACTATTGAAAGACTGAACTTGGGGGCCCTTCATCCCTCCATGGTCCTGATGCCACAGATTGGCTGCAAAGGTTTAGTTTCACCACAGGTAGGTCACGGATGGGGTATTGATAAAAATTGATGGCCAAGAAGAGCAGAAACAGGTTTGAGGAGGAAGACAGTTTGGGACTTGGATTAGCTATGCTGGAGGAGATCCTGCTGGATTGTCCAGAGTCTGGAGCGCATGAGCGAACACCAGGGAGCAAAGTGTGTTTGGACACTGTTAAGAGTCAGAAGCACACGTTGGCAAGGTTCTTCCGTAAAGGGCGATGGTGAATATTCTGGGCTTAGGGACCATAGGGTCACTGTGGCAGCTCTGTCACTGCCGTGCAAAGGCAGTCACAGACAATATGCAAATGCGTTGGGTGTGGTTATACCCCCAAAAAACTTTATTTAAACAACTGGAGTTGGAGTGGGAGTTGGGGGGAGGGGAGCGGAGGGTGAAATGTGTCCAGTGGGCTGCAGTTTGCTGACCTCTGCTCTAGACTATGGGCGATGAATGAAATGAGCATGTAGGGTGACTGGTATGCAAAAGAGACCTTGGGAAATGTTTATTTCCAAGGAAAAGGCAGAGAAAGAGCTGGAGAAGGAAAGAGAAGCATTTCCAGAGGAAGGAGGGGAACCAGAGAGCAGAGTGCCTCAGAGACAAGAGGCTGGTGCTTCAAGCAGGAGGTGTGTGCAGCGATGTTAGAATACTGCCAGGAAGCTCACTGGGAAAACAGTGAACAGAGACTCTTGGAATTCATTGGTAGGATGATATTTCTGATTTTCGAGAATGCAGTTTTAGGGGAGAGATGGGCAATTAAGCCCATTAAATGCAGGTGGGTGGTTGCCAGGGTGACAGATGGGGAAGTGTGCAAAATGGTGGGGAGTGGAAGCCAGGAAGAGAGGGCTTTTCAGTCTGGGAGGGAAGGGTAAGTCAAGAAGGCTGAAGGGAAAAAGCCAACACATTAGATTTTTCAGGACACCAGGGAGAAGCAATCCCGGCTGCAGCAATGCCTGGAGGAGATACACTCAGGACCGCAGGAGAGAAAGGAAGGAAACCCAGGTTTGCTGAGTTTTACTCTGGGGCAGGTGCTAGGCCGGGCCCCATTAAGCCCCACCAAACCCCATTACAATGGCACAAAACAGATACTTGCGTCGGACTCTGCTAGAGGCCACCCAATGTCCACTCCTCCCTGCTTTCTTACTGATAACCCCCAACCTTGCTCAGGGCCGCCACGTGCGCAGCTAGAATACTCACCTTGTCACACTCCTGAGCTGCCAGGAGCGCCCTTTGACCCAGATCTCACCAGTGTGTTGTCCAGGTGCGGTTCTGGGTAAGTTATTACATATTCTGATTTTTTAAAAATAGGGTCAGCTGGCACATGGCTTTTGCCCTTTGCCTGCCATCTCGTGGCCTGGAGGCTCCAACTTTGTGTGCTGCCGAAGCAGGGAGCGTGAAGGAGCCTGGTTCCACGAGCACCGACACCAGCCCTGGCCTCTCCATCCCTCGACTGCTTTTTAAGTGAGAAAAATAGACCCATGAATTGTTTCCACTGTTTGTTTCCTATTACATGGAATCAACGCAACCTTGACCAACATGACCTTCTCTTTTTCCCCAATGGAAGGAATGGGCTCAGAGAGTTGAAGGTACTCGAGCAAGGTCATTCACAGCCTGAGACTCTGAGATGTGGTCCTCAGAGTGTGGCCTTGGACAGCTTCAGCATCACCTGGGAGCTCGTAGACACAGAGCCCAGTCCTACTGCATCGGAATCTGTTCAAACAAGCTCCCCCGCTGATTGGTGTGGACCACGGTTTGAGCACTGTTGGCCTGGATAATCAATAATAGAGTTTGGATTTGATCCCAGACCTGTATGCTTCCAAAGTCCACACTCTTCTTCTGAAATAAGAGGGAATGACATGAGTGTCTTCTGTGAAGTTATGATCCCTTTGGAGGTAGAAGGAGAGGAAGCTGGGAGAACCCTGGCAGAGGGCCTCATCCCTTCTCAGGATGAAGGGGATGTTAGGATATTCATTGCCAAGCAGAGTGCTCACCTACTGTGTGTACCACCTGCTAAAGAAAAAGACCATCTCTGCCTTCAAGGAGCTCAAAGGTAGTGAGGAGACTGTGGAGTCCCGACCACCTCCCTCAGCGTCCTGTCGGCACTTGTGAAGATCACATGTTCCTGCCCTCCTGAGACACACTAGGAGTGGAATCTAGACTCCTGTGTTTAAAACCTCATTCTGGTTGATTCTCATGCATATTATGTTGGATACCTACTAAGAGATGGAGGGAACAGGCTGGCACAAAGGAGGACGTGAACTTCTGGCACTCTTTGAATGGTGAGTCTGTCTTCCAAACATGACTCATCCTTCCTGGCCTAAGGCATCTGCAAAAAGGATAAACAAACACCCACACCTCTCAAGTCCTTAAGGAGAATGATGACCGGGATGAA
>NW_020173116.1:10636852-10666107 GCF_003031525.2 Neophocaena asiaeorientalis asiaeorientalis | reverse complement strand
GACTTCTCAGAACCATAAATCAATACCCTCCAGTAAAGAAGTCCAACCAGTAATGAATCCACCTCACCGTGCTGTTATTCAGACTACATTACACCCTTTTATTGCAAAAGGACCCATGGGAAACAGCGTCAGATGTCCGAAGCCAAGACTGATGACACCCAGGACGTTCCACGGCTCTTTGAGCCTCAGACACTCTGCTTTTGATTCCATGGAAATGAACCTTCTGTTGGATTTTCCTTGACCGCCCCCCTGCCCTGCCCCTTGACACTTCTGAGTTACATAGAGACTCAGACTGGTAACCAGAAATCTAACTTCTGTGGCCTTTACATTGGAGGTAGGGCTGGAAAGATGAAAAGCAAGTATTTGAGCTCCTAAAATATCTACCGTTTGAACAAAAGAGAAGCAACAGCACCAGTGCCCTGGCCCATCTGTCATCGGGCACCTGGAAAACCACATCAGCCTCTCTGCGGCCACTCTCATCCCCGCAGTCAACTCTCCACTCCGCGGTCAGAGAGCCTGTGCACAGCACTCCAGTAGCTCTCCACTGCAGGCATGGTTAAAGCCAAACCTGCAACTAGAGATGATCATACTAAGTGAAGTTAAGTCAGAAAGAGAAAGACAGGTACCACGTGATATCACTTATATGTGGAATCTAAAATACGACACAAATGAACCTATCTACGAAAGAGAAACAGAATCACGGATATAGAGGACAGACTTGTGGTTGCCAAGCGGGGAGGGGGGTGGGAGACGGATGGAGTGGAAGGTTGGGGTTAGCAGCTGGAAACTCTTATAACAGCACAGGGAACTAGATTCAATATCCTGTGATAAATCATAATGGGAAAGAATATTTAGGGCTCCCCTGGTGGTACAGTGGTTAAGAATCTGCCTGCCAATGCAGGGGACATGGGTTTGAGCCCTGGTCCCGGAAGATCCCACATGTCGCGGAGCAACGAAGCCCGTGCACCACAACTACTGAGCCTGCGCTCTAGAGCCCACGAGCCACAACTACTGAAGGGCCTGCGTGCCTAGAGCCCGTGCTCCGCAACAAGAGAAGCCACCGCAATGAGAAGCCCGCTCACCACAACGAAGAGTAGCCCCCGCTCGCCGCAACTAGAGAAAGCCCGTGCGCAGCAACGAAGACCCAACGCAGGCAAAAATAAATAAATTAATTAATTAAAATTTAAAAAAAAGAATATTTTAGAAAAGAATGTATATATGTATAACTGAATCACTTTGCTGTATAGCAGAAATTAACACAACCCTGTAAATCAACTATAAAAAAAAGGAAATAAAGCCAAACCTTTTGAGATGGGCTTCAGCGTTTATCTGGCCCCTGGTCACTCTCTGACCTCGTTTCTGGTCACACTGACCTCTCTGTCCTTTAATCTCAGGGTCTTTGTCCTCACCGCGCGCCCCCCTCCCCAGGAGGGCCCTCCCCCAGCTCTTTGCGGGGCTTGTCTCCTCCTCCTTTCCACCTAAGTGTCAGCTCAGCTCTCACCCCTGCCAGGTGGCCTTCCCAGATTCTCCTTGTGCCAAATGCCTGGCACACAGTAGACACTCAAAATGTATGCTGAGGGCTTCCCTGGTGGCGTAGTGGTTGAGAATCCGCCTGCCGATGCAGGGGACGCGGGTTCGTGCCCCGGTCCGGGAAGATCCCACGCGCCGCGGAGCGGCTGGGCTCGTGAGCCATGGCCGCTGAGCCTGTGCGTCCAGAGCCTGTGCTCCGCAACGGGAGAGGCCACAACAGTGAGAGGCCCGCGTACCGCAAAAAAAAAAAAAAAAAAAAAAAATGCTGAATGAATGAATGATGTGTGTTTTAGAGACATGTTAGACTCAGAGTTTGTTAATCAGATGACACACTGATGATGCATAGGTAGGAGCACCATATACTTTCCTGTTCAAGCCTAGATGCTCAAGACTAAAAGGAAGATCTCTTTATAATTATCCCAAGTCCCAGGAGTAAACCAGGACTGTCCCAAGCAGACTGAGATATAGGGCCACCCTACTCACGGGTAATTATGAGTATAATGTCTCTCTTCCCGACTAGATGATCAAGTACACAAGCACCGTGTAGCAATGATAGGTACACAAGAAATGCATTGAATGAATGAACAGTATGTTGTATTTGCCCCCCTTACATGATGGTAAAACCAGCTTTAGCCACCCAGGCCACGAGCCAGCATAGGGACACTTCACTGAACGGTTGGTCCAGGGAAAGCCTCCATGTCTGTGCTTCCATTGCAGACTCGGGGGGACCATCTGTAGTCTCTGGCAGTCCCAGAAATGTATCAGCCCCACAGAAGGCCTCGCAGGAAGTAGATCCCTTCCCACATGGAGAGAACTTTCCAGTTTACAAAGCTCCCACACATATTCTTATAACCATGCTATGATATGAACGTGGTGATTTCACTCCTGGGCTACGGGTGAGGTGGCCTAGAGTCAAGGGAAGTTGAGTGACCTGAACTGAGGCTTTGGGCAACATGGTCTGTCGTGTCCTCTCATATTCCCAGCATCACTCGTATTTCTACTACCATATTCAATATCTTGTAATAAATCATAATGGAAAAGAATCCCCAAAAAGTATATACACATGTATATATGTATAACCAGATCACTTTGCTGTACACCCGAAACGAACACAATACTGTAAATCAACCATATATCAATTAAAAAAATTAAATAAATCTTCCAGCTTTATCAAGAGGACTCCTTTGCACCACTTACTCTGAGCATCATGTATTTTCACCCCTGTCCTGATTCCTTAACTTTCTTTTTAACCTGTTGGCCGTCCATTGCCGTCGTTCTGTCCTAAAAATGAGAGAGGAACCAAGCTCCAACAGCTCTTTGGAGCCTTCTTAGGTTGAGTCCATCGCCAAGATGATGAGTCATTTACTCAGAAAGCAGCCAATTATTTCAGTCATGCATATAAACAAAACCACCGACAACAAACCCCGGCTCACGGGTCCGTGTTTCCATTTTTCAGTCACCTGTTTGACAAGATGCTGACCCAGCCACTCAATCCTCCCGTGAATAGATGAACTGAGAGATCAGACAATTAAACCTGCATCAACAATAATATACTGAAGGAGATATTATACGAGTCTCCTCATTGCCTGGAAGACTTACAGGTTCACACCCATATAAATGTTCAATAAAGCACAAGCACTTAGAAGGACAGAAACCAGAGACTTGGGACAAATTTTGAGGGCAGCCGCTTGAAATACCATTTCTTTGAAAAACAACCTTTTGAAAACCACTCTTCCCTCCAGGGTCCTCTGGCCCTTTGGTAACCCTTGTTCAGCTACCCTTCACCTCCCCCCCTTTCTCAACCCATCCGCAACCCCACCACAACCTGTCTCTTTCTTCTCCAGGTTGAAATAACCACTTGAGCTGAGTGCTGTCTGCTCCACAGAAAGCAAAGTGAAAATTAAGTTGCTCAGTGTAATTTCCTCAATTTGGGCCTGACTCGGCCCGTCTCAACCCTGATCAAATCAACCACTGACAGTTGTGTCTGCTTAAACTTAGGACATTGTGGTCACAGTCCTGATGGGATACAATTCCAAAGGGAATTTAAGGGCTGGGAGGTGGGGGTCAGGGGGCCACGATGCTGTTTCATCACTCTCAAGACTACTCTAACATCCGTCATAATCTTATAATTCCTTATCGCTCATTGTCACAATCACACTTTGCACAACCCACTTCATGTTATAGCATTGTCACACTAGATTTATAATTCCTTGTCCATGTGTCCACTTCCCCACCAGGCTGTGAGCTCCTTATTCTCTGTCTACCCTCAGTGCCTACGACAATACCTGCGCACCATGGAGAGTTAACCAATGGTTGTTGAAAAGTCAGGCTGGAATATTGTACTAGAACCAGCAAAATTACATTTTATGGTAATAAAAGTAAAGACCATTTAAGATTTAAAAAAAAACCTCAATTGCATACATATGGAGAATTCTTGGCTTGGAAACTGTTCCTGTGAAAAAAAGAGCGAGGGTTTCAGCTCAACACCAATGGCTGTTAAATAGTGGAACACGGTAGCCCCAGGAGGTGGAGAGTTCTCCATCACTGAAGATAATCAAGCAGTGCATATGATGAATCAAGGGGTTCTATGTCATCCACGAACGAGAGCATCTTCCCACTTCTGTAGACGCGACCTCAGTCTCAGTCGTTGTTATTTCTTCGTTGGACTGGTGCCCTAGCCTTCTAGCTGGCCTTTTTGCTTCGGATTCCTCTTACGGAACATAGTAGGCCCTAGTCATCGTCTCCCCAGCATCCATTCCTCTCTTCTTCCATAGTCGCAGATTCCTAATTTGGTTGAGGAGTCTACTCTTTTTCCCTGCTCCTCAGGGTGTTCATTCATTGATGAAGCCTGTCACGGCGGCCCCATTCTCCTTATCAGTGATTGGTTTACGTCAGGACATCTGACTCAACTCTGGCCAATGAGATGAGAGGGGAAGTCTTCTGGGAGCGATTTCCTCCTTCCTGAGTGGGACAACAGGGAGGGATTGTCTCTTGTTCCCCTGAATGCTACTAATTACAACTGAGAGACTTGGAAACTGCAGCAACGTCTTTCTCAAGGGGGGCTACGCTGAGAGTGGGGGAGCGGAAGGACGGATGGAAAGCTGCTGCTGAAATAACCAGCCAACTTTCCAGGCATCTTTTAAACGAGATAATAAATGTCCCTGTTGTTCAAGCTCTGTTGAGTTGGGTTTTCTCTGGCTTGCAGACCAAGCATCCCAACAGATATACAGAACGTCTTCCTATATATACTATTCCCAGGTTAATCTTTATAGAAGGCAATTTTGATCATGCCACACCTGATCAAAACCCTTCATTTTCCCCCCTCAGTCCCACACACTAAAAATAAACGCTTCGATTCAAGATCAGGCTTTGCTTTCCAAGGTAATCTGTTTCCTGTCCTCCAGTCAAATTTAACTTCCTGATGTTTGTTCACATGACCTGCAGTTTACTGCTCCTGCCTGGCTCCCATCCTGGGATCCACTTCTCTCCCACCTATCTTTGCTTGTTGAAATGAAACTTGCCACTTCATGTCTTCTTTTCCATGATAACTTTTATGGCCTTAGGAAAGGAAACTTGCCACTTCATGTCTTTTCCATGATAACTTTTATGGCCAACATTTTTTTCCCCCCCGAATAGTACCCTAATGCCTTTGGGTAACTCTCCCAGTGCTTACCATATTCTGCTATATGGTATTGTTATCTGTATACCTTTCTCATTCTTCTTATTAGTCTGTGAGCCCTGGGGGCAGAGGCCATATCTTATTCATCCTGGCACATCTAGCTGTTCCCAAGGTGGTGCTTCAAACTGGGTGGATGCTCAAAACCACTTGGATGAATGCTGTAGGAGGTGGGAATTGAAAGATCCTTCTCAACTCTAAAATTCTGTGGGTTTTGTGCTGTGAGCTTTTTATATGTTGAATGCCTAACTTTGTATTAATGGTCCAGAACAGAGAAACACTGTAACCTCTAAGTTGTGAAATGGTTCCAATTGAGTCTGAATTCATTGGGAGAACGATTCTTGAATTCCTGATCCATTATATTCTCTATGTGTGGGTAATCAGGTAAATGATTTGAAATTCCTAGGCTTTTGTTTCCTATCTCTAAAATAGGGATAACAATAGGTAGCCCATAAGATTGTTATGGGGACTGAATGAAATAAGTTACGTGTAGCAGTTCCCTCTGAGTGTGCACGTACATCCCTTCTTTTTCCTCCTGGTTCAGCCCAGATAATCTTTCAACTTTAGGAGACCAGGATCACTGCCAAGCTCATTGGCTTGTCCCTTTCCTCTTGCTGGTGGTGGGTCTAGGCTTGGAGATGAATTTTGGCTGATGTGATATCAGAGAATATCTGCTTGGGATATTTTTGGAGAGGTTTCCTCATTCATAGGAAGAGATGCAGAGGAAGAGTCAATCTCTTCTTCTATTGGGTGTTGTCATCTTGAGAACGAGTCAGTCGTATTATGAAGGCAATGGGAACCTGAGGACGGCAAAGAGGGAGGATGGCTTTGATGTCACTGAGTTGCTGAATTCGCCAACGTGGAGTTATCCTATCTTGGGACTTCTGTGATATGAGAGTGTAAATCTTCTTTATTGTTTATGCCATCTACAGTTGAGTTTATTATTGCAGTTGAAAGCATCTTTATTGTCAGAGTGTGTAGCACACGTACATACTCTACAAATATAAAATTGTACTCCATTTAGTCCTTTCTTATGATTCCTAGATGAGAATATCTGAGAAAACTGGAAAGGATGATACTTAACTAAATTAAAATAGACTTGAAAAGAAAAACCTATATAACTTGACAATTTTTTTTTTTTTTTTTTTTTGGAGAGCTTGCTGATTATGAATTAGAAAATCAGTCAGAGACAAAGGATAGAGTAGGTGATAAATGCAGCCCATATGGTGCTATAAGAAATGTTTGAAAAATAAAATACAAGTAAACATGAAGTTTAACTTCACACCAATATTATCTACTGGAAACCGTGTCTTGTTAAAACTCTAGCATGTTTTATTTTCACAGGACACAGCAAAAATAGAAAAATTATAAAACCAGAACAAGGAAAATAAAGGGAGGCTACTCTCGGATTGGTGATTGGTGACTACTGAATGTTAACAAACTCGGGTTTGTTTTTGGTTTATTTTGTTTTATTTTAAAATCAATGGATAACGTTTGAATAAAAGAGGCTGCCAAACTATCTCTGGAGAAACCCCTACGGTCAGTAGAGAAAAGTTCTCCTCTTCACCTTCTGGATAAACAAAAAATAAAGCAAATGCAACTGCATCGCTAAGCAAATCTACCCACATTGGAACCATGCTGCAAGAATCATACAAGTATCTGAAAGGCTGGCTTTTCTGTGCCAAGGACCCTGAAAGTCGCTTGCAAGCTAGGTACAAGTGGGTTTTTCCACAATGAAAATTCCCCCTTTGGCCTTTAATGAGTCTCAGAGTCTGGGCCATGCAAAACTGGGCTTTGCAACTCACTAATTGATCCCAAGGACTTGAAAAATGGGATGCTGTGGGTCTTGTAGCCCTCTCACTGGGGAAATTGATACTCGTTTCTGATTCTTTAGCTAAGCGTTAGTTGATAATGCCTGAAGGACCCGGGAGAGCCGAGAAGCCCAGCGCAGGACACCCCATCTTTGTCTGAACCATCATGGAAACTTCACTTTGAAGTTCAGGTCCCTGGTTCAAGCCTGAGAGGTCATCTCTGGGTGCAGAGGAAGGACACTGGCTTGGACCAGGGCAGGCCACTTAACCGGTCCGGGCAAGCTTTCCTGGGTTGCAAAATGAGGATGACCAGCCCGCCCTGACCACTTTGGACACTAGGAGGCACAATACAGACAAGGTGCCCGTTGAACCTTCGCAGGAGTGTGGGCCTCATGACGTGCCTGGTGTCACTGGCTCCCTAACCCTCGCAGCGGCGGGGGAGCCTGCCTCTGCTCTCAGCCTCAGGGCTGCTCCTCCCACATACTCAACAAGCCCCACTGGCTCAGGATCCATCAGAGTCTTGACCTCCAGCTCTCTTTTTTGCTTCTGGAAGCTTCCTAGGGTCTTACTGTGAGGCCACCGAAGGGCCTTCGTGCTTCCTTCCTTGGGTGCTAGAAGGACACTTTCATTTGGAATCCGTGAACTGAAGGCAGATCCGTGCTGCTGGAGAGAGCCTGGTGGAAGATTAGCTCTCAGAGAATGTCCACTCTCTGTAGCCTCCCTCCATGCGAGATACACACAGACCCACAGGAAGGGCTGGTGTCCCAGGTCCCCACCTTTGAAGGGTTGGGGACCTCTGGGAATCCTAAGGAGCAAAGCTTTTCTCTTGAACCAAGGCTTTCTGTAGCTGGTCTGAGGGCAGAGTGTTTTGATCTGACACTCCCCAAACCATAGGACAAGAGCAGTGGGCCCAGTCTCGGTTCCCTTGGCACCAGGGCCATGTGTCTAACACTTACCATGCCATGGGTGTTAAAAGAGCTTAGGCTTGGGAGGTATACCAATCTGTGCTTGAATTCTGGCTCTGCCACTCACCAGCTGGGTCATCTTAGATGAGTTACTTACCCGCTCTGAGCCTTGATTCCTTCAAGTCTAATACTGGGACCATAATCCCCAATGAATGGGGCTGTGGCGAGGCTTCAACGCACACACAGCTGGTGCACGGCAGATGCTGGAGAAATGGATGAATGTGATTCCTTCCCCATATATCACATGCCTTCCACTTGGCTACAGACGACCTGCAGAGCTAGATGACAAGCTCTTGGAGAACAGGAGCTGTATTTATTCATCTTTCTACTCTTCACATCCACCCCTGTACCTGATTCATAGGTGTTGCACAAGAAATACTTTTTGAATGAATGGAGGGAAAAAGGTTCATGAATCCCAAACTTCCAATCTTCCAAATGTAGACAGTTGAGGAACTGTGGTTTTTTTTGTTGCTGTTGTTTTTATTTTTTTTTTGAAGTATAGTTAATTTACAATGTTGTGTTAGTTTCTCGTGTACAGCAAAGTGATTCAGTTATACGTTGCTGTTGTTCTTGGCAGATGGGCAGATTCCCCTTCAGATTTCTCATTCAGGCTGTAATTTGAAATTATATGTCACCTTCAAACTGTATAACCCATGCAGTGATGTGAAGTGTCTGCACTAGGGTCTTGGCCTATCTCCATATTTGTTGTTTCTGTATCAGTCAGGATAGGTGAGGTTATGTTGCTGTAACAAACTCAAGCACATGGCACGTTTACTTCTCACTTGAGCTACGTGCCCAGTGATGGTCTGGATGACCATCACCATCAGAGCATGTAGAGGGAAGAGAACGTAGTGAATGGTGCAGTGCCTCTTCCAGCTTCTTCCTCTAAGGGTCATGTGTCAATTTCCCTCACATTTGAGTGGTCAACCCCAATTGCATGGCCATATATTCCTTCCTTGAGCCCAGAAGGAAAAAACAAACCAGAAACATACGGTGAATGGAAACACGGTTCAGGAAAGCAGAAGCCACAGCTTCAATATGAAGCAGCACAGAATTTTAGCACAGAATTGGGACTTTTGCAGTCGCTGGGAGAGCCGGAGGGGCAGAGAGCAGGGGAGCTCAGCCTGCAGCTCTGCAGCCAGAGCTTCTAGGAGCTCACCTGGGACCCGGGAGTCCCAAGAAACTCTGGGAGCTCCTGCCAACCGTCTCAGCTGACAGCATTTTCAGAAGCTGCCACCTACTAGGTCCACTGCCTACACTTTTAGGCGAGTGGTCCTCAGAGGGAAGCTGCTGTGAACCTCACACCTGCAGGCTGCCCACAGGTCTGCCTGCAGCGTCCTCCTGAGAATCGCCCCTTCTTCACCTCCAGTTCCTCTCCTTGGCATTCACCCCCATCAGGCCTGGGATTCCAGTTGCCCACAGCGTGATGGGGGGACCTCTGGGGGACATCAGCAAGGGGGATCCCACCACAACAAGCAGCCTGGCTCAGGAAGCCTCTCTGTCCCCACAGGCCTAAGATTCCGTCCTTCACCCAGAGGCACTCCACCCACCTCCACACCACCCCCAGCCCAGGTGGCCGCAGCAGCACCTACTACATCAAGCATCAAAATAACACCCCAAATGCTCAGAAAAATCTGTCATTGGAAGCACAGCCCTTACAAGTAGGCCAGGACCTCTTGCTAAATGCAAACAGGTGACTGCCTACGGCAATACAAGATTTAACGAGGGCTCCCCTGGTGGCGCAGCGGTTGAGAATCCGCCTGCCGATGCAGGGGACACGGGTTCGATCCCTGGTCCGGGAAGATCCCACATGCCGCGGAGCGACTAACCCCGTGCCCCACAACTACTGAGCCTGTGCTCTCGAGCCAATGAGCCACAACTGCTGAGTCTGTGAGCCACAACTACTGAAGCCCACATGCCTGGAGCCCGTGCTCTGCAACAAGAAAAGCCACCATAATGAGAAGCCCACTCACCGCAATGAAGACCCAACGCAGCCAAAAATAAATAAATAAAATAAATTAAAAAAAAAAAGATTTAACGAGGAAGCAGAATCTCCAAACCAAGCAGACAACATGCCCAGAATACAATCGAATACCACTCATTGTGACATCACCCAAGAAGCAGAAGAACCTCCACTTGAGTGAGAAAAGACTGCAAACTAACGCCAACCTCGAGATGAATCAGATGTCGCCATCATCTGACAATCATTTTAAAGCAGCCTTCATGAAAGGCTTCAACAATCAATTACAAACTCCCTTAGGTGAGGGTGGGAGGCTCGTCCCAGGCCTTCATGTTGGACTAACAGAGAGGTCAGAATCAGCCTTTGTGTGGAGAATGACTTTCACATCATTTAATTCAAGTTAACTTTTTTCACCCAGCTTGCTCTCTATGCTGTCTCTCTACAAGCAGCTGGCACATCTCTGCATAGGAACTGTGCCCTTCAGAGGAGCTCGGGGCTGGAGGGGCTTTGGGAGGTCTGCCTCTGCCCCCCTTTCACTCCACAAGGGAGGGGAAGGGCTATGTGGACCCACAGATGCTGGGGGGAGCAGGGACTCACACCTGGGCACCCTTCCCCACTCAAGGTTCCCCGCGGTCACCGTGCTACCCACCGTATCATTTTAGCATGAATGTGGCCAGACACTGTTTATTGCAGAAAACTAAAAACACAGAAAAGCACCAAAAGAAAAGTCGCTTGTAACTCTACTGCCCAGAGATAACCATTGATGGTCATCACATCTATTCCTCTAGTTCTAAAAGCTACATTTTAGCATTTAAATTAGGCTTGTGCTAAATATTCAGTTTTGTATCCTGTTTTAGAAAAATTAATAATATATTTGTGAAAATTTTCTCATGTCATTAACCTCCTACAGTATGACTTTCAATGTTAGGAAAACAATTAAAGTAGCTAATCCACAGCAAAAGCCTAATGCATTCCACTTTACCGTGAGGATATAGAGGTACAGAAATGTGAAGTACTTGCCCAGGGTTGCACAGTTGGTCCGTGGCAGGAGCAGGACAGAGGCTGGGAAGTCTGGCTTCAGGACCTGGGTTCCCGGTCTCTCGGCAGCCATGTTTAATTGATTTAACCACCAACCACTGTGGCTAGTTAGGCTATTTATAATCCTCGTTCTGATTGACGGCACTGATTTTACCAACCTGTGTAGACACACTTGTCTAAATATCCTATGATTCCCTTAGCAAAAATTCCTAGAAGTGCAATGGTCGAATGGACTCTTTGGAAAACTTTTTTTCTGTGTGTGTGCCAAACTGGATTCCATCCTTGAATGCGGGGAGCGCGAGAACGTCCTGGTCACTCACCCTCTGAGCTGAGAAGGCAAAACCTGTCACTTCGACAGCTTCCAAAGTTTACCGAGTGTGTGCTCTCAGGAACCAATTCTAGAAGAAGTCACACCCTCATCTTTTCAGCCCACTTCATTCGTTCAACAGACATCTCAGTGCCAGGCACTCGGGATATAAGAACCAAGGGATAAAGGCCTGTAAACAAATGAGTGTGTACGGCAGTTGAGGGCTTAGGTAGACATTGTTATTCCCATTTTCCAGATGAGCAAACTGAGGCTTGAAGAGCCTAATTTGGCCAATTTCCCCTGGAAAGAAGCAATATGGGAAACGCCTGAGTTTCCCAAATGGGTCTGAGTCCCACTAGGGGCTCTTAACCACTGCCCCTAGTGCCTCCCAGGGCAGGGGGCACAGTGATGGGAAAAGGGGTGAAGGCCAAGGCAGGGGCAGAAATGAAGAAGTGGGTATCCATGAGGAGCTGGCAGGGCAGGCAGAGGGAGCCATCTAAACAAACGTCCAGAGGTCCAGAATGACCCGGCAGGCTCTGAGACTGACATGTGGGTGGAGGGTGGAATGACGGTAACTCTGAGGGCAGAATCAGGGAGTGGGGGGCGGGTGTGGGCCAGGCCACCGGGACCCACTGTGGTGTGGGTCCACTGGACCGCTGTGTACTTGGGCTACAGACATCACCGAGGCCTGTTTTTTTCTGGGCTACAGCTTGTGAAATTCCACTCCACCACGTCTGTGTGTGAACACAGGCGCTGCAGGGAAGTGCAGTTGTGCGGGGTGCATGGACCCACCGTGTGGTCCAGGTGAGGAGCTGCTCCGAGCTTCTCCACCCCTCCTTGCCTTCCTTGTAAGGTAATGTTTCATTCTGAAGTAGGGTGACCGACTCAGCCTGGTTTGCCTGGGATGCTCTGCTTTTAGCACTAAAAGTCTTGCATCCTGGGAAACCTCTCAGTTCTGGGCTATTTTTGTGGGGCAGCCACTTGGGGACCAGGGAACAGAGCAGCCAGCTCCAGAGGCCCATGGGGCTGGGTGGGTGCAGTTGTAACCAAGAACAGAGGGGCTGGTCTCGGGGCAGTCAGATTGGACTGAACGGGGCGGGCCAATTCTGAAACTGAAATCCCAGGGTTCAGCTTCCGGGGGCAGGCCTGCGTCTGTCTGTCCTATGCCATCTCAGCAGTGATGGCGCTGTGTGAGGGCCAGGAGAGCTGCCCAGCAAATGTGAGGGCCAGACGAGAAAGAGATCGCTGAGCGCCAGTTGACTTTGATTTTGCCAGCTGCTTCACCATCTGTTTGTTGGGTCTCCATGGGCCCCAGTAAAGGGCTTTTCTGTTTTCGGCGGCTGCTGAGCACCTCAAGGGACACCCTTCTTGGTCCTGAGTTATAGAAAGGTGTGATGTGTCTTGCTGGAGATCAAGGGAGTGAAGTAGCAAGTCGATAGAAAAACAAATTATATGATGCAGACATTTTGGGCCAGGAGAAAGCCCACTGTGCCCTTCGATGTGTCCAGGACCCCTTATGGTAGATGGGAATACACACATTCTGACTTGAATTGAGCTTTGGGAGAGATTTGCAGCATTATTAAAAATGTGTTAGATAAACAACAAGGATTTACTGTATAGCACAGGGAACTATATTCAATATCTTGGGATAACCTCTAATGGAAAAGAATCTGAAAAATATATACATATATATCCAAATCACTTTGCTGTACACCTGAAACTAATACAATATTGTAAATCAACTGTAATTCAATAAAAAATAAAGATAAAGTAAGTTTCTTGCAGCTAGCAAAAAAGAAAAAATAATGTGTGAGGCGTGACTGAATCCAGTGTGGCCCCTGGCTGTACCATGTCTGTCCCCACTGGTGACCCAAGGAAGGAAGAGGAAGATTTAGCAGGACAGCAGTGTTTGTTCCCGGCCCCCGACCCTACCCCCAGCCTTCACATCCCCACTGAGCTGTCTTTTTGCTCCCAGGTTGAGCCACACAGACCTACAGCACCCCCAAAGCAGCTTTCTTTTCCTTCCTCTGCTCTAGAAACACCGAAGAAGAAAACTGAGCAATGTCTCTGATACAAAGATGAGTAGCTTTCCACCCCAGAATGGGGAAGGGGCCAGACCAGCTACATGGGGCAGCTGCTCAGCGATCACAAGAAAACAGGGTAGAGGGAAATCTTACTGAACTGTTTTAAACACAGGAGGGATCGATATTTAAAGCTAAATTTGAACGTTCATGTTGTATTGGAAACAAAGCGTTAGATTGTTAATTCTTGCTTCTCCACAAACCTATAACGTTAGGGTCTGTGGGCGAATGAACATTCAGCCTCCCACACCTGCTTACATACCTGCAGGAATACCTGGGGTAAGCTTGACAAAGCGCTGCTCACTTGCTTGGCCAAGGTGAGTGGTAAGGAGCTGTGGGGATGGAAACGCAGTTAGGTTGCCTTTATTTTGCCACACTTGGATTTCCCAGGAAAGCATGGGCTGGGAGAAAAATGTGAAGGGTTTACTTTATGTACCCTTTTTATAAGCCTGCCTGAGGGGGCTGTTCATAAAAAATTTTTCTTGGATCGATACCTAGAGTGCAATCGCTGGGTCTTCAAGTAAATGCATATTTATAAGAAATTGTCAAACTCTCTTCCAAACTTGGTTGTGACGTTTTACACTCCCGCCAAAATGTATGATGGGTCCATTTGTTCCACCCACTGCTGCCTAACAAGTTACTACAAACTGAGAGGTTTAAAACAATGCATTTGTTATCACACAGTTTGTGCAAGTCAGGAATTTTGGCAGTGTTTACTGTGTCCTTTGTTTGGGGATCTCTCATGAGGCTGCAATTAAGGTGTTGGCAGGCTGGGGCTCATCTGAGGCTCGACTGGGGAAGGATCCACTTTCAAGCACACGAGGTTGTGGGCAGGATTCACTTCCCTGTGGGCTGTGAGGCTTCTGCTCCCTGCTGGATGATGGCTAGTGGCCACACTCAGTCATTTGCCCCATGAGCATCTTCCCATGGAGGCTTCCTTCATCAAACCCAGCAAAGGAGATGGTCATTAGGGAGAGCTGGCCATCAAGATGGAAATCACAATTTTATGTAATGTAAACACAAGAGTGACACCCCATCACCTTTGCCATGTTCTACTGGATGTAAGCAAGTCATAGGTCCCATCCACACTCAAAGGTAGGGGAGTACACAGGGGCTGAAACACCAGGAAGAGGGGGTCATTGGGTACCATCTTTAAGTCTGCCACACTCCACGTCCTTGCCAACACTTGGTATCATCAATCTTTTTTATTTTATTTATTTTAAAAATATTTATTTATTTGGTTGTACCAGGTCTTAGTTGCGGCACGTGGGCTCCCTAGTTGTGGCATGTGAACTCTTAGTTGCAGCATGCAAGTGGGTCTAGTTCCCTGACTAGGGATTGAACCTGGGACCTCTGCATTGGGAGCATGGAGTCTTAACCACTGTGCCACCAGGGAAGCCCCTAAACGTCTCAATTTTTTATATAACGTCTCAATTTTTCTTTTTATGGTTATTGCTTTCTGTGTCTTTTCTAAGAAACCATTCTCTGCTCCCAAGTCAGTAACATATTCCCCAATATTTTCTTCTGAAAGCCTTATGATTTTAGCTTTTACATTTAGGTCTGTGATCCATTTTGAGTTTTATTATGAGTTTATTTGTTTATGCTGGGAGGAAGTGGTTGAACTTCATTTTTTTTCTCATTATGAATATCCAGTTGTTATAGACCATATGTTGAAAAGACTCTCTTTTTCCTATTAAATAACCTTGGCCCCTTAGTTAACAATTAATTGATATGTGGGTATATAATATTTAGACACTTTTCTGGCTCTATTGGTTAATGTATCTGTTCTTACACTGATACCACATTGTCTTGATAACTGTAAATTTTATAGTACTCTAACTTTCTTATTGTTTTTCAAAATTCTTGGGATAATCTAGATTCTTTGCATTTCTATATAAATTTCAGAATTACCTAACTTTACAAAAGAAGTCTGTTGATAATTAGGGATTGTATTAAGTCTATAGATCAGTTTGAGGAGAATTGTCATCTTAATAATAGAGTCTTTTTTCCCGTGAACGTGATATAACTATCCATTTATTTAGGTGTTCTTTCATTTCTGTGCAGTGCTTCACGGTATACGTTGTATATTTCTTTGAAATATTTTGTGTAAATTTATCCCTAACTATGTCTGGGTCTTGGTGGTACTGTAAATAGTATTATTTTTAAATGTCAATTTCCAATTGTTGCTAGTATATGGAAGTACAATTAATTTTGTTTACTGATTTGTGAATTTTATCCTGTGACCTTGCTAAACTCATTCAGTTCTAATAGCTTTTTTGCAGATTCTAAAGATTTTCTTTGTATACAAATATATGGTCTCCAAATAACGACAGCTGAAGTTCTTCCTTTCCAATCTGTGTGCCTTTTATATCTTTTTCTCTTTGCCTTATTACACCGGCTTTGATCTCCGGTGTGATGTTGAATAAAAGCCGTAAACATGGACACGCTGCCTTATTCCTAAACTTAGGGGGCAGCATACTCTTTATTCATCACTACTCTTACTTTGATGTTAGTTGTAGGTTTCTCATAGATGCCTTTTATTAGGTTGACATTCTCTTCTATCCCTAGTTTGATGAGAGTTCTTTTCACAAGTTGGTTTTAAATTTTGTCAAATGACTTTCCTAAACCTATTGGTTTTTCATCATTATTTAGTTTGCTAGTACGGTGAGTTACATTGATGAATTTTCCAATGTTAAGTGAAACTTGCATTCCTGGGATGAAACCCAGTTGGTCATGATGTGTTATTATTTTTACATATAGTTGGACTTGATTTCCTAAAATTCTTTAAGGATTTTTGAATTTATGTTCATGAGTGATGTTTGTAATTTCCTTTCCTTGTAATGTATTTGCCTATTGGTTTTGGTATGAGGATAATGCTGGCCCCGTGAAATAAGCTGGGAAGTGTTCCCTTCTCTAATTTCTGAAAGAATTTGAATAGGATTGGTGTATTCCTTCCTTAAATGTTTCAGAAAACTTGTCAGGGAAGTCATCAATGTCTATAATTTTCTTTGTGAGAATGTTATAATTATGAATTCAATTTCTTAAATACATATCCAATTCTTCAGTTGTTTATTTCTTTTTGAGACAGTTTTAGTACTTGATGTTTTTCAAGGAATTTGTTCATTTTATCCTTATTGTTGGATTTACTGGCATAAAGTCACTCATATAGATCTTTTTTTTAAAGTGGCTTTTTGAGCTATAATTAACATGAAGTAAACTGTGCACATATCAGTGTACAATCCGATCAGTTCTGACATATGTACAGCCCTGTGAAATCAATTTAGGGTTAGCTTTTCCACACTATGTAGGCAAGACCCTTTGAGTATTCTATCCAAAGCCCTCTCAACTATGAGGTTTTCCTGTCTGGTGAGCAGACGCTATTCCTGGTTTTGTATCAGCCCCAGATAATGTTTCCCCTAATCTTTTTGGGTGGCTCTTTCCCCAGGCTTACACATGTTCGCTGATCAGTGCACTGCTTACTAACTGATGGGGAGTGCTGTCCATCTCCGGAGTCTCTCTCTTTCCTCTGGCATCTGCCCTGTAATCCACAGCCACTTTCATCTCCTTGGACCACTAGCTCTGTCTCCTCCACTCGGGGAGCCCACCAGGCTCCACCTGAGTTCCCCATCCCTGCAGCAGGGCCTGTAGATGAGGCAATTACAGGGCTCACCTCGTTCATTTCCTGTCCTTCAGGGCTCCCTATCCTCTGTTGTCTGATGTCCAATGCTTGAAAACCATTGTTTCACGTATTTTGTTCATATGATGTTTCATGCAGGAGGGTATGTCCAGTGCAGTGTTTCATGGGCTTTGAATCTCTGTTATGAGGTACAAACATCTTTAGTATGTTTAAGTCTTCTGTAATATCGTAGAGATTAAGTAAAATGATCCATTTATCATTTTGAAAGGGTCCTCTTTATCTCTGGTTATGTGCCTTGTTCACCAATCTGCTTTGTCTGACGTTAATAGAACCATTCCAGCTTTCTTACGGTTAGTATTTACATGGTAAATCTTCTTACATCTTTTAACTTTTGACCCTACCCCACCCTCATATATATGTGTTTGTGTGTGTATATTTTCTTCTGGAAGATGGCTTTTTAAAAAACATTCAGTCTCATAATCTTTGCTTTTAACTGGAGTATTTAGACCAGCCTTTTCCGATAGAGCTTTCTGTGATGATGGAAGTGTTATAAATGATCTGTCCAATAGGCTAGCCACTAACTAGGTGGCTATTAAGTACTTGGAATATTGATAGTGTGACTGAAGAACTAAACTGTTCATTTTATTAAAATTTTAATTAATTTAAAGAGTCCCATGTGGCTAGTGGCTAGTGTATTGACAGCATAGGTTTAGGTCATTCACATTTAATGTAATTATTGATATGGTTGGGTTTAAGTTTATCATCTTATTTGTTTTCTATTTTTAAACAATATTTTCCACCTCTTCTTTGTTTCTTTTTTTCTCCTTTCCTCCTTATTTTGTATTGAATATATTTTCTTCTTTTTTTTAATCTCCACCATTGGCTTATTAGCGATCTCTTTTGTTTTAGGGTGTGTGTGTTTGTGTGTTTTAGAGTTTATCATATTCATCTTTAATAATAAAAGCCTACTTGGGACTTCCCTGGCAGTCCAGTGGTTAAGACTCCGTGCTTCCACTGCAGGGGGCATGGGTTCAATCCCTGGTTGGAATACTAAGATCTCACATGCCACATGGTGTGGCAAAAAAAAAAAAAATAAAAAAAAAAAAAAAATAAAAGCCTACCTTTAATGATATTTCTCACATATAATAACCTTACAAATATACTTCCATTCCCCCTCCCATCTTTTGTGCTACTGTCATGCATTTTATTTCTATACTATAAACCCCACAATATATTCTTATTAGTTTTGCTTTAAACAGCCAGTTATCTTTTAAGGAGTATTTTTTAACTAAAAAAATTTTCATACTTACACACGTTTAAATTTTCTGTTGCTTTTTATTTCTTTGTATAAATACAAGTTTCCATAAGGTTTCATTTTCCTTCACCTTGAAGAAGTGTATTTACCACTTTTCACGGCACAAGTCTGCTGATAAAGAATATCTTAGCTTTTGTTTGTCTGAAAAGTCTCCGTTTTTCTTTATTTAAAAGACATCTACTGGGCACATAATTCTAGGTTGATCCTTTTCTTTGTTTTAGTATGTTAAATATTTTGTTCCACTCTCTTCTGTTTTCTCCGTTTCTTCCTAAAAATCTAGTCACTCTCATCTTTGTTCTTTTTGTATTTAAAATGTCTTTTTTTGTCCGGATTCTTTTAAGATGATCTCTTCACGATTGGGATTCAGGAATTTGATTGTGGTGTGATTTCGTATGGTTTTCTTTGTGTTCATCCTCCTTCAGTTTTGTAGCTATTCATGGATTTCTGGGTTTATAGTTCTTATAAAATTTGAAAATATTATTTCTTCATTTTTTTTTTTCTTTTTCCTCTTCCCCTCTTTTTGGGGATTCCAACTGCATGTACGTTAGACTTCCTGATTTGTCCCAGAAGTTACTGATGGCTTTAAAAGTTAACTTCTAAAAGTTCTTTTTCCCTCTCTGATATACATTTTGGATAGTTTATTTTGCTATGCATTCATCTTCAGGTTCATATATTTTCTTCTTCGGTGTCTAGTCCACTGCTATTCCCACCTGGGGTAGGAGGAGATACCATGCAAAAGTACAGAGGTGGGAAGCACCCGTGAGAACTCTGTTAACTACAGGGACCCAGCGTGGTCTCGCCATGCTCGGCTTCAGCTCAACCATGGAGAGGGAAGGTCTACAGTCTAGTCTGCTGCATGGATCCCTTGTGGGAAACTTAATGGGAATGTAGCTATTTCTCGACTGTGAACTTTCTCCCCAGAGGGTCAAATTCTCTTCCCTTTCACAGCACAAACAGAGTAGTCATCTCTCTCAGAGGCAGCCTCCTACTCTCGTCTAATTGGAAATATCTCCAGGTCCACACAATGCCACAGCTGGCAGCCCACCAGTTCCCTCCACATCCAACAGCGTTGCTTCACTTGACTGCTGTGAAAGATGAAGAAATCTGAGCTATGTGAGAGGACAATAGGAAATGCCCTTTGCCAAACCTTCTGTGCTGGTATCCTTGGGAGTCAAATGAAATTAACAATTGCTTAAAGATTTGCAACCTGATCCTTTCTATCAATGCATGTTAAAGTGATGGGTCCTAAAAAAAATTCATCCTGAGCATGAGGCGAAGGTAATGTTTTTTACTCAATGTGCAAATCGTTTGAATGTCCCTTCCAGATGACTCTGTACCTTCAGTTAATCATTTGCAATTTTCCTGCAAGAAAATGTGAAAGTGATGAGGCCACCGACCTTCCAGAAAAAGTGACTTATTGCTATCTTGAGACCTTCTGGCACCTAGACTAAATGAATGCCCACATAGAAGCTGATGTGGGAGAAAATGTGACTGCATGAAGAGCCTTGTTAAAGATACAACAGCACGCAAACCCTCATTACCCTGAGCCTATGCTCACAGTAAACCAATCAGGAAGACCAGCTTAGCCTGGCCCATGTCTGTGTCAGTTCTCAAAATCTGGAACTTAGAACTAAAGCTAGAAAAGTGTGCCTTACTTTGTGTAGTCAATATTTCCAAGAAAATGAAAAATAATTTTTTTTGGTAAATATCATTTTCAATTAGGCACTAGGTGAACAGTATATTTGATAAATAAATTTAATAAATGTATCCGAATTGGTACTATCATGAATAAACCATTCTATCACAATAGACAACACAGGAGGAAAACAAAATGCAAATTTTATAATCAAGTACTTGGGAAGGTTAAGCTAACAACCTTGACACCCACAGAGATTAAGAGGTCAAGTGGTAGGATGCTGCCGAAAGGAATCTGCCAGGTAGGGTAGAAATTAAGAGCAGGTTGAAGGCAGAAGACCTGGGCTCCAGACCTGCCAGTTGCAGGTTAAGGGGTCTTTGCAACTCATTTAAAACCATCTAAATTTGTGGCTTCTCCCTCTGTGAAATGGTTGTAACATTTGTCTCATAGGGTGTTGAGAGTATTAAATAACGTAACATATGCAGTGATTCTTTACAAATTGTAAAACCCAGTTACTACTGAGAGGGACCAAAGAAAGCAGAGAGGCTCTTATGGGCTGCTGTTGCCAGAGAGGAGGTTTGGAAGGGGAGAGCCTGAAGTTTGGTTGGGCCTTGGAGAGGCCGTGGAGAAATGGAGGAGAGAACATTCCAGGCTATAGGGAGAGCATGACTGAAGGACTCCTCACCACGGGGAAGCAGTCTGTTTCTCCCTTGGGAATGTTCCTAGTTCCTTCTCTATCATGGTCACCTTTCTCTAAACTTCGGTGGGGAGGGTGACAGGACGGCCCTACAGAGTCACAGCATCTGGACCATTCTTGCCTGGGGGCAACAGGTGGTCTGTGATTGGTTTAGGGACGAAAATCGGATCTAGAGCGGGTGGCTCCCAACCTTGAGGGCACATCTAAGTCACTTCGGAACATTGCCAAGCGTGCCCAGTCTTCATCCCAGAGCTGCACCAAAGCACACTGTCTGGGAGTGTGAGGTCTTGCGTGTTGCTTTTTTTTTAAAGATCTAGACGTGATTCTGATGAACTACAGGGTTGAGAACTGCTGTTCAGTTCTTGATCCATCGATAGAGAAATTCATCTCAAAGAAAACAGCCTGCCATCCATTAGGTCGGAAAAGTTAACTTCGTTTGCTAGTGGTCCCTAAAGGGGATCGGCCGATGCTGCCAGTACCAGAGGCTTCTGTCGCCTGCCATTGTCCTTAGAATTCCAGGCTCATCCTCCACACTCAGTGAGGGCGCACACACCACCCAGAGCAGGGCGCCTGGCACAGGCCACGGGGTGGAGCTCTGCATGGGCTCTCCTGCACGAGTCCCTGAATGTCCTCACTGCCCACACCCACCTGCACAGCTTTCTGCATGACCTACAGGACCGAGGGAGGATACTGGATCCAAACATCCCCACGCAAGTCAGAGCTATTATTACAACTAACAACGTCACTCTCCATCCATCTTAATTTCATCAGATCTATTGTTTTAAAATGTTGTTTAGCATCTCTCGCCTCCACTGGAAGGTAAGCTCCAGGGGTGCAAGGATCTTTTTTGTGTCACTCTGCAGCCCAATGCATAGAAACGTGCCTTGCACACAGTAGGCACTTAGTTGACATGCAGCGTATGAAAAAATGATTCAATAGTTCCCACTTATTGAGAACTTACGATGTGCCAGGACCTTTCTGTCTATCATCACATTTAATTCTCATAACAACTCCACGAGGAAGGTGCTATTGTTTAGTCCCATTTTAGGGCAAAGGAAACTGAAATTCTGAGACATTAAGACACCTGCCCAAGGTCACAGAGGTAGTAAGAAGTGGAGCTAGGACTTGAACGCACTGCTTTCCAGCTCCGAACACCAAGCTCTTAACTATTCGATTGTACTAATTCCTTTCACTAGGGATGGTGCAGGAACAGAGCCTGAACAGGACTTGGCTGCAAATCTGGTTTTACTCTGGTGCTAAATATTAGTGTGTTCGCAGTGGCATCTCCGGACAGTGGTGTTTCCTGCGCAGGTTACTTCAATCGAAGGGCTGAAAAGGAAATCTATCCCCATATCCCGTCTCCCATGTCCAGGACTCTGGATGACTTTTATTTTACCCTTGAAAATTTTCAACAATGAATATGTATATTAATTATGGGAAGGATTAAGCAGCTCTAACAAAGAGACGGCAAGACGCATTAATCTACACAAGTTCAAAGTTTCTTTTTATCGCACGTTACCGGTCCAGCAGAGGAGGCTGGGCTCCACTCTGTGAAGTCATCCGGTTTCCCAGCTAGCCCTGCACGGCTGCCTTCGTCAACAGATGGCTGTCCTTTGACCCAAGGCACCTGCTCCTCTTGGCCTCATCCTCTGGCTGCGAGTAGCTCACCAGCACCACCTCCAGGAGAAGACGGGGAAGGTTAAGGAGGGTGTACTTACCTTCTTTTTCAAGGAGGTACTCATATCTCACTAGCCAAAACCTAGTTAGTTACAGGGCTGCACGTAGCTGCACGGGAGGTGGGAACCAGGCTCTAGCTGGGCAGCTGTGTGCCCTTCCAGCATTCACACAGAGAGAACTCGTTATCACAAAGAAGACAGGGAGCATCGATATTAGGGTACAATAACCATGCCTACCACGGTGTGCATTTTTTTCTGATTAAGAAATCTATCCCCCCAAGAAATAGGACTTTAAGTGTGTTTAAAAATTAAGATAGCCCCGACGCGCGGGCGTAAGGTGGACGCGGAAGTCAGGGCGCTTGTGATGCGCGTGGTGTGGTCGGTGCTGTGATTCGAGCTGGGCTGGCTGGGCGGCGGCAGCCGTCACCGGAAGTAAGTGACCCTGGTGCTCAACAGTTTGGATAAGATGATTCAACTCCAGAAAAACACGGCTGACATCAGGAATATGTGTTTTGGCTCATGTTGACCATGGAAAAGCTACTCTGGCTGACTGTCTTGTATCTACAATGGCATCACCTCCAGCCACCTGGCAGGCAAGTTAAGGTCCATGGACAGCAGAGAGGATGAACAGGTCCGAGGGATCACTGTGAAATCCAGTGCCATTCCACTACATTATGCAAAAGATTAATGCACTCACAGGAACTGTTTTTACTTCTACAGTGCTAGAAGAAAGAGCAGAGAGAGAGACTGAATCCCAAGTGAATCCAAATTCTGAGCAAGGAGAGCAAGTGTATGACTGGAGCACTGGCTTGGAGGGCACGGATGATTCTCACCTTTACTTCTCTCCAGACCAGGGAAATGTGGTATTTACAAGTGCAATAGATGGGTGGGGCTTTGGGTAAGTGTTTCAATGTAATTAAATCTCTTTGTGGATTTTATATCCAATCGATTTTTTAATTAAACTTTTTATTTTGAAAAAATATATAAAAAATAAAAATTAAGATACATCAAAATTGACTTTTTCTGTATGTATAGTTCCATGAATTTAAACACACCTTTGATCTGCAAACCTCCACTACAATCAGAATGTAGAACAATCCCATCACCCCAAAGGCTCTCTTGTTCTGTCTTGCCCAAGTCACACCCTCTTCCTGACTCAGCCCCTTTTATATAATCCCGAATTCAATTTGCTAATCTTGTGTTGCGTAGTCCTGCACCTAAATTCATGAGAGATATTAGTCTACAGTTCTAATTTTTTGTATTGTCTTTGTCTGGTTTTGATAAAAGCGGCCTCATAAAATTAGTTGGGACAGTTCCTTCCTCTTCTATGCCCTGGAATAGATTGTGTATGTTGAACATATTTCTTATATGTTTGGTAGAATTTGCCAGTGAAACTATCTTGGCCTGGAGGTTTCTTTTGTGGGAGGTTTTTAGCTATACATTTAATTGATTTTATAGTTATAGAACCATTCAGGTTGTCTATTTCATCTTGGTTGAGTTTGGATAATTCGTGGTTTTCAGGGAAGTGGTCCGTTTCATCCAAGTTGTTGAACTTATGCATGTGGACTTGTTCATAGTATTTCTTATCCTTTCGATGGCTATGGGGTCTGTGGTTGATTCTCTTTTAAACACACTCCACAAAGAGGCATGTTAAGTTCCTTCTTATGACCTCTCAACTTGCTGGTGACATTCTCTTATGGTCTTTGGATTTTATATGTCTTTAGGGATTATAAATGGATTTGCAGCAGAAATGGCATCTTTAGTCTAGATACCAAACATAGGGTGATGGCTGATTTCTCTGGTATGTGGGCTTTTTGCTGCTGTCAGGCCCCCATTCCCCAGCCTGGGAGAGATCCCACCAGCTAGCTCCTAGGAAAAGACTGATACGAGTTTAACCACTTCTTTTCAGTTCTTCCACCCTTGTCTTGAACCTCCCCCTCCTACCAGAGGAAAGAGATGAAAGCACAGTACTTCTCTCTTAGAAACTCCTCCATCTTACCTTAATATTGTTTGCAAGTCCTTATTTAGCATTTTGGAGAGAAGCTTGGATGCAAATAATAATTTTGTTATCTGTTGTTAATCCTTCTAGGGAGTTGATTATCAGAATAGTTAAGCCTGTTTCCTACAGGGAGGAAGGGGTGCAGGGATTGCCTTCCTGTTATAGGTCAAGAAGCTGTGTTCCTTGAAAGCAGGCATCATTAATAGAAAGCCTACAATATACCTGGCTGTTATAGATTTTACCTTTATAGCTAATAATATCAGGGTGGGGATTCTTATCTTCATTTCATGGACAAGAACAATGAGGCTAAGGGATGTTCACTTCAAGGCCTTTTCATGCTTCTGGCTGGCTGTCTGACCCTGAGAAAATGACTTAATTAGTAATTAAGTCTCAGTTTCCTCATTTGTAAAATGAGGATAATAGTATAACTTAACTTATAGGGTTGGTTGAGGATTAAATATGTCTAGCACATAGTAAGCATTCAATAAAATTTGCCATCATCCTTGTTGCTATAATTATACCATATATTATTTATTTGAAACTTTCCTATAAGGAAGCATGTTCTGGGCTTCCCTGGTGACGCAGTGGTTGAGAGTCTGCCTGCCGACGCAGGGGACACGGGTTCGTGCCCCGGTCCGGGAAGATCCCACATGCTGCAGAGCAGCTGGGCCCGTGAGCCATGGCCACTGAGCCTGTGCATCCGGAGCCTGTGCTCTGCAAGGGGAGAGGCCACAGCAGTGAGAGGTCTGTGTACCGCAAAAAAAAAACACAAAAAAACAAGAAAGCATGTTCTGAACTTGTACTAAATTTTCCTTAAAATTCATGATTATTGAATATTAAAGAAAATAAAGCCATTTGCTTTCAATCAGGAAAATCTTGACTAACCAGAACTACACAAATTAATCCCAAAGTTGACTGTTTTTTGTTTTTTGCTACTTTCAAATCAGGTTAATAAGAAATGAGCAGGGCGTATTTAAAATGACACCCTCAGCATTCTATGGAGAAAGCAGCCTTCTCTTCCGGCCCACATTCTTGGTCCTGGGTTGACCCTGGCTGCTCAGAGCCTTCAGCATTCCAGACAGCCTTGCTTGGGTGCATTAGGTTTACCAAGACAGGAAATGGGCTAAGGTATTGTGCAAGATGGGATTTCTGTTCCCATTTCTCTCCTCTCTTGCCATGCGGTTGCACTGCTTAACAGACTGGGTGGAGCAGACTTTCTCACTTAACCTGGGCGTGGCCATGTGACTTGATTCAGCCAATGAAATGTGAACAAGTGTGATGCTAGCAGATGCATTATGGTTTTGCTTGGCTGCCTGGTTTCTGCCATCTGCAATAAAAAGAACATGCCTTGGATGGCGGTGGCCATGTGGAGACACATGGAGTAGACCTGAACTCCACCTGTGGCTCGGGGTCAAGCCCAGCTGATCCCAGCAGAGCCAGGGAGCCTGAGGCCCCTGAGCAACGAAAGGAACATTTGTTTTAAGCCACGAAGATCTTGAGATTGTTACGCAGCAAAACTACTTACATGTATCTTGGTGAATTTTCAACAAAAAGAAGGAAAACCTATTGAATGCGTTGATAGTCGGGAAGAGGTATTTCACACACACGACTCGTCAGGAAATCCATTTAACCACGTAAAGGCTTTAAATTGACTCCACAGCACCCAGGTGGATGGCACATCAGGTGTCTTTACACTGTGTAAATTCACTAAATCACCTTTAGGGTTGATGGGAAATTCCATCTCAGTCAAGTCTTGGAGGACCCCTCCACTTTGGTGGTAAGGAGACACTAGTGCTTTCACAGCCCGGGAAACTGGAGGATGGCTTCTGACTGCTGCTCTAAGGTATCTTGTCCAAGGCCAGTGGGGAGCATTCTGATGATGCAGCCCCATTTTCTTCCTTTGCTCTGAGTTTGTCTTGGCATCACCGCCAAGGCCCCAAGCAGTGGAACCTACAGAAGTTCTCACCCTCTAATGTGTACATGAGACACATGGCCATCTAGTTAAATAAGATTTGATCCGATGGGTCTGGTCGGGGCCCCAGATTCTGCATTTCTGATGAGCAGCCCTCAGGTGATGGTCATTGCTGTTCATGGACCACACTTTGGTAAAAAGACCCTAGAGTCCAGGCTCCCTCGGCCCTCCAAGAAGCCATCCTTCCCTATGGGCGCTCTGAATATTTGGGGCTCAGGTCTCCAGCACATGCGGACCGCCCCCCTCACCAAACTGTTTATTAATCCCACCCCCCAAGATTGAGCCATACCTTCTGCCCTGTGTCACTCATTAATCAGAAACTTTCCCTTTTCAGATAAAGAGCCCCATAAGTCTTAGCAATCAAAGGCTGGATCCTGCTCTCCTTTGGCCAGGGCATCACATTTCTCCAGGACTCAGAGGCCTGGCAAAGGAAAAAAGAACTCTACTGGCACTGATAGTAAGAACAAGATTGAATTAATAGCTCATAAACCATCCAGTTACCATGGGAACAGCCCACTCCCTAGACTGCCGGGGAGAGGATATGGTCCCGGAGATGGGTGCTTGTCTACCCTGTAACCACACATGTCAGCTCAGAATTCTTGGTCATTTTACTTTCAGGGGTCCTGAAAATCCTGGTTTTGCCACTTTTAATCAACAGACTTGCAGAGGAAGGGAGAACCAGTGGTCAAGAAACTAGCATGTCAGGCACACCTCAGGGCCCTAAGCAGGGCTGATAGAAACCCAACCTGCAGGGCTGCCTTCCCAGTCCCAAGAATTTATGGCCAGGAATCCATTCTGATTGGTTGGTTTATTTGTTAAATGTTTTGAGTTTAACAGGGTCCTAGGGAGATAGCTTTGCAAGCATGCATTTGGGGTGCCCATTCTTATAGGTCTCACTTTTCCTGTGATCTTCCCAATAAGTTATGCTATGAATTCAACAAGAGTACAAGGCCACTTTTCAAATATTGGTTTAAGAACCTCACTCCTGTGTCAGGTAAAGTATCCTTCTGTCAAACTGAGCCATGGCTGATGTGCCTGGGGATTCCAAGAGGCCAGTTCTATTTTACCAAAACATTAGGGGGAATTCATCCTGGTGGCATGATAGTGGTGCTGGGTTCCAGCCCTGGGGAGACCCAGTGACGATCTCTCAAAGAGGCGGGCAGTGTGGGGAGATGTCAGGTACGGGATCAGGCAAGATCCCCAAATAGCTCAGGTGCCTTTGTCTCTTTTCTAGATCTATTTTTTTTCTCCTCCTCCCCTTCCTCCAGGTCACACAGCTACTTGGGGACATGGGTTACCCCAGTGGGGTTGGCTTCAGTCTCCTGACCCTCCCATTCCCTGCGCTACCACTTCTAAAGTGTATTTGTGCCATCACTCTAAGAATATTCTCTGTGTTTCAGCAGAGGAGGAAACCCAACCCAGTGTTTCTGAACACTCACTGTGCATGTGGATCCCCCAGAAGCTTGTGAAAGGTAGATTCTGATTTGGTAGATCTGAAGCGAGGTCGAGATTCTGTATTGCTAACCAGCTCTGGGGTGATGCCACGGCTGCTGGTCCACAAGTCACAGTTTGATTACAATGCCTGAATCTACTGTCATTAACTGCTAGAGCTCTTGGGTGAAAGGGATTCAGAACCAGCCCCTTCTCAGCGGTGATGGGAGCCGGGGATCTGGGATTGATTGGTATGCCGTCCATGGGTCAGGTGCTATGTTTGCCATTCCACAATCGGACAGTCTCCGAGTTCCCTCCCATGTCAAAGCTTCTAAGAGTTGAGCAGTCACTCCAGCCAGACCCTAAGGCAGTATGGTGGGTAAATTATTCTGCAGCTCTAGCCCACTAAGTAAGCATCAGAGCCGATGCCCATGTGTTACGATCCGAGGAGCCAAAATGTGTTTCCTCGGCCCCTAACTTTAACCTCCTTTAACCCAGCCTCTTAGGCCCTACTTGGCCAGTGTTTGACAGTTTCCTTTCTCAGTACAAATGCAGAGAATGGGATTAAAATGCAGGGTGGCGGGATTAAGCTGTTCTCAGTCACGAACATCACTGAACATCACGGTGTGAATGAGTCTATCAGCTCTTCTCCACAAACGGGAATCTTGGCAACCCTAGGAGTCCGGTCGCCTGCGTTCTAGTCCTGACCGTGCCGCCAACCAGCTGTGCAGCCTTACAGAGGTCCCTCAACTTCCCTGGGCCTCAGCTTCCTCTCGGGTACAATGAAGGGGGTCAACCAGGTGAGCACTGAGGTCTTCTGGGCTTTGACAGCTCAGTATTTTATCAGAAACAGCACGAGGGGAACTGCAGAGGGGCCCTGACATGGACTTCTGAGGTGGAGGGAGGTCTGAATCACTAGCATGTGTGTCACAGACCTGTAAAATGGGACTTTTAATTCCTCAATGAGATGCTATATGTTAGGGGCGCATGGTCAGAGCACAGTGACTGTTAGCATCGTTATCACCTTGCAGGTGACCCTGGTGCAGGTCAAGTGGAGTCACAGGTGAGCGACCACGGCGCACGGAGGTCCTTGGGGGGTGGGGACGGGGCACAGAGTGGGAAGGTCACCTGCAGACAGGGGTCCAGGGAAAGACACAAAGCGCCAAGCTCCGATTTTGCCTCAGGCCAGCCCTGCTTCCGGAATTCCCTCCCCAGGTCTTTACATTTCTCTACTTTTCCAATCAAATTTTACCTCCGGTTAGAGATATTCAAGTAAGTTATTCAGATAACTGAGGCTAAACATATCCGACTGTCACCAGGAATATCCGGGTAATGACATCCAGCGTGGCCCCAGTTAAGCCCTGCTCCCGCGGGGCTCCGGGTGACGGACATGTCTCCAGCTCACTCTGTCTTATATAGAGACCAGAGCCGAAGCTCTCTGCTGCGGAGGGTCACCGCCCTCCCCCGCTTCTCCTCCCCAGCTCTTCCCCCCTCCCCCTGCCCCCTCTCTCCATCTCCCCTGAG
>NW_020173116.1:10484864-10636679 GCF_003031525.2 Neophocaena asiaeorientalis asiaeorientalis | reverse complement strand
TGGCAGCCCTGGCCAACCTCTATACCTCCCCCCACGGTGTCCCCACCCCCTCCCGTCTTTGAGGCAGAAGCTCATTAGAGAGAACAAAGAGGCGCTTTCCTACTGTGTCCGACGCTCTGACATTTCTCTGGGTTTCACTCTCCTTTGGACTTGCCCCAGCTCTTCTGTCGCACTCCTAGGACCGCGGCTCCAAGGGACCAGGTTGGCCGAATGCACAACCATCAAGGAGCCGCCATGCAGAGCAATCCAGGGCTCTTGTCACTCCGAGGCCCTCTGTGGGTCCCTCTGGGAGCTGGTTTGTGTGTGTGCTCCCGCCTGTGTGCTGGGGGTACCTTTGGGAGGACGGGGTGTCCAGCACACACAAGGAGGCGGAGGGGTAAGGGAGCCAGGCCATCTCATCCCGGCAGCAAGAGTCCAGTTTGCTCAAAACACAGTCGGAAGGAATCAGCTCGCTGCGTGGGAGGCCACACCAGCTCTTGACCCTGTCCGCCGAGGTGCAGGTGCAGGGGCTGCACCGCTGTGCTGTTTTCCTCCCATCACATCCAGCTCAGCATTAAGCCTGTTTCTGAACACAGATCCCCACCCTCATCTCGATACTCCCCGTCCAGCTGTGAGCTGATTTCATGTGTCAACCTGGCTAGGCTATGGGACCCAGGTCTTGGACAAACACCAGTCTAGACGTGGCTGTGAAGGTATTTCCAGATGAGGTTCACATTCATATAAGGAGACTGTGAGTAAACCACATTACCCTCCATAATGGGCGTGGACCTCATCCGATCAGGTGAAGGTCTTAATAGAAAAAATACTGAGGTACCTGGGGGACAAGGAATTCTGCCAGCTGATGCTCTTCAGGCTTGAACTGCGACGTCAGCTCTTCCCTTGGTCTCCAGCCAGCCTGCCCTGCAGATTTTGGACTTGTCAGCCCCACAGTGGCATGAGCCAATTTCTTAAGATAAATCTCTCTATATCTATCTATCTATCTACCCATGTATCCATCTATCTACCTATGTATCCATCTATCTATCAAATATGTATCCATCTGTCTACCTATGTATCCGTCTATCTACCTATGTATCCACCTATCTATCTTCCTACCTACGTATCTATCTATCTATCTATTGAGAGGTAATAATGTAACATCCACAGATATCCTCTTTGCGAACCTGACTAATACACCGTCTGAAGTGGCCACAGAGCCCCAGGGGAACAACTCAGAGATGAGGCCAGTGCCAAATTGATGAAGACTGTTTTCCTTCAACAATCTGAGGAGTGATCAGACACTGTTACTTACAATTCTGAGCAGACTGGGCGCAAGGCTGCATTTTTGTCTTCCTGACAACATTGCGCTACGTCTAAGGGCAGTCGGGGTAGGACTGTATTATCACAGATTCCCAGCTGGGGGTATGTCCTGGGTGTCATTTTCCACGTCAAGCTTGAAGACCTAGTTCATCTTAAAACTGAGCTCATTCCTCACTTTCCTTCCAGAGAAACCCATCAATACCTCTTCCAGGGTCCTGAGGAATACCACCAAATTGAAGCCTTTGGGGGATTTCTATTTGTCACATCGTCATTTTCCAGGAGGAGGGCAGGAGAGGCAGGGTCCAGTCTCTATCTGGAAGTATGGGTAGGCTTCTGTGCATCCTTGTTTCTCCATCTGTAAAATGGGCACAGCGCTGGCCCCGTCATCATGGGAGTACAAGGATCACTTGTGTAGAGAGAGGACCAATCAGAGAAATGTCCTCCTTCCTCCTCCTCTCTCCCTCCTGCTCTCTTTTCACTGCTTGCTTTCAAGGGATGAAAAAGGCTCCCCCAGGACTAAGCTGGTAGCTAGCAACTAAGACATCAGTTTAAGCTAAGGTGTGAGATTTTCAGGGCAGCAGGTTTTAACATGTCTGCCTTCCCTGTTACCCCACCTTCCCAGTGCCCGAGTCATTCTAGACCCCCTGCAAGGTCTGGAAATGGGTGGGAATAACCCTGCTCACACTGAAAAGGAGCCCAGGGATAGCTGATGGGAGACCCTCAGGCACTGTGGCGAGACCTAAGAGGAAATGTTTTTAAGGGGAATGGGGGCTCTCTGCACCCTTCAAACCACACGTCATAGGTCAAGGGCCAAGAGACTTGGGTACTAATCCCAGCTCTGCAGTTAATCTTCTAAGTGAACCTGGACAGGTCACTAAATAGGTCTAGGCCTTAGAGCCTTTAGTCTCCTTTTTGTAAAATGGAGATATTATCACACATACACACACACACACACACACACACACAGTTTTTGGCACCAGCATTTTTCAAATGTATTTAGGATCACCTGCCTTGAGTTCCCTGAAGTGTGTGTTAGCATACAGACTCCTCGACCTCATCCTGAGTTTTACTGAATTAGATGTTTTGAGGCCAGGAACCTGCATTTTAAACAAGTGTTCCAAGTGATTCCCACAATTTGTCCCAATCATTCACGTTTATGTGATTCCACCCACTGAGACGATTTCTAGTTCTAATGGAACAGTGAAGAACTGTTCACACACAGGCCGCCTCCTCCTTTTTTCTTTTTTAATTTAAAATGTCAATAGCTTTATTTGAGTCCACGAGGGAGAATTGTATTTAGAGATTTTGTTCTTTTGAGCAGAGGAACGTGGTGGTGGAGTGATTGGCAAATGTCTCCACCGTGTCCAGGCCATTTTCAATGTGACACTGCTGCCTCTTCTTCAAACGGTAGAGTCTATTTCTTTCCCCCTGGAATCTAGGCTGCTCTGTGATTGCTTTGGCCAACAGGACGCAGGGAAAGTGCTGTGTGCCCATTCCAAGCTGAGGCTGGAAGAGGTCCTGCCCGGTCTACTCCCTTGACTCCCTGCCACTGCCCCGTGACCAGGTCCAGGCTGGCCTGCTGGAGGGAGAGAGACCTTAGGAGGGAGAGCCCAGCTGGCCCAGCCATGGACATTCTAGAAGCTTACAGCCAGAAAGCAGCTAATCCCCAAACAAACATGGCAGTGCAGTCAAGACCGGCAGAGCTGTCTGCTGGACCCATGGCTGACTGCAGGTGCTCTACTGAGTCCAGAAGGGCTGCCTCACTGACTTGTAAACTGTAGATTTATAAAATATAGGTTGTACTATGGTTCAGGTATGGTGAGGCAAACAGAGCGGGAGAAGACTGCCACTGAAAAGAAAGTTTGTTATACTTACAGATCCCAAGAGAAGGGGGCCCACCACACGATGGTGGGGCCACATGGGAAAGCACCAGGGTCAGTCAGGAGTCGGGGGGACGTGAGCAAGAGGCCGTACTGTGGTTTCCACGGAAGGAAGGACTGAGGCGGGGTAATCCAGCTTAGGATTCGCCAGTCCCAATCATTTCAGCGGGCTCTGGGGCATTAGGGCTGTCCCTAGTTGTCTGGTACCTGGCCCCGTGGTGGTTAGGACAGAGGACAGTGGCCCAGAGTGTGGGAGCCCCCTAAAGGTGGCGGTTAGGATGTGGGCTCTGGATCGGTTGGTTTGCATGTGAAAGGTACACATGCAGGTGAGTCACCTGCTGTCTCTAGGAATTAGCCAACCTGGGAGGGGCGGTCCCTGCAGGGTCAGCGAGGAGGCCCCAGACATCAAAGCATCGGTAAATAAAAGGTATGGACTACTCAGCTGTGAGTAACAGTAAATCAATATTTCTTTAAGCCACTGAGTGTTGAGGTAGTTGGTGATGGCGGCAACAACTGATCCCTGCAAATACGGATGAGAACATTGACAATGAAAAGGTTGCTGATGACACAGCATCTGCGCATGTTTCTAACCTTTCATCCTGAAACTAAAACCCAGGCAGCAGGGAGAAGTGGGGTGGGCTGGAGTGGTCCAGCGGCCCTGGGTAACTCGCCCCCATTCTAATGTGTCTAATTTGCTGATGATTTTCCCAAGTCAACTGTTCCAGGAAATTCGATGGTGTTGTCAACGGCTACTACCCCACGTCAAGCCCCAATGTTCCCTTACCCTCCTGTGTCCCTGCAGAAAGCGGTGGCGGTCCAGGCTTAAACATCTGCAAAACCAACACGGAAAGCCCTGACTCTCTGCTCTCAGGAAGTTGTTTCTTAGAGCAGAGATTGTCTAGGAGGAGGGTGTCTACCCGCAGATTTCATCCCAGTCAGGGACATGGAAGGAGCCACGTATGCTGGTGTGAAAAAAGCCTAGTCAACATTACAGAAACATATAGTATTACAAAGTAGGTTTTAAAAGCTATTAGTCGTTGTAGTGTAAACAACCCAAAGTAAAGCTCAAGAGAAGTTTTTTGGGTGAAGGAAGTAGCAAATGTATAGTGAGTTTCAGCTGGGGACCTTTCAGGATTTGAGGGTGGGGTGGGAACAGGGTGAGATCTGTCCATTCACAAGAAGGGGCCTGCGTTATAAAAGTTTAGAAGCTCTGTCTTGGAGGACTGTGTGGTACCCTGTGTCCCCTTCACAGCAAGGTTTGAATGGTCTCCCTATGACGACAATGAGTGGGGTTTTAACAATGGAAATAATAACTGCGTCACAAAGCGCCCACAGCTGCTGTCACTCAGAGCTCTTGCCTTATTAACATCCTGGAAATGCACTAAAACCCATTAAAAAAACCCTTTTGCAGATTCCTAATTAAGCAAATTATATTTCGAGGTGGTAGATTTAATGGAACTTAAAGTAAATACCAAACTTGGTCAAAATTAATCAAGTCCCCTGAACATTCCTGGCAGATCTCTCTGAAATGGACACATCACGCAAATCACAAATGCATCTAGAGAGGAAGAAGTCTCCTCTGTAGCGCATATCCCAGTTTTCCGCGTCCTTCTGTGTTTCTCTTTCTGTGAGTCTCCCTTACTGCTCACACAGGACACTCACGACACTTCCGAGAGCAGCGGGTTGCAGGGTTTCCCCACATTGAACGATCCTCTGTGACAGCAGCTGGGTGTCCTACAATTTAACTTAGTTCTGACACAATACCTGGAGAGAGTGTCAGATCCCATAGGTATGGGCTCAGCGCCCCCGAGACTGTTCCCACCCACTTCAGATGCCAGTTGCAAGTCACAGGCCTCCAGGTTCCTCACAGTTTCTGTCCCATTTGGCTACAAATCAGAGTCCCATGACCTCCTCCTCAGGTTCAATTAATTTGCTAGAGTGGCTCACAGAACTCAGGGAAACGCCTACTTATGTTTACCAGTCTGTTAAAGGATATGATAAAGGATACAGGTGACCAGCCAGATGAAGAGATACACAGGGCGAAGTCTGGGGGAAAATGGGGGTGTATCACCCTCCCAGTGTGGATATATTTGCCAACCTGGAAGCTCTCTGAACCCCCTACTATTGGGATTGTATGGAGGCTTCCTCACGCGGGCATGATCCATCATTAACTCCATTTCCACCCCCTCTCTGGTGGATGGGGTGGGGCTGAAAACTCCAAGCTTCTAATCATGCCTTGGTCTTTCCAGGACCAGCCCCCTTCTAGGAGCCCACTCAGAGTTGCCTCATTAGAACAAAAGATGCTAGTGTTTTTATCACTTAGGAAATTACAAGAGTTTTAGGAGCTCTGTGCCAGGAACCGGGGGCAGAGACAAATATATATTTTCTATCATCTCCCAGCATCCCACCCAGCTCCCACGCGGTACTCCAGGAACAAGAGTTAATGTTGCTTCCCAGGGAGCTGCACCGATGTTTGGAGAGGCTTGGGCAGTTGAAAAAGGGCCTCTGGCTTTCCCACAGCTAGTTGGGAAGCACCTCCCTGTGCTTGAAGACTTTCACACTGTTGACCAAAGGTTTTAGTTGAGATCCATCCCATGGGCCACTCCTGCACGAGTAGCAAGGAAGGGATGAGAATGGTGTCAGGGGAGGGCGGAGTCATCACCAGGCACACAGAGGAAAAGTATAAATGAGCCAAACTGTGCTTCTGAGAAGGGGGACCAATAGGAGAAGATAGCCAGTGCCTGTGACACCTGGTGGGTGTTTCTACTTGCAAAAATGCCAGATGCGGGCTTCCCTGGTGGCGCAGTGGTTGAGAATCTGCCTGCCGATGCAGGGGACACGGGTTCGTGCCCCGGTCCGGGAAGATCCCACATGCCGCGGAGCGGCTGGGCCCGTGAGCCATGGCCGCTGAGCCTGCGTGTCCGGAGCCTGTGCTCTGCAACGGGAGAGGCCACAACAGTGAGAGGCCCACATACCGCAAAAAAAACAAAAAAAAACCCAGATGCTAAAGGGCAAAGCTGCCAGGCGGAGGGAGGGGGTTGGGGACAGGGTGGGGCCCCTGAAGGGCAGAAGGCACACAATATGGAACTGGGGGTCCATGTGTCAAGCAGATGGTCTTATCTTTGGGGCCTGACTGCGTTGCGGTTTCGGGGGGAAAATCCAATTCCATGGCACTGCTCAGGGACAAAGAGGTTGTGCTCTGCACCAGTGGCCCTGGGGCGCTTGGTTTCTTCCTCACCTCCGTGTCTGATGTTACAGGACACCTCCCTTCCCTGGGCCCAGTCAGTCCAGACCCTACAGTGAGGTTCAAGTGGTCTGTCTACTTAGACAAGCAATGAATAAGAATGTGGGGGTCATGACACAGGCAAGTGTGTGAAAGAAAAACGCACGGGGTGGTCCGCTCCCTGTGACTCATTCAGGGGTCAGGGGCGGACAACCTCCTGCCACCATACTTCTAGACAGCTTGCCCTCGGTGAGGGGTTCACTGCAAAAGTGATTTATCTTCCTGAGTCTGCGTTGCTCAGACTGTTTCTAGTATCTGCCAGTATCCCTTGAGTCAACCTGACAGGGCCCTTTCTTCTACAGAGTGAAGGGCTGGGGTGTCACCCAAGCACCCCAAGAGCCCTCCCTAAGGTTGTTGATGGCCTTCTGCTGGGCAATACCTGTGGCCATGTTGAGAAAGCTGATCTCCCTGAGATCGGGTTTTCAGAGTCAACTACGGTTGGAAAGAGGAAAGGAAAGGAAGTTAGAAGACAGGATGCAACAGCAAGGCATGAGTTTCATTCTTTTTTTTTTTGCGGTACGTGGGCCTCTCACTGTTGTGGCCTCTCCGGTTGCGGAGCACAGGCTCCGGACGCGCAGGCTCAGCGGCCATGGCTCACGGGCCCAGCTGCTCCGCGGCATGTGGGATTTTCCTGGACCGGGGCACGAACCTGTGTCCCCTGCATTGGCAGGAGGACTCTCAACCACTGCGCCACCAGGGAAGCCCTCTTTTTTGTTTTTGATAAATGTAAAACAATGCCACTTTTCCCACTATTTTTGGTTTTATTTTTCCTAAGGAAAAATGTTCTGTTAATATGCAATGAGTTTATCATTATCGTTTTTAAATAAATTAAGAATAGTTTAGAATCTTCTTAGTTTTATTTTCTGTATTAGCAATATATGTAACCCTTATAAGCGAAAGCTCTTTGGAGTCCTCAATAAACTTTTTTTTTTTTTTTTAACATCTTTACTGGATGTGTTAGTTTCCGCTAATAACTTTTAGTGGCATCAAGGAATCCTAAGACCAGAAAGCGATGAGAACTACTGGCCTAAATGATGGTTCATTGTCTTTACTTTACCCATCTCCCACAGCCAAGCAATGTGTGTTAGAAATGCTTTCAAAGTTTCCATAGTTCTCCTAAATCTACTACGTGAAGTTATAACAACATCCTCTATCATCTCCAGATGTATGCTGAGCGTGAACCATGAGCCTGGCACCATTCTATGTCTTGAGAACACAGGATCTAAATTGGAATTTGAAACTGGATTCAAATTTACAATAAAATGGGCCAACAAAGGCAATTGGTATAAGGACCGGAGACGTTTCTGCAGACTTTGAAGACACCACCAGGGATGGGGGTGGACCTGGGGTAGGCACAGCAGTCCTAGATACTTGACTTTGTCTTGGATGTTGGCTTTGTCTCTAGGAGCAGCCTAAGTGGCTTTGTCTGGAAGCGCCCAGGGAAAGGCCTGGGCCATCTGTTTTAAGATCAGGAGGACATTTGGTGGGCACTCTGAGAAACTTCCTCTGCTGTGGATGGAGAGGGCTGTTTATGGATTTCTGGAGGAGGCACTGTTGTCTGAGTCTCTGTGCTTGCCCTACTCAGAAAAATGTTCAGATTTCTTTTTACGGCGCCACATGCAGGATCATTCTATCGCAAGTAATGCATATGTATCTGTTTAATTTTAACTCAAGCTCTTTATCAAAAGGCAAGTTCATTTACTCGGAGCCTAGACAGAAGGTTTTCCCAGTCCTGACACCTTGCTTATTTGCTACTTAAAGACTTTTGGAAGAAAAGAACAGATTTTTGCATTTTGTTCCCTTTCTTACTTCAGGGAAAAAAAATTTTTTAAACCCACACAACTGTCCTAATTGGAAAGCATTCTTGATCTATTTCATGGCAGTCTGTTTATTGCTGGTAAGTGTCCAAGAACACTTGGCCCCTAGTCCTGACAAGGCTGTTCTCCAACAACATTCCAACTTTGTTCCAGAGCTGTTGGAGCTTCACAGCAGCCTGGAAATCCCCGTGCAGGGCCCCAGATGACATGCAGGGGCACTGGCCTCCTCTCCCGGGCCTGTCCTCAGCTCTCCTTTGGGCCCACCCAGGCCGCTCTGTCATGTTAGCATCCCTGTCCCCTTCTGGAAGCTCACCCAGCCTTCTCTCTCTGCACAGGGCTGGCCCACGCCAATGTCTCCTCACTCCACATGTGGGCCTGGGCACTGGAAGGTCGGGGTGGCCACAGTCTAACTCTGGAATCAACCAGAGCCCCTGGGGTGGTGCGTGCACCCAGGACAACTCCAGCCTGCACAGAGCTGCTTGGGTTAAGGCCTTGCGTGATAGGAAGGTACCTGTTAAAGGGAATGAGATGGGACTGGAGCAGGGCAAAATGTGGGGTGGTAGGGTAGGTGGAAAAAACAAGGTGTCTTCACAAACTCATTGTGACCAGAGAAAGTAAGCATGAAGGATGGCCTTGGGGTTGGTGCGGGGCAGAGAAGCCACCAAGACAGTATGCAGTCATGGTGAGGATTCTTAATGCAGGAGAGCAGAGCAGGACCCTAGAGACAGTCCAGACCAGGTGGCACACCAGGGGCCTGCCGATGTGTTCTGTGTGTTCTCTGTGTGTGTGTGTGTGTGTGTGTGTGTGTGTGTGTGTGTGTGTGTGTGCGTGCATGTTTCCCCTTAGTTGATATGGATGGCTTTTGGATGGCACATGTGTTCTCCACTTCGCTAAAGCTCCCACCACTTCTGGTTGTCTCCACTGACTGTCCTTCTCACTAATGTACATTACCACATTACCTGCTGGAACAGGGCTACCAGAGTCAGAGATGGGGAAGGAGAGTGATGGAGGAAGACTGGACCCCCATCATGCCTCAAGCAGCACCTGGCTAAATGCCTCGAGAAGGAGAGCGTGGAAGCTTAGCGTTGACTCCCCCAAATTATCAGATTTGGAAATGAGCATGGTGGTGGTGCTTATTTCTCCTCGTGGAAATCATACACAGCTTCAAGGAGTCTAATTTGCACTGATATTTAGAGATGGATACAATCTGTAGCCTCTAAAACATGTGTAAGGGCTGCCAAGAACAGAAACCTCACAGGAAGAGTTACAGGAGTGTCTAGGGGCTCGTGGCAGTGGGGCTTAGAAAGTGCGAGCACAACTACACTTCCTGAAGGTGGGGTGCTCATCTTCCCTTGTTTGCGCTGGCTGGTGAAGGACCTGGAAGTCCTAAGACGGGCAGCAGGAGCCCTTGTGGACCAGGTCTGATTCAGAGAAGCTGAAGAGGCAGAACCCTATAGAGAGTCACACAATATTTTCAGAAAGCAGTCCATCTCTGTGGAAACAGAGAAAGAGAGATCCTTTGGGTTTAAGAATTCTAGAAAGCTTGCCCCACCTCTGGTTAGAACTTCTTGCAAAACAAGCTGTATTTAGGAAAGTTCAACCCATATGCTCTATATGTAATGAAAAAGGAAACAGAATACTTTTGATAAAACATAAGACACAAAGAGCAGCAAATCATGTCAACAGAAGAACACGCACCAGAAAAATACAGCCCGGAAGACAGAAAATTACGATCAAACATTTCACCATGAATTAGAAGCAAAACAGAACAAAAAAAAAAACCTTAACAAAACAATTTTCTCTCTGAAGGAAAACCACAAAGCACAAAAGCAGGAACTCAAAAGATGACAAGGCAATGCAAGGTGATAAAGTAGGACTAGAAGACTCAGAAAAGAAGTAGAAAAAAATAAAGCCGTCACACAAATGAAGACAAAACTGGAAGGAGAAAAAGGGAGCAGAGTCACTGCAGAAAACACTGTAAGGGATGCAAAGGACAGAAATGTGAAATGCAAACTAAATGAAATAGAGTTAAGGAGTTTAAAAGGATTAGAGAGAAAATGACAATGACGGCAGGAAGTCTAAGGAAAACCAACATACGCAAAACTGGAGTCCCTGAAGAGATCAAAGCAATGCAATGTAACAAATATTTTTAAATATAACTCAAAACATTTCCTAAAATAAAACAAGACTTGAATCTACTTATTGAACGTTCACAACACTTACTAGGGAAACCTGATTCAGGACAGTTACCCCATAAGACATGCCTACTCAAGTTACTGGACTTAAAGAAGGTATCCTTTGGGCAGTAAAGCATAAAAAAATCAAGTCACTTACAAGGAGTGAAAAAATCAGGTGGAACTCAGACCTCACAAAAACAGCATTTCACATTAGAAGGGAATAGAGCAACATTTAGAAGATATTTAAGGAAAGTGTAAACCAAAATGTTTATATCATCCAAGCTGTTAGACAATTCTAAAGGCTAGAGCAAACCACTTGAACATTCAAGAACTCAGAAAACATGGTTCCCATGAGCCCTTCTTGAGGAAAAGACCAGAAAATGAACTTCGGCCCACTGAGAGTCAACTACGGAAACTTTAGCCTGAAGTCTCACGGTAAGCATTGATTATATTGAGTTTAGATCCAAGAGCAAATGTAATGTGACGATTAGAGTAACAACACAGAATGTAAAGGTTATGTACTCTGACAATGCAGAAATAGTACAAATCATAAAAACTGGGGTGGGAAACGAGTAAAGATGACAGGAAGTTGATAACTGCCATACCTACAAAACCAGGGAGACAAAGGAAAGAATTTAAAACTAAAGAATCAAATAGTAGACATATAAATTTTTTAACATCTTTATTGGAGTATAATTGCTTTACAATGTTGTGTTAGTTTCTGCTGTATAACAAAGTGAGCCAGCTATACATGTACATATAGCCCCATATCTCCTCCCTCTTGCGTCTCCCTCCCACCCTCCCTATCCCACAGAGTCCAAAGTAAAAACTGATAGATAATGTTATTGAGTAAAGTCAGGAAGTGGAGGAATGGCAGGAGAAAGGGAAGAAAGTACATACTAATTTTATCATTGTTCAATACTGCTTAAAAAGCAGATGTCTGAGGGGGTTATATGATGATGTGATTATAAAGATAATCAATAGAATGACATTACAAATCTTTCTAAATACCAGAACTTCTCTTCTTTTGAGGACTTTTCTCCTCCACTCCCTTCTCTTTATTACCTCACCCTGACCCCCTACCCCTCAGGAAACAAATAGACCTTATATGGAAACATTTTAAAACAATATATTCAGGGAACAAAATAATATAACAGATATACGATAAAACTCATCTATCACAGGACTTCCCTGGTGGCGCAGTGGTTAAGAATCTGCCTGCCAATGCAGGGGACACGGGTTCGAGCCCTGGTCCAGGAAGATCCCACATGCTGCAGAGCAACTAAGCCTGTGCGCCACAACTACTGATCCTGTGCTCTAGAGCCTGCGAGCCATAACTACTGAGCCTGCATGCTGCAACTACTGAAGCCCACGCTCCTGGAGCCTGTGCTCCGCAGCTAGAGAAGGCACCGCAATGAGAAGCCTGTGCACCGCAACAAAGAGTGGCCCCCGCTCGCCGCGACTGAAGAAAGTCTGCGCACAGCAACGAAGACCCAACGCAGCCAAAAAAATAACCAAACTCATCTATCACATCAACAGACATAAATGGGATTAACTCATATAAATGGGCTTACATCATAAAGCACAATCCAATTCTATGCTGTTTAAACACAACATATCTAAAACAGTGAACATAACATTTCAAAATGAAGAGGATGGACACGGTGTACTGGGCAAGCACAAACCAAAAGAAAGCACGTGTTGTCAGACTGCCTTCAAAGAAAGGGAAACTCATGATAAAAATCATATGGGGCGGAGGACACTAAGGGGTACGTCACACAATGGAGACAGAGGAGTTAATGAAGATCTACGTGTAAAATCACGTAGCAGCAATATCCATGAGGCAGAAGCTAGAAAAGACATAAGCAGAAAGAGAAACACACTGTGGTGGGAAACTTTTCAATTCTATTCATTCATGTCAGAATTTATATCGGGTAGCAAAAATAAGTAAAAATTAAGAGTGTTGATCTGACTGATACATGTCAGAATCTATCTCCTGAAAATGGAGAATTTACCTGCTCTTCAAGGGTCAGTGAAAACTGATAACATAATAGGCCATACTGAAAATCTTAACTAATTCCCAAAAGTAGGAACAGTACTGGGCAAAATCCTCTGATCATCTGCTCACCCTAGACATCGATTACAAAATAGAGCAATAGAAGAGATTCTTCTATCTGAAATTTTAAAAAAGATAAACAACTCTCTCCTAAACAACTATTAGGTCAATGACAATTAAAAAAACTATACAACAGAACCTGTGAATTATAGCTGAAGCAAGCCTCAAAGGAAAATGTATATCCTTAAATATTTATGTTAATAAAAATAGAAAGAAGAAAACAAATGATTTTAAACATCTAACTCAATTTTTAAACTCTGCTTATTTTTAAACCCAAACTTCAACCCTAATGTGATAAGATAGATTTATGAAGGTACAATTAATGTACAATAAACAGCACATATTTAAAATGTGAAATTTGGCGAATTGTGACGTAGGTAGCCACCTGTGAAACCATCACCACAAACTAGATAATGAGCATATCCATCACCCCCAGAAGTTTCTGAGGTTCTTTTGTAATCATCTCCGTCTTTTCTCTCCATTCCTGTCCCCAATAACCGATCTAATTTCTGTCAATATAAATTTGTTTGTACATTCTAGAATTTTAAATAAATAGAATCATAGAGTATATATTCTTTTTGTCTAGCTCCCTTCCCTCAGCATAATTATTTTGAGATTCACTGAACTAGTTACAGATGTAATGATGTGATGTCTGGGCTGTGCCTCAAACTTACCTGACTGGAGACAGCAGGTGGAGGTGAAAGTGAACGAAGATTGGCTACAAACTGGTAATTACTGAAGCTAGATCACGAGCACCTGACAGTTCATCACACTATTCTGGCTACTTATATAAATATTTCAAATTTTCCTTAAGAAAAAGTTTTTAAAAAAATTACTTCTTCAGCTCCATCTTGCTCTTGTGCTATTTTCTGTTTTTGTTTTTTAATCGGGTTATGGTTGTTTTACAATGTTGTGTTAGTTTCTACTGTACAGCGAAGTGGAGTTCCCCGTGCTATACAGCAGGTTCTTATTAGTTATCTATTTTACACATATCAGTGTATATATGTCAATCCCAATCTCCCAATTCATCCCACCACCAACCCCCCTGATTTCCCCCCTTGGTGTCCATACATTTGTTCTCTACATCTGTGTCTATTTCTGCCTTGCAAACCGGTTGCTATTTCATGTTATACTCCATGTCTTGAATTCTTGTCTATTACTATCATTCAAAGTAATGTCCCTTGAATCTACTTTCTGAGATTTTGAAGTTCAAACTTATTATCTGCTGGTCTCCAAAACAGTGAATCACGTCTCTTCAAAACAAAACGAAACAAAACAAATCCTCCTGCTGATTTAAGTGTTTAAAGTGCTGGTTTCTAGACATCACGGATACTCAGGGCCGAGGCAGGGCACGTGTGGAACAACTAGATGTTTTCTGTCTTGGGGACACAGAGGGCGAGACCGGCATCTGATGACAGACACAGCCCTCTGAGGGGAGACATATGTGCAGGAGAAGCGGGGGATTCGCCAGCCGACGTGGTGGTCTTGTTTCTCAGGGGAAGGAAGTGTGAGGGAAGATTGTGGGCTAGAGGTGATGTAGTTACTATCAATGAAATCCAGTGACTGGAAGAATTGTAAACAATGAACCATGATGTCTGCACATTTTTTTTTTAATTAAAGTGTTATTTTAAAAAGTTAGGAAAACCAAAATGACCAAAAGAAACAGACCAAAACAGTGCTCCAATTTCCTTTGGCGTTAATGAGAATTTGCCTGTTAGGGAGAGCTGGTCAGCTCCTCCTTTTACACTGAATGGCTCTCTATTTGTTCCAGTTTCCTCTCTGTGAAAAGCAGACACCACGATTTGCTTAAGGTGTTGCATGTATGTCAGAGTTGGTTATCCCTGAGGGGACTGCCTCAGTGGAATAACTGGTGGGGTGGACGGTTTACATTTCTGGCTCCAAGGGATCACTGCCCGCTGGGACTGTCCACGATGTCCCTGGGCTTGGCCATGTGACTTGCTTTGGGCAAAGGGTCGTCAGCAAGAGGGATGAAAGCAGAGGCTTGCAAAGTGGGGCTTGTCCTTGGGAACCAGCCGCCATGCTGTGAAGACACTCAAGCCAGGCACGTGGAAAGACCACGTGAGTTAAACAAGAGGCCACAGCCTTCCAGCCGGCCCGGCAAAGCACCAGAGCAGAGGCACGCTGGACGTCCCAGCCATCTGACTGCAAGCCCATGAGAGACCCCACGCAAGACGAGCAGAGGAAACCTCCAGCGGAGCCCCAGTCAACCCACTGAGTCATGAGAAATAATAAAATGGTTACTTTCAGCCAGTAGATCTGAGTGGCTTCTCATACAGCAGGGGTAACTGAGAGAATCCGCGTATATGTGACTGTGCGGGTCTCTGGAAAGCCACTAAAAATTTGCAGGTGAGCTGCAGCTTCAGAGAATTAGGCCCGAAAACGGAACTTCTGCAACTATTAAGATCATTATTTGCTTTCAGCACAAGGTCAGATTTAGAAAATCCCTCTCACACGTCACTTTTCTGGAACACAGCTGTTGGTGCCCAAGAGACAGCGCACCCAGAGGGGCCCAGAGAAGGTGATACTGGAAAAGTCTGAGGTTAACATGACTGACCTCGGCTTTTCAGCAGAATAAGACACCGCAGGGGTGTCAGCCCTGGGCTGCTCAGCCCGCTTCACAGAGCAAACGAGAGCCGCTCAGGGTGGTACTGCAGAGACAAGAAAACAAACGTAAGGTAGATAGCTAGTGGGAAGCAGCCGCATAGCACAGGGAGATCAGCTCGGTGCTTTATGACCACCTAGAGGGGTGGGATAGGGAGGGTGGGAGGGACGGAGATGCAAGAGGGAAGAGATATGGGAACATATCTATATGTATAACTGATTCACTTTGTTATAAAGCAGAAACTAACACACCATTGTAAAGCAATTATACCCCAATAAAGATGTTAAAAAAAAAAAAAAGAAAACCCGGTCCAGATGCAGGGGAGGCTGCGGAGGTGACGGGACCCCTGGCCCGGGAGCGGGAAAGGGACACGTCAGCTTCTAGACGCCGGGTCAGGAGCTGTGGAGCTGATGGGGACGGGTTCACATTAGTGGGGGATGGAGAGCCCCACCAGGGTGTGTGTGACAGCACACGGGACACCGACAGCAGGGCTCCAGTCACAGAAGGAAAAGCCCGAGAGAACGAACGCATTCCGTGAAAGCCCTGCCCTGGGCTGCACCGCATTCATTTCCCAAGCGAGTGAAGTGGTTCTAGCTCACTGCAGTGGGTCCAAACAGACCCCACCCCCCATTTCCTGGGTGTGGGTGCTGTGGGCAGATGCCAGGAGGAATCGAAAAGAAGTCGTGCTATTTCGGGTGTTAGGATCTGCCGGAACGCCAAGGCAGCAATATGTCTGCCCGAGTGAAATTCCCGCTCTCCAGACACCGGCTTGATCTGGGGCTTCCAGGTAGTAATCCGCCTTTCCAGGTGCTCCGCTGTGTGGCCCCCTCCCTTCCACCCGCCTCTCAGCACCTGGCTCCTGCTCTGACCCTGGGCAGCCACCGGCCAGGCCCAAGTTCAAGTCAATCTCCAAGCGCTTTTCACCTCCTGGGCTCTTGTGAGGGTGGGCAGGATGGGATGGTGTCATCACAGCTGTGGGCAAGGCTGATGTTTGCCAAGAAGGTTCCAGATGGATGGGCTCTGTCCCCAGTTAACTAGATCAGGAATCCAAATAGAAAACCCAAGAAGAGTGGCCAAGGGGGCCAGTTCAGGCCCGTACTGCCCGCTGACCAGTGCACATCAGGAAAAGGAGGTCATCCGGACAAGAAGGAGAAGCTATTTTGGGGAAAGAGAAGGCAAAATGCATGTCAGTAGACAAGACAGGACGGACCTCCGGTAATACGCCTGTGTATATATATTTCATTTTGCAGGGTTTCGCCGAGCTCAGAGGCAGAGCCCTATTTTTAGCGTCTATTGTGTGAGGCTATGGCACGGGTGTGCAGAGCTGCAGTTTTCTTTTGACAATGATTCCATTTTAAATAGGGAAAGAAGGTAATGAGGGCAAAAATAATCACTATTTTCAGGCCTCGAAATTCAGGGTGTTTGAAACAGGGTTTTCTAAAATGCCAAGCCTAGTGGAAGAACCATTTTCCCCTCTTGCCTTTCAGCCCTGGTCTCCTAACACATGACACTCACCCAGGAGACCAGCAGTGGTCCCGGCTTCCTCCCGGTGCCCGGCTCAGGGCCCAGCTGTCTGATTTCCAGTATTTAACACGGGAGAGGAGAAAGGAGGAGCGGCAGGGGCCCCGCTACCACGGAGAAGCTCAAACTTTGCACCTTGGAATGCAGATTCCCAGCCCCTGCTCCACAGAGGGTCTGATTCCACTGCTCTGGGAGAGGTCTAGGAATATAAATCTGGCTTCTTTTTCTTTTTTTTTTTCAAACCAAGCATCTCCAGGGATTGGGTGTGGACAGTCCCTTGACCTCACTTTGAGAGACTTCCCCTTGAAGCCAGTGCCTAGAAATTACACTCATGAGTTCACGATCATGGAGGAGTCTGGGAGTTTGGAGCAAGAAGGCGCTGACCATAGGATTGGATACGGCTGAAGGGGTGAGGGCGAGACCCCTGTGACATGGTGATTATATACATTTGGTCTTTGTCCCCTTCCTAGCACAGAGCTCCTAAAACCCTGGAAATTTCCTAAGTGCTAAAGGTATCTTTTGTTATGTTAATGAGGTGACTTTTGGAAGCACCCAAGGAGAGAAGCTGGTTGTCACTGGAACCAACCATGTAATTAGAGAGTTGAAAGTTTCAGTCCCAACTCCCTACCTCTGGGGAAGGGCTGGAGTTCAGTCACCAATGGCCAATGATTGAATCAATCAAGTCTCTGTAAGGAAGCCTTCAGAAAAACCCGAAAGGTCGGGGTGCGGAGAGCTTCTGGCTTGGTGAACACATGGAGATTTGGGGAGAGGAAGGCACTGGAGAGCACAGAATCTCCCAGCTTCTTCCCCAAACCTTGCCCTGTGCATAAATGCTTCCCTCTGTCTGTTCCAGGTAGAAGTTGTACCCTTTATATCACGCCAGTAACCTGGTTAGTAAAATGTTTCTCTGAGCTCTGTGAGCAGCTCCAGCAAATTAACTGAACCCAAGGAGGGGGTGGTTGGAACCTCCAATCTATAGTCAGAAGCACAGGTGACGACCTGGATTTGCAACTGGCATCTGAAGGGGTTGGGGGGTGGTCTTGTAGGACTGAGCTCTTAATCTACAGCAGCGGTCCCCAAACTTTTTGGCACCAGTGACTGGTTTCGTGGAAGACAATTTTTCCATGGACGGGTTGGCGGGATGGGGAATGCAAGAGATGGGGAGCGGCTGTAAATACAGAAGAAGCTTTGCTCACTTGTCCGCCGCTCACCTCCTGCTGTGCGGCCTGGTTCCTAACAGGCCGAGGACCGCTACCAGTCCGCGACCTGGGGGTTGGGGACCCCTGATCTATAGGATCTGACATCATTTTCTGGTAAATAGTGTCAGACTGAGTAGAATTGTACAACACCCAGTTGGTGTCAGAGAATTACTTGGTGCGGGGAAAAACCACACACACTGGAACTGGGTGTAGAATCATAACAGTGGACCCCAGGTTTCAGCTTAGAAGCTGAGTCCCACGTGCTGGATGGCTGGGGTTGGTTTTAAGGAAAACGAGCCTTAAGATATTCATTCCAAGCACTGGCTAATCAAATCAGGCCTGAACTGAAACAAAATCCTTCCTCCTTCCTCATCTGACACAGGATGACAGCAAAGAAGACTTTCCTGTTTTCTCCTTCAAACATGAGAAGGGTTTGGCTGAACAAAGATGCTGTCAGGAGTGCCAGTGCCCTTTGGAGAGGAGAGGGGAGGGGGTGGGGAGAATCCCCACCGTATGGAGAACGACAACACACACCGGTTCAGCAAGGGTTGGCAGGTCTCTTCCAGGGGCTGGGGGAGGGGCTCGCGAACAGGAAGTGCCCACACACAAATGACATTTGGTGGGGTGACACCAGTGGGAGAGAGTAACCACTGCTAAGACTCAGCATGAACCTGAATTAAGGGTTGGTAGGAATGGTTTCTTACTTTTAAGATGCTATAATTAGATCTGTTTGCATCAAATGGAAGATCACGATTCTTATCAAAAAGAGCCCGAGTGTCACCAGGTAAAACAAAGACGACGACAGGATGGCCCTCCTCTGACTTCTTTACAAGAAAACTTTTGGGTTTTCTATTTTGATTCCCATATCCTAACTTCAGTTGACAGCCCAGCCTCCTTCTCCCCACAGGAACTGAGATGCCCTGGATTTTCCTTGAGGTGCCTGGTTTCTCATTCTTTCTTTACTAAGACAGAAGGATGCCCAGACGCCCTCCAGTCGAATCAGAATCTCCAGGGCTGGGACTTAGACTCTGCATTGTTTCCAAAGCCCTACAGGTGATCTTGGTGCATAATCAGGATTGACAACCACCATGGTGCAGGTGGGCACTCTTACATTCTTCGCCCTAAATGGGAGGACAGGATGCATTAGCCAGGGCTTTTTAGCATTGAGAGAGAGGAATCCAACTTAAAGTAGCTCAAGCTGAAAGGAGGGTCTATGGGCTCCCTGCTGGGAATGTTTCAGTGGCTGGTTGTTCCAGCTGGCTTGGCGGGACCCCATGGGCCTTGTGGATCCTCTCTCTCCATCTCTCAGCTCTGACTGTCCCCCGTCAGACCGACTCTCTCTAGAGGTAAGGCAGAGATGACCATCACCCTGCAGAGAATAAGTCCAGAGACAGGGGCATGGCTGAAGAAGGCTCTCGTTGGCCCCTGAGGGTCCTGAGCCCACCTGACCTATGTCTGTGTTGAAGTGGGAGGATGTGCTGATTGGCCAGGCTAGTCGGGTGTCCACCTCTGGGGTGAGCAAAGCGGAGCCACTCACGGAGGGAAAGATGCGCAAAGGAAAAGAAGCAGAGACTAAGGAGTGGTGGCATCTACTGGAGACCAGAAAGACCACGGAAACAGCCAACGCTTTTCTGTGTCCATCATCAGGCACGCTGAGATAAGCACTTTATACACACAACACTTTAAAGTCCTATCAACGCTCTCACAAGATGTGTCCCTTGTCACTCTCATTCCCTAGACTGGGGGAGAGAGGTGCTAACCAGTCATTGGTGGAGCTGGGAACTGAACTCAGGACCAGTCGATGCCGGAATCACGGTGACAGAACAGCTCAGCCTCCACGACTGTCTGACCACGTGGCTTCCCTCCTCCCCTGGCCACCCGTGGGAACGTGGCTGACCACCACCTCTTTCTTACTCTTTTGACTTAAATGATGCTCCCTCATTTCGGAGCATCCAGAGGAGCAGATTGTGGTGTCGACACCTAGCAGTTTATGAATTGGACAAACCACCTTCGATTCCACCCTGACACGAGCCCTGGGCACCCCTCCAGCAGGTCAGCCAGCTGTGCGTCCAACATTGGACTCATTCACATACTTGAAGGTACCGGAGGCACCTCCGCATCCACTCACAGATGAAACACCTATGGAAAGGTGTTCTAGAGGGTTAGGAAACATTTTTTTTCATTACAACTGTATTTCACAGAACAGAAAAGAGAGTCACTAGGAAATCCTGTGAGACCCTCAAGGGGGCTGCAGATTTAGAGAATTCATCTCTGCCCCAATTTTCAATTCTCTCTTCATAGTCATAAGGTTTAAACTTCTCTGAAAGAAAAGGTAAGGCTTTCAGGAATGCACTCACACAGCACAGAGGGGCTAAGCTTGCCTGGGTAAGCATCACAGGTTCATCTGTCCACTAACCCCCATCCCCTCCAGCATCTTTCTCTCGCCTCCCCAAGCCCTCCTTCTCCCGCTTCCTGGTCCATCCTTCTTTCATCCCACAGCAGCTCTATTATCTCTAAACAACATCATTTACTTCTATGATTTTGCCTTCCTGCTGTGACATTAAGACTGAATTTTAATGGGAACATACACGCCATTTAAATCCTTTTGCAGGCTTGCAGGCGTTCACTTTCTGCTGTGTGCTTGTCTCTCCATGAGTAAACAAATCATGCACCAATGAGTAGGGTGAGAAAATGAATTTCCTTTGTTGTTGCAGTGGTGTTTTGCTGGAGGCACTGTGACTTGTAACATGGATATATTTCTATGCTCCATCCTGCACTGACATCAATAAGAAAACTAGAGCAAAAGTCAAATCATGCCTTTCGCCGTGAGGATGCAGAACAGAAATGTCGCCCATGCTGAAGGCTCGCCTGTAATCTGTCTGTGACTGACACCCTGGACGGTAAAGTAAAAAGTGGAATAACTGGGTGCTCCCGGGTGCTGCACAGAAACAGAATCGGACGGAGAGGCAAGGGTGCCAGAAGGGTTTGGATGGCCAAGTTGCTGATGCTTGTGGAGGAGGAGAAGAGGGCTGTACAATGGGGCTGGCATACAACAGAGACAACATTTCACCCGACCAGTGCATTGTTTTTATGATTGGGACAACATTTAGCAGTAACATAACGTGTAATTACCTAGAGAATAGACTAGTTTGAAAGCCTTTCACCATGGTCAATTGTTTTCCATAAAAGTTACAGTCAGAATTTTGGTCTCATTTTGGCTGGTCTGCACCGTGGCTCACCTGTGCTTAGAAAACGGTATGGGTGACGTTGTCACTCGATGCACCTATAGCCCCACACGGCACACTGGTTTTGGAGATGCGACAGAGGAGGGTGTGGGGTTCCTTCTTCTCTGCCTCATCGTTTCACTGGAGGGTCGTACAGAAAAGTTCCATTTGAACAAGTTGAGCTGAAGGTGCCTGAATGGTTCCCAACCTCCAGGAAGAAGTGTGCAGAGGGCTGTTAGGAATCTGGTGTCTGGAGCTCAGCTGCTTGTGAGAAGGGAGATTCTGATTGGACTTCAAGCTGCAAGAGGGAGGAAGCTCTCTGGTCAAGGTTGTAGAGAAAAGAGGTGAGAGGCTTTTATGGGATGTCAGGAGGGGAGAGTCCTGTGCAGACCAGGCGGAGGACAAGGAAAAGGCAGTTAGGAAACAGAACCAGGGGGAGGTGTCTGGAGCTGCAAGAAGTGGTCAGTCAAATGCTGCCGAGGATGTGGAAATGACAAAAACCCAGGAGAGAGCCCTGGATCCGGGAGCTCGGAGTTGGGCGTGATTTTGCTGAGGGTCAAAGTTCAGGCTGCACTGGTTGAGGATGAGGAGAGAAGATGGCTCTTACAGGACATGTGTTGATGAGGGAAGGAGAGGGATGGCCAATGGTTCGTTGGAAAGAAACTACTGACAGGTGGTTGTCCCTGGATGGGGGAGGCTGGACTATATTGTAGCGGGGAGGCAATGGAGCTGAGGGGTGGGAAAGTCTGGAGGTGCCAGAGGAGGGTGACAACTGGAGCAGGGCCCTGAGGACGGCGTGTGTGAGTGATGTGTGTGTGTGGCTACATGGGTGTGTGGATGGAAGGGTTCAACATGGACGGAGTAAAGTGAGGCTGGAGAAAACAAATGATGAAGCCCATCCCACGATGGCAGCCACCTCTTCCTCTTGGATTCTACTGCCCTTCGGGTGAGTTTACATCTGTCCAGCCGCTTGGGTGAGCCCTGCTGCTGCCCTGCACGGGAACACCAGCCTCAGGGATGACAATAACGTTCCCTGATGCTCCCAGAGCCTCCTGTCTCCGGGTGCCGGGAAGACCTGAGGTTCAGCACAAGAAAATGGAACGGCCCTCTCCTCCAATCTGTACCTCACCTGACCTGAAAACAATCCTGAAGCCTGTAGTGGGCAGTGCTAACAGAGGAGCCCGTGCACATTTCCCAAAGACGCTGACAGCAGGAGCCCATGCGTCCACCAAGAGAAATCATGGTCCATGAGATGCCACATTGCCGGCCTCTGAGCCTACCTCTCCCCTGCTCGCCAGGTTCCATGGTCTCTATTCCTCTTGTGAAGCTTTCAAGGTCTTAGGCTGAGTTTAAGCTCCAGGCTTCTATGCTCCCCTTCCTGTGGCAGGGACTGTGAAAGGGTAGCATCTCTTCAGCCCCTGGCCTGGAAATGGAACTTCTGCCGGAAATGAGCATCGCGGGGCTTCTTCTTCCTTCCACAACAATGCTTTGACCTGCTCAGAAGTCTCTGACACACACGCATTCCCACTCTCACAATACATATCACGAGGCAGCTACGCACTTCCCCGTGTTAAGTGGGGAGGTATCTCTTGTTAGGGAGGAAGTGTCAAGGGTGGAGTGGCAGCTGGAAGGGACAGGGAAGCAAGATAATTAGGGATGGTGTGGGAGGTAATGAGGACCCGCTAAGGGAGCTGATAGACGGGGGGGTTGGGGGATCAGGGTCTCAGGACACAAAAGAGTAGATTTTGCCTGATCCCACCGTGGAGAGAGGCCAGCTGTACAGACTCACAGGGCTGAACTGGGGCCAAGTAGGGGGGTCTGGTTAAGCAGTGGGATGTGGGGAAAAATGGAGCCTGGGGGTAAATGCAAAAACTCTACAGAGAGGACAATCACAGTCAAGCCAAAAGGTGGAATCTGTGGTCTTATTCAATGGGGAGGGGTGGCCAAGCCTGAGGTCAGGGGCCAAGTGGACACTAGGATGAAGCAGTGGGTGAGCAGCAAGGTCTGACCAGGGAAGCAGAACCCAGATTTGTAAAGTGGACCTCAGCCCCTCAGGGCTTCCTCTTCTAAGGTGCTGGTTTAACAGTGTTGAGGAGGGATAAAGGTGGCAAGATGGACAGGTTCAGTGGGGCTGGCAGGAGGAAGGCTCAGTGGCGGTGGTAATGGAGGAGTAGCTCCAGGTGAGCAGAAGGTCCAGGCTGTGACCATACTCGTGGGAGCTGAGGTCCAGGGTCTGAACCCTGGAATCGAAGGCCCTGAAGCATGACGAGGCTGGGTGTAGGAAGAAGCACCCACTGTTCAAGAAACCCATGAACAGTGGGCCCACTATTCATGGATGTCTTGAATCAATATCTTTTCATTTTCTGTATGTCCTTATGGAGGTTTGCAGAGACTTTTGGATACTTGTTGTTTTTCAATTTTCTCCAGTTAAACGTGGTTTTGTTGGGAAGAGGACCCATTGAGCTCCTCACTCTGCCATTTTGGAAGTTCCCAGCTCATGCCTTTTGTGTTATTTTCTTTTTTTTTTTAATTAGTTAATTTATTTATTTTTACTGTGTTGCATCTTCGTTTCTGTGCGAGGGCTTTCTCTAGTTGTGGCAAGCGGCGGCCACTCTTCATTGCGGGGCGCTGGCCTCTCACTATCGCGGCTTCGCTTGTTGCGGAGCACAGGCTCCAGACGCGCAGGCTCAGTAGTTGTGGCTCATGGGCCTAGCCGCTCCGCGGCATGTAGGATCCTCCCAGACCAGGGCTCGAACCCGCGTCCCCTGCATTGGCAGGCAGACTCTCAACCACTGCGCCACCAGGGAAGCCCCAAGTGTGTTATTTTCTTATTCAGACAATTTCCTGAAAGTTGGAACACAACCCTGTTCCCATGTAAAGAAAAGGTCCTCACTAGCGTCAAGGATGGGATAAGTCAAGTAACTCCTATACACAGGCCCTATGAAGTCATATTCTGGAGCTGGCACCCCTTCTCCTTTTGGTAACCATAAGTTTGTTTTCTATGTCTGTGAGTCTATTTCTGTTTTCTAAATAAGTTTGTTTGTATTAATTTTAGGTTCCACATATAAGTGATGTCACAGGTTATTTGTCTTTGTGTCACTTACTTCACCTAGTATGATAATCTCTAGGTCCATCCATGTTGCTGCAAATGGCATTATTTCATTCTTTTTTATGGCTGAGTAATATTCCATTGTACATATGTACCACATCTTCTATATCCATTCATCTGTCATTGGACATTTAGTTTGTTTCTATGTCTTGGCTATTGTAAATAGTGCTGCTATGAACACTGGGGTACATGTATCTTTTTGAATTAGAGTTTTCATCTTTTTTGGATATATGCCCAGGAGTGGGATGGCTGGATCATATGGTAGCTCTATTTGTAGTTTTTTAAGGAACCCGCATACTGTTCTCCATAGTGGCTGCACCAATTCACACTCCCACCAATGGTGTAGGAGGGTTCCCTTTTCTCCGCACCCTCTCCAGCATTTATTATTTGTAGGCTTTTTGATGATGCCATTCTGACTGGTTATACTTCTCTCTCTTTCTAAGAACTGGGAGTAATTAAGGGAGAAGTCGTCTTGTTGGTCAAAGAAAACAAATGCAATGTTTTTTTCCCCCGGAAATTATGTGTTTTTCCCCTTCCTAAGAGCATTTTTCATGTTTTAAGGTCTTTCAAAAACCCTGGGATCAGAGGCAGAGTAACTTTACAAGATTGCCTGCCCTGGGTCCTAAGAAATTAGACTTTTGTAAAAGATCCAATTCCACTGAAGATATTCCTTCTCCACCTTAAAATAAAGAACACGGGGTACAACTGAAATGGGCTGGTTGATTCTGGTAGGCATGCGTAAACAAAAAGAGATGCTGATGAAATGCTAAGGCCTAAAACAAAGTGCTTGCCAGGCTGGGAAACTGGGTTTTACAAGGCTAATGCCCAACAAGGAGAATGCTCGTGGACTGAGACTGAGTATAGCCTTCAGCCTTTGGGTACCAAGTTCCGCTACTCTGAGTCCAGTGGTTTCCACAGCGCTCTCTCTCCAGGTAGCGCCTAAGTTGCAGGCGGCCTCCTGCATTCACGCTGCCTGCTTGCACTAACCCACCCCCTTTCCTCAGCGAGGGCTCTCACCTAGCACTTCCTTAATTACAGAGCAGAGAATAAGGGAGCTGGTAATTCACAACTTCATTGCTGACTTACATTTTAGTGAGATAAGGGGAAACAATAACATCTAGGAAAGGTATTTATAGAACTACATAGTGATTCAGAGATATTAGTAATACCTGGGACTTGCCAAGTGCTATTGCCTCAAAATGCTTGAATAAACAAAACAACTCAGGCTTGCCATGTGCATGGAAAGAGACAGAGCAGCATTCGTTAGTGATCAACCCCCAGTTCACAGAGTCTGAGTGGGCCTGGCTCACCTTTATGGAGCATGTGTCTTTGCCAGACACAATGCTGAGCTCTAAACATTTGATCATCATAAATCTCTCGCAAGGTGAGTGTTTTTATCCTCTTTTAACAGATAAGGAAATGAAGGTACGTATGTGAAGAAACTTGTTTAAAGTCAACCCCTTGGTAAGTGAAGATTCTGACTCCACCACAGGCCTGCCAGACCCAAAGCCCACCTGGCACACCTTGCTATCCAGAGTCTCCAAAAGACTGAAGCACTAACACAGAACACACCAGGGGTGTGAACAGGAGGCTCCCATGGCCTGAACTGCCATGTTCTCACACAAGGTGAGATGTGATACAGAGAGATCTGAAAGTAGACATAGAAATCAGGGCTCTGCTCAGGGTTCTGACACTCATAGCCTGAGTGCCCTTCATGGGGCAAAAAGGAGTTTATAAGCCTCCACACTCCCATCTGTAAAATGCGGGCTCATGGAGGCTTCCAGTCCAGGCCATAACACAATATTGGGTATTGGATTTATCTTCCACCATAGGCAACTATGAAACTGGAAAAAGTTTTAAATAAATGTTTTCAGCCACAACAAACAGTGCAGGGCTATGACCCTGTGAGAAGAAGAACACGTGGAATAACTTCACATTTTTGCCAGCTTTCTGCCTGGGAACACTTTCTAAATCATGGCGTGGAAGTGGAACTGAAATAGACAGCAGTGTTCTTATTGGGTGGAGGAAAAAGATTAGAGTCTGTTCTTGGTGAGGCAGCTGGAATTTTAGAGGTAGCATACCAAAGAAGAGGAAGCTATGCAGGAAAAAAGTCCCAGAAATCTGCATAAAGGACCTCTTGGGTCTATGGACAAATGCTAAGCTACACATGCACAGGTGAGACTCTGAAAGACCTGGCAGAGAACAACTACTGGGAGCTGGGAACTGAATGGAGATTCCAGAGATGGCACAGTGCTAGGAAATGTTGGAGGTCCAAGTTTCCAAAGGGGAGAAACTTCACTGAACACCCTAAGCATTCAGTTAAGACCCCAGGAAAGCTATGTCCTAAATTATTAAGGGCTACTCTTTCTTATCCTATCTACACTTTGCCCATCATACCAAAGCCTAAAATCAAGCTGCACTGTCAGTAAATTAACTGTCAGCCAAAAAAATTTGTAACCTTCTTTAAAGGAAGGAAATATAATTCAGGACCTCAATAATATCACATTCACAATGTACAGCATACACTCAAAAATCACTAGACAAATAAAGCCGGAAAAATGACCTAAGCAGGAAACATGACCTAATACTAGGGGAAAAATAGTCAATAGAAACAGACACATAGATGACACAAGTAATGGGATTAGCAGACAAGCAATTTAAAACAACTGTAACATATTTGTTCAAGGATTTATAAGAAAAATATGGACATAGTAAGGAAACAGATGGGATGTTCAGAAAAGAGATTGACACACATTTCTAACACATGTGTAACCGTAATCTCAGAAAGAGAGGCAAGAGATATTAGAGCAAAAAAATACTGAAAATATAATGGTGGAAAATTTTCCAAATTTGATGAAATATATCAACCCAAGTTCAAATTCAACAAGGTAAACAAATCCTGAGTATTATAAACAAAAAGAAGACTACATTTTGGGGTAAGTAAAATTTCTAAACACCAATCATAGAAAAATTTTTAACCAGGAAGATATAAAAGATACATTGATAGAGAACAATAAGGATAATGGAAAAGAATGTTATCTCTAAAATGCGGATGAAAAAAACCTATCAACTTAGAATTCAATTTTCTGTTAATATATGCTTTTTATAAAGTGAAACTATAACATTTTCAAACTAAATAGAGACTGAAAGAATTCATCAATATACTGCATTACCAGAAATATTAAAGGAGGTTCATCTGGTGAAGGTAAATAAAATCAGATGGAACCACAAAATCTACACAAAGGAGCAAAGAGAGAAGTAATAGTAAACTTATTTTTGTTTCTTAATTTCTTTAAAGACAATTGACTCTGTAAAACAAAAATATTAAGAATATATTATAGGGCCTATAATATTGGGTTGGCCAAAAAGTTCGTTGGGGTTATGTTACAGAAAAACCCCAACAAACTTTTTGGCCAACCCAATGTATCTGGAATTAAAATGTAGTTAAAAATAGCATAAGGATGGAATAGAAAAAATGGAATATTACTGTAGGATTTTTGCATTTTACATGACGTGGTATAATTTTATCTAAAAATAATAAGAATACATATTTTAATCTCTAGAGCAACCACTACAAAACTCAAAATCAATAGAGCAGTTATATTGGAATACTAAAAATTATTCAATTAATTCAAAAGAAAGGAATAAAGGAGAGCAAATGACCAAAGAACAGATGGGACAAATAGAAAGCAAATAGCAGAGTTGGCTAAACATTTCAATTAAAAAGCAGAGCTTGTCAGACAGGATAAAAATACAAGATTCAACTATATGCTGTTTATAAGATAAACACTTTAAAAATAAAGATACAGAGAAGTTAAAAGCAAAAGAAAGGGAAAGATATACCAGGGAAACACTAACTATAAGAAAGTTTAAGTAGCTATATTAACATGTCCAGATAGGCTTTAAGGAATATTACCAGAGATAATGAGGAATATATATTTCATAATAATAAAAGGGTCAATTCATCAAGAAGACATGACAATGTATGTGTTGTTAGTAAGAGAGCTTCAAAATACATTCAGAAAAAAAGAAAGGAATGGAAAAATCCATGATCATAGTTAGACGTGTAATAGAAATAGTAGGCAAAAGGATATCAACCAACTTAACTGGTATTTAAAAGACACAATACCCAACACCATACACATTAATTTCAGGAATACATGGGACATTTACCAAGATAGATGATAAAATAATGAAACCATAAGGAGCATCTTCTCTGACCGCAATAGAATTAAATCAGTAACAATAAATTTAGAAATCTCCAAATATTTAGAAATGAAGCTACATATTTCTAAATATTCTATGAGCCAAAGAAGAAATCACAAGGGAAATTAGAAATATTTTAAATGAATGACAATAAAAATACTACATATTAAAATCTGTGGAATGCAACCAAAGGAGTTCTTAGAGAGAGAGATTAATATACAGCATGAAGTGATTATGTGACAAAAGAAGAAAGATTTAAGACCAATGATATAATATACCACCTTAAGGCGTTAGGGAGAAGAGCAAATTAAACAGAAAGAAAGTAGAAAGAAAAAGATAAGGAAGATAAGAAACAAAAATAATGAAAGTGAAAACAGAGGAAATCAATTAGTCGATTTTCTAAAAATATTAATAAAATTGCTGACTCCATTGCTATACTAATGAGAGAGAAGGAAATTGTCAATCCCATGAATATAAGAAGAGTCATCACTACAAACCTCACAGCCAGTAAAATAATAATAAAAGAATATTATGGGGGCTTCCCTGGTAGCACAGTGGTTGAGAGTCCGCCTGCTGATGCATGGGACACGGGTTCGTGCCCTGGTCTGGGAAGATCCCACATGCCGCAGAGCGGCTTGAGCCCGTGAGCCGTGGCCGCTGGGCCTGCGCGTCCGGAGCCTGTGCTCCGCAACGGGAGAGGCCACAACAGTGAGAGGCCCGTGTACCACACAAAAGAAAAGAATATTGTGGAAATTTTATACCAATAAATTTAACTTCTTATATGAAATACCTTGAAAGATACAAATATTAAACAGAAATAAGAAGAAATAGAAGATCTGAATTTTCCCTTATTTGCTAAAGAAATTGAACTTGTAACTAAAAACTTCCCCTCAAAGAAAAGTTCATGCCCGTGTGATTTCACTGATGAATTATATCAGGCATCTAAGAATGCAATAATACCAAGATTACACAAACTTTTTCAGAAACTAAAGAAGTAAACACTTCCTGACTCAACTTATGTGGCTACTGAAGCCTGAAAAATATGCTACATAAAATAAAAATATCAGTCGAATATTCCATGTGAACAGAGAGACCAAGATCTTTACGAAAATATTAGCAAATAGAATTTAGCAATATACAAAATGATAAGACCTCATGACCAAGTGGGGTTTATCATAGAAATTCAATGATAATCTAGCGTAATCAAGAATGTAATTCACCATGTTAGCAGAATAAAAGAAAAATCCTACACTCATTAAATAATGGCAGAAAAAACATTTGACAATATTCAACATCCATTCATGGTGGAAAAAAAAGAAAAAAGAAGACTTTCAGCAAACTAGGAATAGAAGGGGGCTTCCTTAGCCTGATACAAGGCGTCTGTGGAAAACCTCTGCTTAACCTCAGACTTACTGGTGAAAGATTGAACACTTCTCCTAAGATTGGAAACAGGTAAAAAAAACAAACAAACAGAAATCTGCTCTCTGCATTTCTATTCAGTCTTGTATTGAATGAGATCTCTTAGCTAATGGAATAAAGCCAGAAAAAAAAAAAAAGACATACAAATTGAAAAGGAGGAACTTAAACTGTCTTCGTTTCGCAGACAGCAGGATTATGTACATAGAAAATACAAAGGAATCTTCAGAAAAGCTACCAGAATAAATAACTAGTGAGGTCACAGGATAAAAGGTCAATATATAAAAATCTATTTTTATTTTTATATATTAACATTAAACAATTGAAAACGAAATTTAAGAAAAACAATTTCATTAACAATAGTTGTTGAAATAAAAATACTTCAACATAAACTTAACAAAAGATGCACAAGACCTATACACTAAAATCTTCAAACATTACTGAGACAGAGTAGACCTAAATAAACAGAATGAAATAACAGGCTCACGGGTGGGAAGACTCAAAATTACTGAGATATCAATTCTCCCTAATCCAGCAGAGCTTTTATTGTAGAAATCAATAAAATATTATTCTAGAAAATATAAGAGAAAATTATTCTATAATTTATGTGGAAATATAAAGGACCTAGAATAGCCAAAACAATTTTTAGAAAGAACAAGTTGGAGGATGCATATTGCCTGATTTCATGACATACTATAAAGCTACAGAATCATAACGGTTTGATATCTACATACAAATCAACAAATAGATCAATGAAACAGAATAGACAGATACAGGGACTTCCCTGGAAGTCCAGTAGTTAAGACTCTGGACTCTCGATGCAGGGGCACAGGTTCGATACCTGGTCGGGGGAACTAAGATCCTGCATGCCGCACAATGCGGCCTAAAAACAACAACAAAAGAATAGACAGATACCCATATGGTCAACTTATTTTTAACAGAAGAACCAAAGCAACTCAGTGGGGAAAGACCTTTTTTCAGTAAATGGAGCTAAATTGGATATTCATGCAGGAAAAAACAAATGAACCTTGATCCCTACCCCACGACATTTAGAAAAATTAATTCAAAGTTGATTGCAGATCCAAGTATAAATACTAAAGCTATAAAACATCTAGACTAAAACATGGAAGATTACCATCATGACCACGGCAATAAGCAAAGATAGTTTAAAACTGAATTACGTCAAAATCAAAAACTTGTCCTAAAAAAGTACCATAGATTGGAGAAAATATTCTCAACACATATATCTGACAATGAACCGTATATAGTATCTATTAAAAATCTTTTATGGCTCAATATTTTTAAAAAACAAACTCAGACTTTTTTTAAAAACCAGACTTGGACAGATACTTAACAAAGACACACAAATTGACAATAATCACATGAAAAACTGTTCAACATCATTAGTAATCAGAGAAATGCAAATTAAACCACAGTGGGATGGCACTACTTACCCACTATAAATGGGTATAATTTTAAAAGTTTGACACCACCAAATATTGAGAGAATATGATGAGAATGTAGAGCGACCAGAATTTTCATTCAAAAGCAGTGGAAGAGTAAAATGATGAAGTTGCTTTGGAAAGCTCTTTGGCCATTTCTTATAAAAATTAAACCTCTATCTCTCTTATAACCCAGCATTCCGTTCCTTGGTATTATACTAAGAGAAACAAAAACCATATGTGCACCAAAAAACACCTGCCCAGAATGTTTATAACAGCTTATTCATGATAGCCAAGAACTAGAAATATCCATCTAAGGGGTAAACAGATTATAGAATCCCCATAGGGAAGAATACAACTCAGCAATAAAAAGAACTAATACACCTAACAACAAGCGTGAATCTCAAAAACATGATCCTGAACAAAAGAAGCCAGGCACGAAAGGGTACATCCTGTATGATTCCATTTTTATTAAGCTCTGGAACAGCCAAAACCAATCTACAGTGATACATGTTGCTTTCTGTGGGTGGGGGAGACGAGCATTTGCCTGCAAAGAGAAACCCAAGGCGGCTTTTTGGGGTGAGATGAGTGTTCCCGAACTTGATAGGAGTATGGGATACACTATTGTATGCATTTGTCCAAAGTCATCTAACTGTGCACTTGAGATCTGTACAATTACACAGGGGGTGAGAGTAATTAAAGTAACACAAATTCATTGAAGAAATGAGGGGAACAAAAAGTAGTTCCTTCCCTGTCTACCTCACATGAAAATGCGTATCAATACACTTTATAGTTATTAAGTGCAGTACAAATGCATTTCCCTGTACAGCAATTTTGGTGTCTAGGGAAAGGTTAAGGCTTTCAGAGGATTCCAGAGCTGTTTACAACAATGCAGCATTTAGAGTGACTGTACCTACTTGAGACTCTTTAAACAACTACTTCTGGCAGAAGATAGAATAGTTAAAGAGCGGTCGAAGTGATTATATGCAGAGGTAGCCACAGTGGCACTTCTAGATGCAACCCCATCTCACCCTGCCAGGTTGGTGACCCTGGCTCCCCACATTGCCACCCACCCCCACCCCATCTTGTTTGGCAAGCCTGAGGAGCCTTCTAATCTTGGGGGGAAAGCACTTTATTTATTGGAAGCTTGCAGAGGCAGTGAACAGGGGTTACCTAGATTGCATGGCTCTTGCCCTCTACTTGGAAGCTGATACATCCTGCGTGAGTTACCCTTCGTGTGTATTGGGAAGTTCGGGTCTTGGGAGATATTTAGGAGAGGGAGTTCTCTCTGCACCCAGGTGGCTACCCACTGAGCCAGCTGATCTCAAAGGCAGAAGGCAAAGCCCCTTCAAGCTGGGATTCACTTCCCAGGAAATGCTGCAAAGCAGGCTTCTGCTGGAGCTAGGAGGGCAACCCACTGCAAGAGGAAGGCCGTCTGGAAGGAGCCTCAAGGGGACAAGATGCAGCGTGATGAGGCAGGGGCTAGGTGGGGGGAGGCACCAGCATCCTGGGGAAGGAGGAATTCCAGCAAGAAAGTCTGACCTGCCAAGGAGATGACACACTCCTCTGCTAATTTTCACAAAATGCACAAGCCCGTATTTTCCAGAGAGACAAATGAGCAGAATGTATCTGCAGGAATGGAGCTCTATAAAATATGATTTACTCACCTATAATTCACAGAGCAGCCAAATGCAAGGGAAGTGGCTAAGAGCTTAGAGCCACTGATGAAGAATTTATTGAAGAGGCTGTAAGACTGTCTCAGGATGCAAACCCATCCATTTTCCGACTGGTAAATCACAAACGTTCTGGGTTAGGTAGGAGAGCTAAATCTGACGCTAAGAGCACCGGTGCATAAATCAGAACAGAACTTGCTGTCAGAAATTTAGAAACGCAAGTGTAAATTCGCTCATCTCCTGTCTCTTCCAACATCAAGGGCCTCGTTTCCTGGGCTCCCCTGGCTCTGCTGCCCTGAGGATGGACGGTCCCTGGTGCTGCAGACACCCCCTGAGTGCTGAGCTCTGGGATGTGCTTCAAGGGTGCACAGGTCCTGGCTTCTGTTCTGGGCTTGGAGGGAGTTGGAGGCTATGTGGTGTTGTCATTAGAGGTCCAGAGAGGGCTGAGTCTATAGGATCCTCCCCACCTGACCTGGCCTTCCAGGGCTGGACCTGCTCAGATGAAGGCCACTGACCACCCTCTACAGGCTTGAGAGCATTAATAGCAAGGAGAGGAAAAAGAAAAGTTGGCGACAACTACAGCAAAACAAGAACAGCGGCAACAGCAATGATAACAGCACTTATCAAGCCCCTGGTAAGTGCCTGCCCTTTTCTGAGCACTTTACTGTATGAACTCATTTCATCTTCAAAGTGGTGCCACAGCTTTTTCTACCAAAATTGAACATAAACCTTTAAGTTAAAGGGTCCAGAGGTAAGAAAGGAAACTACAAACAAACAAAGAAACAAACAAACAAAAAACCCACATGGAACCAGCTGGGATCAAGATGGTGATGCATCTGACCTCCAGCAGAACTTGAGTCTCATTATACACTGATTTTATTACATTAGCATATTAAATGACATACCTACCAGTGGCCCTGACCAGACATTAAGGACCAAAAAGAGGATGAAAAGGAGGTGGCACCCCACTCCCCAAAAAGCCCTGCCCCTTCCCCCGCAGACTAATGCATATGCCTTCCTATCATTAGCCTCACCCCTCCTCCCTTTGCCTTTAGTCTTTAAAATTAAATCCCTCTCCCGATGTAGGCGAGAAGATCTTGAACTTAGCTCCCGCTTCTCCAGTCTTTGGCCACTGAATACCGCTTGTGCCGAGTTGCTCTCAGCTTCAGTTTTGTTATTCGCCTACTGGAACCCGAACAGAAAAAAAAAAAGAACCGTCCCGCCCTGAGGCAGAAAGCCTTGGCCTGGCAGGGTCCATACGACTTAATGCGGTAACAAAAGCAAGTCTCTGCGATGGGTTTACAGATGAGGAAACTGAGGCCCAGAGAGAAGACGTCCAAAGCGTCCTCTCCTTCACTCCTGGGTCTCTCTTGGTCTTCGGGGGCTCCCTCTTTTGCATCAGACCCCAGTCCACTGTCATTGGGCAGTCTCAGCGCCAGGCTAGGGAGGAAATGGGCCCAGTTCAATCAAATGTCTTGGAAATAACTGCAGGAGAAGCCCTGCCAGACCCCAGGGCTGCTATGATTTTGAACTGCAACATCCGTTTGAAGAGACATTGGCCTCTGGTATCTCCTCTGATGCCAGACCCTCCAATAATTAAAGCAGGTCGTGCCCATGACCAAGCACGGGCACGACTATTGGCTGTGTTTTCCTTCTCTCGCTCTCTCTCTCTTACACACACACACACACACACACACACATACACACACACACACACCCCTGGAAGGCCCCTCAGAGCTTCCTGAACCGAGGCCCACGAGCCCCTCCCCTAGACAGTAAACTCTCTGAAGAGTCTTTTCAAAGATAAAAATGCAGACAGCCTGCCCACAAGAAATGCACAAACTCAGGAAAGTGCCTGCCAGGGCTGCCACATCGCATGGAACACCATTATCCGTAAAAAAGAAAACTCCCTTGCTTCGTGGGCACAGCAGGAAACACAGACAGCTGACAGTCTCGCCAGGAGGGGCACGATAGACTCATGGAGCGGGTGGGTGCTGTGGAGGGACTGCCCCGTGTGGGGTATGAACTTTTCTGAGGACAGAGACCCCAGCTGGGCCCAAACTGCTGCTGCTGGGGACCACCGTCCTCCCTGCCCTCCGCTGAATGCAGGCCCAGCGCCGGCTTCTGCCCTCATGGGGCTGTGGGCTCCTGGAGGTCCGGTCTCCTCGATGTACCAAGTGCAGCCCATCCTTCCCGTCTCCTCTCAAACATCCCTGCCTCCCAGAGGTCTGCCCTGGACGCCAGACTGGGAAGAGGGTCCCGAACTATAAAACACACAGCATCCACCTCTTTCCCCGTCATAACGCTCACCAGCCTTGCAGTTACTTATTTAACCAGTGTTCCCCACCCAGCTCTGGCCACTTTCCATGAGAGCAGAGACCATGTCTGTCCTGTCCATTTCTGAGTCTCCGGTGCCCTGACCATGACACACAGCAGGTGCCCGTACATGACTCCTGGATTGACTTCAGGTAATCAGAAAAGCTGCCTTTCCTTGGGCACACACACTGTATATGCCAAGCAAAGTAGAAAAGGTGCAAGGAGAATGTGAACTCAAACAGTGCTAGACCATGACAATATACAGCCCCTTGGACCTCCTTGGCTACGACCCTCCTGGGGCCTGAGCTCACCAGGACCCCAGACCCATCGCCTGCCCCGTAAAGAGGATCTGTCCTCTACAAGGGGCCACACATTCCAGCAGCCTCTCCAGACTCAGAGCCCCTCAGGCCTGAGAGACAATGTCCTTTTAATAAAGAAGCCCAGGGACTTCCCCAGTGGCTCAGTGGTTAAGAATCCGCCTGCCAATGCAGGGGACACAGGTTCAAGCCCTGGTCTGGAAAGATCCCACATGCCGCGGAGCAACTGGGCCCGTGAGCCATGGCCGCTAAGCCTGTGCGTCCAGAGCCTGTGCTCCACAACAAGAGAGGCCGCGATAGTGAGAGGCCCGTGCGCCGCGATGAAGAGTGGCCCCTGCTTGCCACAGCTGGAGAAAGCCCTCGCACAGAAACGAAGACCCAACACAGCCATAAATTAATTAATTAATTAATTAATTTTTAAAAAGATAGCTCAAAACAGTTGCTAATTTTCTAACTGGGATCTGAGTTTTCTGGTTCTCACTGCACTTTGGGGGCCAACTTATCTTCTGTTTCCTGAGGCAAGGGTCACTTTGTTACACTTTTATATCTTCCCTTAATTCATGTCACGTTGTGTCTCTGAGATCCAGACTTTAGTTTTATATCTGAAACCCGGGAAAAGGAACTAACATTTATTGGAGACCTACCATTTGCCAGCACTTGACATAAATCAATGTATTTAATTATTTCAGTGGCCAGTAAGGTAGGTAGTATTGTTCTCATGTTATGGATGAGAAAACTGAGGTCCAAAGAGCTTAAATAGCCAGTACGAAGCAGCACGGGGACTGGCACCCATATCAGAGCCTTTCCAGTTGTGAAAATTAAATGAGTTAATTCACATGTGAACAGTGATTGGCACATAGTAAATGCTTAACAAATGCATTACCTAGTAACAGCAGGACACAGGGACCCTTACTTTGTAGCCAGTCTCACAGCCTTGCCTGGCTGTTAAATCAATCTGGGGGAGCTCTGAAACGTCCCCATGTCTGGGTCTCATGTTAGCCCAGCAGGCCTCAGCCTTAGGCAGCGCCTTGGAGTCACCTGGATGAGCTTTAATAGCTACAGATGCCTGAGCCCCACCCAGAGGCTCCCACGTAACGATCTGCAGTAGCCCAGGCATCGGGACGTTTCCGAGCCTCCCAGGTGATTCCAGTGGGTGGCCAGAGCTGAGAGCCACTGCCTTCATGGGTGACACAGTAGAGAGGACCTCATAGGTGCCATAGTGGATACGGTAGGTGAGAAAGCAAATGCCCAGTGGCTCTGACACCAGGGGGATGCAAGCACGTCTGAGAGTCCCAGATGTGGTCCCTCCAGGACCTCCGATGGCTGTCAGGCCAAGGAGCAATCATGGCGACCACAGACTCCAACCAGAGACTCAGGCCTGAACAGGAGAGCAGAGTCCTGTTCAGCTGGCTCGTGCAAACATGAGCCTCCCAGGGGCTCTGTTCCAAGCAGCTGACCCATTCAACTTGGGAATCCAGAAACTCTAGGTCTCTAAGATCCAGTGCTTCAAGGTTACTAGTATGGCTTCTTATCAAAGTCCTTCTTCACTCAATGATTTGTACCAATAAAAAACGCCAAGGCCTCGCTAAGTGGCACGTGGTGTGCTGGGTGAACAAAATAAACACAGCCCCTGGCCCCGTGGACTTTATCACCTAGAGCAGGATGCAGAGGTGGAAACAGGAGGGCCCCGGAGAGATGCCTTGTTCGTGGAATGTCTGTGCTCTTCACTGAGATGCGGGCAGGGAGGGACCACAGGTCTGGAGCAGGGTGTGCTGGGGTGAGAGTTAAGTACGAGTCATTCATCACAGCAGCCGTCATCCTCAGGGACCACAGAATGCGAGTCCCCAGGCAGCCTTTACAAATAACTGAGGCCCAGTCCCCGCCCTTGGACATCCTGCTTTATGTGGTCTGCAGGTGTGGCTTGGGCATGCACATGGACAGTTTCCCCTCCAGGTGCATCTCATACGCAGTCAACTCGAAAACTGCTCTAATCGGGGAGACCCTTGTTACAGGGGGGTCAGGGGCACGGGCTGGCCCAGCTCCTCTGGAGGTTCATCCTGAGGCGTAAGGGTCTGGGGTTCAGTGTTGTGAAGAGGGGGAGAGGACAGCTGGGGGCTGGGTAGGGCTCAGGAGGAAGGACGGTCCATTTTAAGCTTGGATTCTTAGGTGCTAAAGGAAAAGAAAGACTAAAATCGGATGTATCTTCCTGCGGACCCTGCACCAAATGATAAAAGGATCCCAAAGCGTCCTGACCTTTAGACACCAGGGGCTGGAATTGAGACCCTGGATGAATAACTCAACGAAGGGCTCAGCTGAGCCCTTTCTCACCTTCCTGGGGGAGGGCAGGGCTGAGGCAGAAGCTACAGGCTGCCGGAGCCCTTTTCCCAAAGCACCTCTATGAAGGTGCAGCTTGTTCCCATGGTAATTTGAGTCAAATGGTGGGCGAAGTAGCTCATCACCGCATGGTTAGACGTAAAATGTGATTTTAAATAGTTTTCTTTGACTGCCTCTGTTATCAAAAATCACATCCACCTCTGGAGTGTATGTTGCTATTTTTAAAAGGGAAAATTGTGGAAAAGTTCATCTTTATCCTCTCTTTTCTTCTCTCTTACCCCTGCTTTGAAGCCAGCAGATTGGTTCAGCTCAGGGCTAAATACAGGGATGACGAACAATGATTTCCATAAGAGCCTTAGAAATCGCTGGTAAGTGAGCAAACGGAAAACAGATTATCCAGCAAACACACCAACAGCATTTGCGACAACAGCTGAAATCCAGCAGCTGAACTGAAATGAAAAGTAATGCTCTGTCCTCAGACGGGCGTCAGCGCATTGCCTGAGCAGGAAGAAGGGAACAGAGGTGCCCTCAGGACTGTGTCTGCTGCGGCCATGATTCCTGCTTGGATGTGTCCCCGGGCAGGAGCGGGGGGTTGAGATGAGAGCCGATTCCACCCACAGTGGGCTCCAGAATGAGTTTTCTAGAGATCAGGGAGTTTATGACGTGCAGCTCTATTTATCAGAGAGATCAGAGAGAGGGACCCACACACACACATTTCACGTCCCTGAGGAGGCCTGGGATATTGGAAATAGTGGGTCTGAGAGAGAAAAGTGAGGGGTGAGTGATGGCGTGACAGCTCCTGGCGATGCTGCTGAAGAGGCCTGGCCGGCATCACAATCAAACCACTCTTGCCGACGGTACAAGCTCCCCTCGACCAGCTTCCCTCATTAACCTGAGCAAATCACCGCCACAGCTCCTGCCTGGTGGGCTGCTTCAGTGCCAGCCTGATGCTGGGCAAGGGGGGCTCCTGCCCTTGGCCCTGTGCCCTGAGGGCCCTGCTCCACACCCCACAAGGTCAGAGGTCCAGGGCTCCATGCGACGTGTCCACCCAGAGCTCCAGCTCACCTTCTAGACCAGTGCCAAGGGCACCTGTCACTTGTCTGGATACAACTCAGGAGCTAAGAATGGTTTCTCTATTTTTAAATGGTTGAAAAAAATCAAAAGAAGAATGATGTGAAAATTACATAAGATTCAAATTTCAGTGTCTGTAGGTAAAGTTTTCCTGGAACACAGCCACGTTCCTCCACTTACACACTGACTGTGGCTGTTCTCACCCAAGACGACAGACGTGGCAGTTATGATAGAGACCCATGGGCATTTACAGACATACTTGCCAACCCCGGGGCTAGACCCCTGCTTAGCATGCCTGAGACCCAGCATTCGCTGCCCACAGGGCTCCAAAGCCCTTCTGTCCGCACGGCCTCTCCTCTGGGTTTCTTCCTCACGGTGGCCCAGGGGTGACTGTTTGCAGGGGGTACAGATGGAGCTGGGATGACGCTGTCAGGGACAGGCCCCCTCGGTGGGTAAGGAGGGAGGGTGGGAAGATAACAGTGGCAGATCTGGTCCCAGGACCTCAAGCCGGCCCTCTCAGGCCACCGTGCTCCAGGCTGAAACACCGAGTCCAAGAATTCGATGTTAAAACTTGGCTTTTGCGTTTGTCAGGAGAGAAAGATCCACTATCTTTCATGTTAGCTTGACTGAGAACTTTTAAATGTTTAGCAGAATGGCACGTGGGCCTCCATTTGTGCTCATGCCACCCATGAGCTCAATGTCACCCACACAGTGTTGGGACAGGGCCTCTACCACCACCTCTGCTCGCTCTAGCTGTGGTGCTCTTCAGCCAGAGTCTCGGGGATTCTTCCCAAACCCACTCTGGCTGGATGTCCCTGCTCTCACGTTTACATAATTTCTTTCAATACTTACAAATTAATGAAACATGAATGCGAAAATAAAGAGCTTTGCTGTTGAAAACACACAAGTTTAATATCTTTATCTTTGTTTATGAGTCTCGACTTAACACTTTTCACACTTCAGTTAACTATTGCATGTGAACAATTCCATATGAGGTGCCGCCTTATATGCACTGGACACATAAGGGGTCCAACACACGAACAGCACTGCATTGGACAATGTACTGAAAGGCACTGAAAGCTTGGTAGACATTACTTCGGTTAATTCTCACAACAGTCCAATGTGACAGATGCAGTTATAGCCATAGATAATGCAGCTGGAACTCAGAGAGGTTAAGTTACTTACCCCAAATCACACAGCTAGCAAGTAAACAGATTTTTGAACTCAAGTCCAGCTGACTCAGAACTCCAGGGCTTAACTTCTGTGCCATCCTCCACATGGCAACTCTCTCCCAATATTCGGGGAATGGACTAATGAATAAATAGTCACCCACAAGCCAGAAGCTCCTACTAACTGGGTGCTGGTTCTTGGGGGGAGTCAGGATATGGGGTGGAAGTGTCGACAAGCTACAGGTGATTCATGGCACACATCCTGCAGCATCAATTTTACTTCTTTAAATGTTCAAGTGAACTTGGAAATATCATGGGATGAGATGCAAACATTGAATCACTTCCAAATATAAAACAGAAGACTTCCAAGAACTCTGAGGTTCAGGCTGCTTTGGCCTACCTCCCCATACCCTGCGGGGTTCACTGTTGCTATGGGCTCTTGGGTGGGAATTTCAGGAAGCACAGTCCTGTGGAACATTACAGAGAACTGCCTCAGGATCGGGAGAAGGGGCAGTCACGGAGGCTTGTCTGAGCCTTGCCTGGCATGGCTGCATTGTAATGTGGGTGAGGGCTCTGGAAGGGAGTGCTGAAAAGCGCTATGGCCAGGCCCCAGCATGGGCTCATCGTGAACCCTGGGGGAGCGTGGGCGCACAGGAGGCTATGGGGCCCGGGACGGGCAGAGGCTGCAGGCCCGCTGGATGCTGCCCCACAGTTACACTGAATGTGAAATGGTGCCCTGCAAAGCTAACACACCCCCTTAAAAAAGTAAAATTAGACGAAGGATGCCTTTGAGACATGCGTGCCTCGCGTGAATCCCATTCTGGGAGGGCAGGTCCTCAAATGAAAGGGGCTGGGGCAGCCCTCCCCTGAGCCCTGTCATGGGGTCAAAGTTCCCTTCCTTCCCTCTAAAACCCCACGTCAGCCTGGGCTATGGGGAAGCTTTGGGGTGACTAAGCCCTGAAACTGTTCGTGTTCGCGCATCGTTCTGGGGAGACAGTCCTTAGGGACACATAATCCCCCAAAAGGTGAGAAGCCATTGCCTTAAAGAGCCTCGGGTAGAAAAGTCAGACCTGGGGGTTTTAGACAAATCAGACCAACAGCCAGGGAGCTGGGCCTATAGGAGCCTTTCTAGCAAGTTCTCTCCACTCAGCATTGGCTCCAGTTTCTCCCACTGACATGAACTGTTGGATTCATGACACATAAGCACCCTGACTTCTGTCTGCATTTAGCACAGGCCCTGGCAATGCACGTCTGCCGAGCTGATCAAGGCAAAGGGGTATCTGATGCCTAGAAGTGGAGCGGCTCGTACAAGTAAGGCCAGGAATAGTCACGCCTTCTGCCTGCCCCCAGCAGGAGCGTGCGCTGCACCATTTAGTGCAAACAACACCACTACAAAGTTTGCATGAGGAGCCTGGGGCTACGGGAACTCACATGTCCTGCTCAGGGTCACAACTGATGGCCTCAGACTCAAGCCACATATTAGCTAGGTGACCCTGGACAAGTTACTCACTGTCTCTAGCCCTCCGTTCCCTTGCTGACAGAATGAGATTGATACACTTGCAAAGATTCAATGACATGGTGTGAAGATGAAATGATACGAGGTGTACAAAGTGCTTAGAGCATGAAAGGGGAGGTCATGGTTGGCTGATCTTATACTAGTAATAATTACTACCTTTATTACATGCTTCCGTGAGGGGCGGCTGGGGAAGGAGGGGATGCAGAAGTACCCTGAGATATAATCCTACAATTGATTTGTGACTTGCGTCTGACCACACCGAGTAGAGCTGCTGAGAAAAAACCCAGTCATAATCTACCCAGAGCTGCTTCCGTGCCATGCCCCACATGCATTAACGGAATTATTCCTCTCAAAGACCCCCACCCTAGGAGAGGAAGCTGAGATTCAGGGTTTAAGCAATTTTCCGAAGACTCTCTGGCCTGAGAGAGTAGCGGCAGGACCTTACCCCCGCCTCTGTACACCTCTGGGCTCCACTGTGGGCACAGCTCTGTCTGGGGGGGTGGTGGTGGTGGGAGTCTGGGCCCGCGTCAACGACGGGGTTGGCATTTTTGGGTCAGGGACTTGGGATGCGTCAGGGATAGGAGTCCCGTCACCAGACTCCATCCCGGGGCCCCCTCCCCTCCTGACCTCATTAAAAGCATCCTCTACAATCTCAAAGCGTGCCAAGATGCGGAGCTGGGAAGTTCATAAATCAGAGAGCTGCTGAGTGGCAAACAAGCTTGTTTCAGAACTGCAAAAAAGGAAGTGACATTTCCCCAGGGGGCTGCAAAGATGCTTTTGTGAACAGAGATGGGAGAGGGACCTGGCAGCAGGCCCGCGAAGACACAGGTGCATCTGCAGGGGGGCCCGAGCTCTGCCCAGGTCCGCAAGCGCCTTCATTATCCACAGCTCCGGGGGCCTCTGCTTTGGCGTCACGGTCGGCTCCTTACCCAGCCACCTGGCCACATCACACCATGCTCTTGTCCGCTCCCGGCCTCCTGTTACACCGACAATACAATTCACACCCTGTGCCCACATGGCCCTATGATCTGGCCACTTCCCGCTTCTCCATCGTCTGCTGTCACCGTCACTAGCCACGTCGGCAGCCTTGCTTTCCTGGGAGACCCCAGGCTTGCTCCCGCTGCTAGCCTCGGCACCGGCTGTTTCCTCTACACCTCTCTTCCCCCAGTTCTTCAAACAACTGATTCCTTTTGCTGTTCAGCTGTTACCTCTTCAGAAAGCCCTTTCCTGACCTCCCAATTTAAATTGTTCCCTGAAGTTAATCACCGTAACGTTGACATTTCCAATCTGCTTCATAAAGCCCTCAAAATCACCAGCTAAAACGATTTTGTTTCCTTCTGTTCCCTTCGGAGGCAAAGTCTTGCCTGTCCTGTGTACTACACGCTCCAGAGTTAGACCAGCGCCTGGGGCAGAGGAAGCTCTCGATGAATCTTTGCTGAATCAGCGACCAAACTGGTGCAGGAATGAGGCTGCCGGTGCCAGCGGTGAGTGCAGCTTGCTGGCGGGTGCCCGGCAGGGACTCTAGCTTCTGGGTAGCCCTCATCGTTCCAATCCATGCTCAAGGCATCTCCTCAGATGGCTACTGGGGGCCGTAGGAAGATGGAGCAGAGGGGGAGGTGGGAGAAGATATCAATGTTCCTTGAGTTTTGCTTTTCTTAAATTCTGAGGGTCTAGATATTATCATCTATTATCAGCGTGGCCTTGGGACCAGAGGTATCAGCATCATCCGGGAACTCGTTAGAAAAGCAAATTCTCAGGCTTCATCCCAGACCTACTGAACCAGAAACTGTGTGTGGTACCCAGTGATCTGAGTTTTAACAAGCCCTTCCGGGTGATTCTGAGGCCCCAGCATGCTGAGAACCACAGCTTTAGCCCTGACCGCCTTAACCCTAACTTCACATTAAAATCATCTGATGTGCTTTAAGGATGTGCAAATGCCTGGCCCCGCCCACAGGGATTCCCATTTAGTTGATCTGTAGGGGACCAGGCATTGGTATTTTTGAAAGCTCCCTGAGTGATTCATAGGCAGTTGGGCCCGAAACCCCCTCCCGTGGGGAGATGGAGCTTGCCTTCACCCTGGCGGCAGATCACCTTGTGGCCACTTGGGGTCCCTTACAGTGCAAGGCATCCAAGTCTTATAGCAAGAACTGGTTAATTCAACTAATATTTATGTGGGCCCATGACCTCAGCGTTCTCCTGGGTCTTAGAGGCATAAAAGATACAACCAGTTCTTTTAGGAGCGGTGTGATTTATTTAGGTGTTAAATTAAGAACAAAGAACTAATGGTAAGGACTGATAACATCACCCTTTTGTGCCCACGTTTACCTGGGTGACCTAAAGCAGGTCACGTAAGCTCCCTAGGTCTGCACTGGGGACAGTCACACTGAACCCACTTCTTAGGGCAGGTGAGAGTACAGAGTGAGAAAATGTTTGTGAAAAATACAAAGCATGACGTACAAAGAAGATGACATTATTATTTATTAGCTTTATTTTCCAACCCCAAGCGCTGACCACAGGCAGCTGTTAGAAATTCACAGTATTAGCCGAGGAGCCATTGACTTCAGTCACTTCCTTTCCTTCTACAGATGACGACATGGAGGCTCAGGGGAGTGCTTGCTTTGCCCAAGGACACAGATGGTGGGTGGCAGGGTCAGGGCTTGGGCCAGCGAGGACCTCTGGCCTCAAGTTCTGAGCTTCCCAGTACATCTTTCCCAAGAGAAGACCTAGGAGGAGGCTATATTGACAAACTGAAGTCCACCAGGGCCTTGAATCCATACGTCATCTGAGGACTGCAGTGGAGAGAAGGTTCTGGAAACACAGTGTTTTAGTAGCTGAGGAGCTGGACTGAGGAAGAAGGAGCGGGGTTGTTCCGCAGGATGCCAGAGGGGAGAAGAGAACAGAAGGCTCCCGGGACAGAGAATATCTCAACACACAGAAGGTACTTATAAGAGGCAACGAGAAATAGAACGGGGCTACCTCGGGGGGTAGTGAGTTTCCTGGGACAGAAGGCATCTTTATATGCTGGGCAAAAAGCTCAGAAATCCTGTGTCCTGCATCGTTTAAGGCTGAGGCATGGCTCAGAGACTGGACTCCATCAGGGATCCTCGACCCTGGCTGCCCATTGGCATCACCGGGGGAGCTTCTCAAACACATGGAAGCTCAGGCCCCAGCTGTGGTCATTTAAACTCAGAATCTCTCGGGGTGGGAGGCAGGCATTGATGTTTTTCAGAAGTTTCCCCAGATGATTTTCATGCACAGCCAGAGTCTAGAACCACTAGACTAGGTGGTCTTTAACTTCCAAATTTGGGATTCTGTGATTCTAAGAAATTCCCTTAGGACAGGAAGGAAAATCCCCTCCCCCAACTACCCCCGTAAATGTGTCATTTTCTTAGTGGTTTTGAGCTGGCGCTAAGAAATTAGAAAAAGGCTACTCATGCAGACAACTGAGCTGGAGAAGACGGGTTTCACTGCCTAGCATGCCGTGATCAGTCTGTTCCTGAAGTATCCGTAGGATAATTACGAAAACCCAGGGTCTTTGTTTTTCAGCTTAAACCTAAGTCTGGCTCCTCTGGAAATGCTGTACGTGAGGGCTCACTGTCATTTCTGCAGACAAGCTTTTGTCAAACTTAATCCACATCGCCGTCCAGAGTACCTGTTAAGAGGGCTCCTGAGCTCAGCACAGCAGCCTGGGCCTCTGTGCCCCACGCTGTGCCCACGCTGAGCCCAAAGACATCAAGGGCACACTCTCACTCCCTCCAGGGACCCTCCCTATCAGCCCGGGGCACTAGACCAACACATTCCCCGGAAATGTTTCCCATGCTCCTTCCGCTGTTCTAAAATGAGAGAAAGACGTTTCTAGAGCATCATGCGTCTTGCCTTTGGCACTTTATAGAGTGAGGAGACCCTGGCCTTACTGATACGCCACTTCTCGTTGAAGGCGAGCGCTTCTGCTTTACAATGACAGAACCTTCATTTCCAAGGGAGCAGCTGCTTGCAAAATATGAATTTTTTGGAGGCTCATTTCAGGGGAAAGAACACGAGGCTGTGCCAGGGGAGGCCAGGGTTCAGGTACCAGAACCCCCTTTTCATGGCCCTTTGGAGCCTAAGGTGAAGAGACCCCTGTGGCTCAGAGACTCTTAGGAGATGAAACAGATATCACCTGGTGGATTAGTTAAGAGCTCTCCAGAGAAACAGAACCAATGTGTGTGTGTGTATATCTGCTTATGTATAAATCCCATGACCACAAGGGCTTTAGTCCACATATGCAAGGCTGGTTCAATATTTGATAATCAATCAATGTAGCCCATCATATCAACAGGCTAAAGAAGAAAAAGAGGATCATACCAACTGACACAGAAAAGCATTAGATGAACTTCAACACTTATTCATGATAAAAACTCTCAGTACATTCAGAATAGAGGGCAACCTCCTCAACCTCATAAAGAGCATCTACGAAAAACCTAGAGCTTACGTCATACTTAATGGTGAAAGACTGAATGCTTTCTCTCTAAGATCAGGAATAAGGCATGGACGTCTGCTCTCACCACTCTCACTCAACATAGTGCTGGAAGTTCTACCCACTGCAATAAGGCAAGAAAAAGAAATAAAAGGCATTCGGAGTAGAAAGGAAGAAATAAAACTATCATTACTGGCAGAAAACATGGACTATGTCTACTTTGAAAAGTCCAAGGAATTTACAAAAAAATTTCCTACAACTAAGAAATGGGCTCAGTAAGGTTGCAGGATACAAGATCAACACACATACACACACACACACATCAGTTGTGTTTCTATATACTGACAACAAACAAGTGGAAGCCAAAATAAAGAATGCAACAGAATTTATAGTTGCTTTGAAGAAAATGAAATACTTAGTAATAAACCTAACAAAACATGTCTAGGATCATTATGCTACAAATTACAAGATACTGATGAAAGAAATCAAAGAAGACCTAAATTTATGGAGAGCCATACGGTGTTCATGTATTGGAACACTCAACAGAGTAAAGATGTCAATTCTCCCTAACTTGATCTATAGCTTTAATGCAATTGCTCTCAAAATCCAAGCAAGGTTTTCCCAGCAAGGTAGATGAGATATCATCAAGACAATCTTATTCTAAATTTCATACGGTAAAGCACAGTGTCTAGAAGAGCTAAAATCATCCTGACAAAGAAGAATAAAGTGGGAGGAATCCTTTGACCCATCCTTAAGGCCTGTATATAAATACAGTAATCAAGATAGCATAGTAGTGACAGAGGGATAGACACACGGACCCATGGAACAACAGTGAACTCAGAAATAGACCCACACAAATATGCCACTAATTTTTGACAAGATGCAAAGGCAATTCAATAGAAGAGAGAGTTTTCAACAAATTACGCTACAGCGACTGGACATTTGTAGGTCAAAAATATGAACCACGACCTAAACCTCATACCTTATACAGAATTAACACAAAACGGATCATGGAATCCGTTTGCAAAGTAACATGCAAAACTATAAACTTTTATAAAATAGGAGAAAATCTTCAGGAACTAGAACTATGCAAAGAGGTCTTAGACCGACACTAAAAGCATGAGGCACAAGAGGGAAAACTGACAAATTGGACCTCATCAAAATTAAGAAACCTTTGCTCTGTGAGAGCTCATGTTTAAAGGGTGAAAAAACAAGCTACAGGCTGGGATAAAAGGTTTACAAATCACAAATTTGACTAAAGATGAGTATCTAATATCTATAACAAGTCTCAAAACTCAAAAATCCAATTAGAAAGTGGACAAAAATGGCAAAAGAGGTGCACAGACATGTCTCTGAAGAGAATATACAGATGGCAAATAAGCACATGAAAAAATATCCAACATCATTAGCTGTTAGAAAAATGCCAATTAAAACAACAATGAGGGCTTCCCTGGTGGCGCAGTGGTTGAGAGTCCGCCTGCCGATGCAGGGGACGCAGGTTCATGCCCCGGTCCGGGAAGTTCCCACATGCCGCGGAGCAGCTGGGCCTGTGAGCCGTGGCCGCTGAGCCTGTGCATCCAGAGCCTGTGCTCTGCAACGGGAGAGGCCACAGCAGTGAGAGGCCCACGTGCCGAAAAAAAAAAATAAATAAATAAAATAAAAACAACAATGAGATATCATCACACGCCTGCCGGAATGGCTAAAATAAAATATAGTAATAACACCAAATGCTGGTGAAAATGCAGAGAAATTGGATCTCATACCTTGCTGGTGGGAATGTAAAGCGATTCAGCCATTCTGGAAAATAATCTGGCAATTTCTTTTAAAAGTGAAAATGGACCTAACGTACTATCCAGCAGTTATACTCTTGGGCATTTATCCCAGAGAAATGAAAACTTCCGTTCACAAAAACTTGCACACAAATGTTCGTGGCAGCTTTATTTGTTAAGGGCAAAAAACTGGGAAAAACCCAGATGTCCTTCAGTACGTGAATGGTTAAGGAAGCTGTTATCCTTCCCTACCATGGAATACTACCCAGCAATAAAAAGGAAGAAACTATTGACACACACAAGTTGGATGGATCTCAGCAAAGTTATGCTGAGTGGAAGGAGCTCGTCTCAAAGGTTACATACCATATGATTCCATTTATATAATATTCTTGAAATTATTAAATTACAGGGATGGAACAGAGCAGTGGCTGCCAGGAGTTGGGCAGAAGGAGAGGTGACGGTGGGTAAAAAAGGATAGCACGAGGGATCCTTGTGATGAACTGTTATGTATTCTGACTGTGAATTTGCTGTGGTCAGCAAATCTACACATCGCCTAGTACTAAGTACACACACACGCGCACAAAACTGCATGTAGAGGTGGTGAAATTTGCGTAAGTTCCGTGCATTGCATCAATGTCAGTGTTCTCATTGTGATATTACACTACGGTTATGTAAGATGTTACCATTGGGGGAAACTGGGTGAAGGGGGTATGGAATCTCCCTGTATTGCTTCTTATCAACTCATGGGAATCTACAATCATCTCAAAATCGAAAGTTTTTTAAAAGTGCAATTATCCTTGGGGGAAAATATTCCTATATAAGTGTACAGATTCCTTTGCATACCCATTACCCAAACTGTTCCCACTCCTAAGAGGTTGAGCGCTATTTCACAAGGGGAAACTAGGGTAAAAATGGTTAATGTGGCCAAGGAAATATTACACCTTTAGTTGTACGGCCAGGTCTCCTCAATAACTATAGATGGGGCATTATTATCCCTATTTTACCCATGAGGAAATTGAATCTCAGAAATGTAACTTGTCCAAGGTTATATCTTGAGATTATTGGACAGAAGTCTATTGGTTGTAAATTACAGAAAGCTTATTAAGGAAAAAGGTGGCATTGGCTCAGGTAACTGAAAATCCAAGGGATTCAGACACAGCTTGACCCAGGAACTAAAACCATGTTGCCAGGATTCCATTTCTCTTTATTTTAGCTCTGCCTTCTTTTGCATTGGTTTTATTCCCAGACAGAATCTTCCTCAGTGATGGCAAAGTAACTTACATGCCAGCAGGTTAGTAACCCCATAAAAAGCATCTCTCTCTTCCAATACCTCCAGAAAAGTCCTAGATTGATTCTGATTGGTCTAGCTAAGTCACATGCCCAGGAGAATGGACTCTTCTGATTGGTCTGGTCTGGGTCACATGCCCACTCCTGACTGAATCGTCTGGACCAAGAGTGGGAAGGACTGGGTCCACAAAGAGAAGGCTGAGTGAAGAGAGAACATGCTATAAGAGACCCCATAGAAACTCTGGGGTAGGTTGGAGGCCTTCCCACAAAGGGACCAGATAATAGGCAGTAGCCCAGCTCTCCTTTGACACTGGCTCCCTCTCCTGCTGATATGCCCTCCTCACACCCTTCTTGCCCCTATTATAAGGGCCAAGGATTTCCCTGGAATCCATACAGCAATCTGAGGATTGTACCAGGGGCTAGTCGTCTAAGCGCAGCACTCCTCTCCTGAACACACCGTAGACCTGCCTACTTTACAGAGTGGCGAGAAGACAAATGAGTTAATACAGGCCAACAGCTTTGCAACTTGCCTACGGATGGCCATATGTAATCCCTAAGTGGCTCAGGCTCCCAAGCCCACTTAGGTGGATGCCAAGGGCCTGCAGTGTTTCCTCTCCTGCTCCTACGTCATGGGAGCACAGTCCTAGTCACTGCATAGTAATTGCCTACTGATCAGCAGCCCTAGACCCCACTGTGGGAGGGAGAAGCCATGGTGCCGCTGTTCCGTGGCCCTCCAGAGCCCGCACCCCGTGCAGAGCTGGTGAGGGCAGCTCTGCTTATCCAAAGGCCCTGCCGGGCCCCGTCCCATTCCCTGTGTGTGCTTTCGTCTGTTCCCAGGAACCCCACTCATTAGTCATTCTCACTTTAATCGCCTTCTCCAGTTGACACACTTAAAATTAATGAGGAATCTGTTTTCATACAACCAGCTAGTTAGCGAACGGGCCGATTTCCCCCCCTTCAAATGAATCTTGTAGGTAAAATAACGAAAAAACATGTTTCTCTCTCCCACCCAGCCCCACTTTGAATGTTCTTGGCAGCTCTGAGCGGAGCCAATATGTAAAAATCAGACCCTTTATTGCTCAGTAATTAGCCCAAATTAGCTCAAGCAGATGAGTTTTCTGGTGAAGAGGAGGGCCAGACATGGGAAGGGAGCCCGGGGAAGTGGTAGGTGCTTGTGTGTAATGAGCACTGGAACCAACAGCTTCCTGTGTTGGATTTCCAAGGGCAGAAGGTTCCCCTGCATAGACTGGGCTAAGATATTTCCTGAAAATGGAGGCTTTTAAAAAAGAGTATTTCCCCTCAATCTCATGGTTTGAAATGTCAGGTATTGGCTGCTTCCTGGGGTCTGTGTCGGGGGAGGTCTCACCCCGTGAGGCAGGCAGGACAGCCCAGATGTGTGTCCCCGACCCGCTGCCTGGCCCACGGTGCCCTGGGCATATCACTCTCATAGCACCCACCTCGTGGGGCTGAAATGTCCTCTTCACGTGTCCCTCGCAAGAAGACGTGGGTCCTTTGAAGGCAGTGTCTGAATCTTTCTCGTCTTTATAATATGAGCCCAGTAGTGTACTTGGCACAAAGTAGATGCTCAACAGAGACGTGTTGAGGGGAACGGATACAGTGGATATTCAGGTATCATGATCATACAGACGCTGCTCACACACGAAGCCAGGTGGGTCGGGGGGCTCTGGGCACTTCTGTGCTTCCAATGAACCTGACAGGCTACCAAGTGGGCCTCACTGTGCTCTCTCCTCCCTCCCTCACTTATGCTAACGCCTCCATTCTTCAAGGCCTGCTGTTCCCTTGATTTCAAAAGGATCGCCCGTCCTGGCTGACCTTCACCAGCAGGGCCTGTGACTCCAGTCTAGGAGCCACCGGACGGGGTAGCAGGAGCGGTGGGATAATGCGTTTCTCCTCATCCACCTTCCCTCTGACCTGGGAGACAGCTGTACCTGGGAGAATTTAACGAACGACCCCTGATGGAAGCAAACACAAGCTCCCAACCCTACAAGCTCCCACCCATCTGAGCTCAGAGCCAGGCCAGAGCGAGGGAAGGAATAGCAGCAATTCTGAGGCCGAGGAAGTTCAGGGTAAAGAGACTCAAGCGATGATTCCTTTTAATTCTTGAAATGCTCCAGCTCCCCACTGCTCTGCTCTCAGCAGAGGGAAAGTCAGTCACATCCTGCTTGCCACAAAAATGAAACAAAGTGTTCAGCTGCTTAAAACTGCAGGGAGAAGAAAGCCCTCTGAGAGAGGGTTGCCCGGCTGAGCAAATGAAAACACAGGGTGCCCAGTTAAATGCGCGTTTCAGATAAACGAGGAGACGTTTGAGTGTAAGCATAGCCTACGTAATAGTTGAGGCATACTTATACTAAAAATCACCGTTTGTTTATTGGAAAATCGCACTTAGCCAGGCGCCTGTACTCTGGCTGGTAAACATCTCTGAGAGGGAAAGGCTGCTGCTGAATCTCCACAGAGCATTGTGTTTGCAGATAGTGGACAAACGTAGGAGGCTTGGGAGGTGGTGGACCACACCCATGGGTGACCCAGCGAAGCTGCAGGGAGTCTGGAGGGAAAGTCACCCCCATCACAGGATTGATCGGGGGTCACCCACCTCAGAGGAGTGAGAGGGACCGGCAGACCACGAGGCAAGCACGAAGGTGATCCCGTGGGAAATACGGAAAACTCGGGAATAAAGTAAAGCTTTCATGTTAGGGAAATGGTTTTAAAGTGATGGAACGTCAGCCACTAGAAAATATGTTTGGGAGCAGATTTTTACAACTTTGAGAAAAGGGCTCACTCTCTTGCTTCCCTCTGAAGAGACCTCAGTTCCCTGGGTCTGGTTCCCGAACATACCTGGGAACCATGTGGCTGGATGAGAAGGGCTTTGTCCCTGCAGTTACCCTGCAGATAAATGTCAGGCTCTTCAGGGTTAAATCTCAGCTCTGTGGCTTCCCAGCTGTGCAATCTGGGGACAGTTACTTAACCCTTCTGTGCTTCAAGGTCCCCATCTCTACATGGGGCCACTATAGGCCAACCTCATGGGGTTCTTGTGAGGGTCAGGGTGTAGTCAAGGCTCAGGACAGTGCCTGGATATGGGAGGTACCCAGCAAGCATTAGCTCAGCGTGCATCAGCCATCACTGCTCCCATTTCCCATGGAGAAGCTGAAGCACAAAAGAGGGAAAAGTGATTTATGGAACAACACAACCTTGAACTTCAGTGAAAGAAAAGGCACCGAAGCACAGGACTGCCCCGTCACCCCTCTACTCATTTGGTCAGATTTTTTCTTTCATCTTTCTGCCACCATGGGACAAACTCCTATTGGGCTACTTTCCAAGCTCCGCTATAGTGCTGCGGAGGGGACTGGGCCAGGGCTGGGCTTTAAGGGGGCAGAAGAGAGAGCTCATAATGCATTGATGGAAGGTTACTGAGCTTGAAAGACAGGGTCCCCTGTTGAATCTCAAGTGACCGTGGACTGTGTGTAGTTGACAGCTGGGCTGTGCGTGGCACTCAGGTGAAGGCCACGGGTCAAGAGCAGGGGAGCAGAAATGCCCACAGGGATATACAACAGGTGTGTTCATCTTAGGTGTCAAGAAACTGAGCTGCCCTCAGGCCTCTCAGGTAAGCTGCGTTCATTATAAGCATAGTTCTGGAATAAAGGAAGCCAGAACACAGACTGCATGGGCAAGCTTCAGGGGAACCCCAGAAATATTCTTAGAGCCAGGCCTCACGGAGACAGGAAAGTAGTGCAGGAAGTGGAGGGCCTTTTGGGGGACGGTCACTGTGTCACAGAAGGAGTCCTGAGAAGCCCTGTGCCATTACATTCACTCAGTTCCCAGCTGGTCTCTCCTCCGGTGCCCCTGTGGTTGCCTACCAATCAGCTATCAGCTACAGATATGCCTTTGTCCAATCGGCTGTGGCCTCCGGGTGACGTGATCATGGTTCCAACATGGCTGCCCACATGGGAGCAACTCATAGAAGAGGACTGTAGATGGGGCAGATACTCTAAAGCTTGTCCATGATTTAAATGGCATTATTTTGTTATTTTTTATTGCTGAGCAATATTCCATTGCATATATGTACCACATCTTCTTTTCTTTTTTTTTTTTACCACATCTTCTTTATCCATTCATCTGTTGATGGACATTTAGGTTGTTTCCATGTCTTGGCTATTGTAAATAGAGCTGCAATGAACACTGAGGTGCATGTATCTTTTTGAATTATGATTTTCTCCGGGTATATGCCAGGAGTGGGATTGCTGGGTCATATGGTAGTTCTATTTTTAGTTTTTTAAGGAACCTCCATACTGTTCTCCATAGTGGCTGTATCAATTTACATTCCCACCAACAGTGCAAGAGGGTTCCCTTTCCTCCACACCCTCTCCAGCATTTATTGTTTCTAGATTTTTTGATAATGGCCATTCTGACTGGTGTGAGGTGATACCTCATTGTAGTTTTGATTTGCATTTCTCTAATAATTAGTGATGTTGAGCATCTTTTCATGTGCCCCTTGACCATCTGTATGTCTTCCTTGGTGAAATGTCTATTTAGGTCTTCCACCCATTTTTAAACTGGATTGTTTGTTATTGAGCTCCATGAGTTGTTTGTATATTTTGGAGATTAATCCTTTGTCGTTGTTTCATTTGCAAATATTTTCTACCATTCTGAGGGTTGTCTTTTTGTCTTGTTTATGGTTTCCTTTGCTGTGCAAAAGCTTTCAAGTTTAATTAAGTCCCATTTATTTATTTTTGTTTTTATTTCTGTTACTCTAGGAGGTGGGTCAAAAAAGATCTTGCTGTGGGTTATGTCAAAGAGTGTTTTTCCTATGTTTTCCTCTAAGAGTTTTATAGCGTCTGTTCTTACATTTAAGTCTTTAAATCCATTTGGAGTTTATTTTTGTGTATGGTGTTACAAGTGTTCTAATTTCATTCTTTTACATGTAGCTGTCCAGTTTTCCCAGCACCACTTATTGAAGAGGCTGTCTTTTCTCCATTGTATGTTCTTGCCTTCTTTGTCATAAATTAGGTGCCCATATGTGCATGGGTTTATCTCTGGGCATTCTTTCTCCCCATGATGCCTGAGACAGAAGACGAGGCTCAGTGTCAGAAGGCAGTATTTAACAGCACTGACTCCAGCCTAATCCGTTTGTGTGGGAGAACTCATCACTTATCCCGGAAGGCTTTGTTCCTGAAGGGCTCTAAATATGAAATTCACACCATTTGGATTTAAGGATAAAAAGCAGTTTTGCTTTGCTTTTTAACCTGACCATTTGGTTTGAAAACCCAATAAGGAGTGGAAATTATAACCACTGAAATTAAAGAATGTGGCTTTAGGACTTGTTTTTTCTGGCCAAGCTGTGAGAGGAAAACAAAGCTTCCATTCTTCTCCCTAGAGATGGAACCCGGTAAGGTGAGTTTTATTACATTGTTGTTGATAAAAAGCAAGTGGGAAATGCTTGGAAATGTGAACAGATACGAAGTAATAGGCTGGGAATTTTACAGCATGAAGTCAATGGGTTACAGCCTTCTTGACACTGAAGAAGGTCCTCTTTGCAGACTGAGGTAAGAAGACGAGGGGGGCTACGCAGGTACCTGGAAGTAAGGAATTCTGCGTGCAAATATGCACAGCGAGTGCAAGGGTGAATGCAGTGCAGGAGATGGTCCTGCTCGCCTCTGATGACTTTAGAAACCTGGTTGGCCAGGGGAAAGTCAAATTTAAGCAGTGCCTCTGTTTCCTATTTGGGCCCAAATGGGAAAAAGTAAACAGACTCACGTAAGCATCAATGGAGTGTCAACTATGTACCAGACTGCAGTCGGACAAACCCGCATTTAAATGTGTGGGTCTGTCACTCATGAGCTGTGACTCAATCACTCTAAGCCCCAATTTCCTCATTTATAAAGTGGTTCTCACAGGAACAACACTTGAAAGTGACAAGGCCAGTCCCAGCTCTCTGACACCTCCTGAGACGGCACTAGAGCTGTTTACAGCACAACAAGGAAGGAAGTCCACCAGCACACCCAACACAACTTTCTAAAACTCTCACAGGACCAGCTCGCTCTCTATCCACTTCTCCATTCTACCTCCCCTAACCCCAGCGGCAAGAGTATTTTCTTCTTCCTGAGATCTCTGTGCCCTTTGCTCTGTAGATCATTGTAACCTGACGTTCAGGCCTCTCTGGTCTCTACCCCACCCTCTCTCCGTGCAGCACCTCAGTGGGGTGAGACTGGGGTTGGCAGCTTTACACATCATAATGACATCTTTTCTCCTGATGCACAGCCATGCCATAGGCTGATGTGATGATTAAAGAAACCACAGATATAAAACCACTCACAATAAGCCAGAAATATGCAGCAAGCTCAGTGCATGTTTGTTTCCTTCTCCCTCCCCCAGACACAAAGATCAAATGGGCCTGAAAGCGTTTTCAAAGTCGAGCACACGATAGGAACATCTTCTGATGAGAGCGCTGCTTTGATGCTGAGAAAAAAGTTGCAGAGAAATGGTCTAAACCAGTTGGGTATGAGGGTCATTTGTTCTTATATGGGCCGATTCCCATGGAGGGATGGGGCCTCCCTTTTGGAAGGGAATGTCCCAAAGAGGTTGAGATAGTAGGGGGGCAGGGGATGATTTAATGCTAAGAGGGTGAGAAATAGTAGGAATGGAGGTCTTGAGCCGGGTAGGGGTTGAAACATTAATCTGTGGACCAAAGAAATCCCTCTAGAAGAGTCAGTTAGCAGTGACCTATCCTTATTTGCGGCTGGAAAACAGCATGGTTGGGGCTATTTGATGTCTTCTAAGTCCCCTACATACACACACATACATGATTCACTCCCTCTTTTTCTGGTGTCGGCCCTGATGACACAACAGACCAAACCTAGAAGGAATGAAAACGGCAGAACTTTCTAGATGGCCTAGGTTCCTTCCCCATGAAGAAAATGAAACCATGGGGCCCCTGGGGGTGCAGATCAGTGTTGCTGTTACAGGACACCCCCACCCAAATTCACATGTTGAATGCACACTTGTACAACCTTGTACAATTCGGGTTTATGGCTCCAGAGGCAGAGAAGTGGCCCTAGTCCCTTCCTGCACGGATCGCAGTATTAATGAATCTGTTCTAGAAGAACACCTCTAGAGCAGCTGATGTTCCAGACCCCAAAGCATTCTTCTTACAGCACCATAGAGCTTGGGTGTGGATGGGGTGGGTTTGCGAATGTGTACATGTGTGTGTGTGTACAGTGTGTGTGTGTGTGTGTATGTATGTGTATATGTGTGTGCATGTGTGTATGTGTATATATGCATGTGTGGTGTGTGTGTACGTGTACAGTGTATGTGTGTGAGACGGTGTGTGAATGTGTGTATGTGTATGTGTGTGTGTACAGCGTGTGTGTGAATGTGTATGTGTGTACGTATGTGTGTGAATGCATGTGTGCATGTGTATATATGTGTGAATGTGTGTTATATGTGTGGTGTATGTGTACAGTGTGTGTGTGTGAGTGAATGTATGTGTGTATGTGTATACATGTGTGAATGTGTGTATGTGTATATATGCCTTGTGTGTGTATGTGCGTATGTATGTGTATATGTGTGTATGTGTATATGTGTGTGTACAGTGTGTGTGTGTGAATGTGAGTGCATGTGTGTATGTGTATATATGTGTGTGTGGTGTGTGTGTATGTGTACAGTGTATGTGTGTGAGACGGTGTGTGAATGTGTGTATATATGTGTGGCATGTGTGTATATGCATGTGTGGACGTGTGTGCATGTATGTATGTATGTTTATACATGTATGTGAGTGAATGTGTGTGTGGTGTGTGTGTGGTGTGTGAGTGTATGTGTGAATGTGTGTATGCGTGTATGTATGTGTATATGTGTATGTGGTTGTGTGCATGTGTGAGTGTGTGTGTGTGTGCACGTGTATGGCAGCCCCTCTGCCTTCTCCACCATCAGCCACCTCTGCGACACCCTATGAACAGGGGTGCAACACAGCTGTAGAGATCTTCAGCAAACCTGCCCTTCGGATGGACACCCTCATTTCTGGCCTGACAGCAGAGCTGGCTGAGTTCCAGGGCTCCAGAGCCGTTCTCTTAAGGCATCCCTTCAACGTGGCTTCCTCTGGCACACTCTCTCTGAAGTCATTATTACTCATTAGGTATATTGGGCGCAGGAAAAAGTAGGTCAAGGATTAGGAAAAAGAAAAAAATCATCTCCAGGAGAAGCACCAGTATTGTGTAAAGCTATTTTGAACTTGCATGAGATTTTTTAAATGGGAAACATGTTGGGTAGGGATGGCCGCTGTCACAGCTGACTTAGGGATGAACGTGGACGCCTGAGCCTTTCACATATCAGACACATGATCTCAGAATTCCATTTTTAAAAGATAATTCTGCCCGGGCAGTGGGATGAGCAGCCTCTAAATCCAGGTCCTATACAATCTAGGCCACCTTGAGGATCCTCGACAGGAACAAGGGAATCTGAGAACTCCTTGTACATGGACAGAAAGAATGAGAGAAGAAAATGGGAGCCTGACCCTCTGGACATGTGCCACCCAGGGTCAGAGGGAGGCCACTGGGCACACCATGCCCAGGGGAGCCTTAGAAAGTCAGAGGCTCTAGAAACATTCCAGCTTATTCTGCTCTAACATACGCCTGCTTCGCACTGGAAGCTTTGGAGCTGAAATGAGTATAGGACAAATAGAAGATGCATTAGGATCAAGGTGACAGGCTGTAAGGCATTTGAATTAATGTTAATTCTGTGTCAATTTGGCTGGGCCATGAGTTCAGCTATGTGATAAAACATCATTCTGGTGGTTTCTGTGAGGGTGGTTTTAGATGAGGTGAACACTGAAATCAGTGGATTCTGAGTAAAGCAGATTGCCCTTAATGCGGAGAGGCCTCATCCAATCAGTGGAGGGTGTGAATAGAACAAAAACCTGACCTCCCCTTCGGAAGAGGGAATTCCGTGGAAAATGGCCTTTGGACCTGAACTGCAGCTGCTTTGGTGCTCCAGCCTGAGGGCCCACCCTACAGATTTTGGACTTGCCAACCTCTGTAATCATTTAGATAACAAAGAAGATATAAGTAATCTCCCTTTCTCTCTCTCTAGATTGACAGGTCGATCTAGATAGGGATATACACGAGAGAGACAGCCAATTGGTTCTGATTTTCTGGATAATCCTAATACATCGGAGGAAGACGGCCTTGAGCTAGCGTTTCCTGGAAGGAGGGATGCAGTAAGGAGTGGGGCACAGGCCTGGAGTCTAGGCGTGGGTGTGAGCCGTGGCCCCAGCTGCCCTGGGCAGGTGTGTGCGCCCCAGGCCCCAGCTGCAATGGCTGCTGCTGCCCTTGCCTTCCAGACGTAACCATGCTGGGCTCTCAGGATGACGCCTAGCAGTTAACAGGCATTATCGCTGGCAATCTTGCTTTTCTCTCTTTCACAAAGGGAGGAAGACAGCGAGTAAGAAGGCTGGGCTAGCATATCAAACTTTGTTGGATACAGCTAAAGGAGTACTGTGAGAAAATTTATGGCGCTAAATGCTGACATTAGAGAAGAGGAAGATCTCCAATCAGTAATCTAAGTTTCTGGGGCTTCCCTGGTGGCGCAGTGGTTAAGAATCTGCCTGCCAATGCAGGAGACACAGGTTCGAGCCCTGGTCCAGGAGGATCCCGCATACCGCGGAGCAACTAAGCCCGTGAGCCACAACTACGGAGCCTGCGCTCTAGAGCCCACAAGCCACAACTACCGAGCCCATATGCCACAACTACTGAAGCCCACGTGCCTAGGGCCCATGCTCCACAACAAGAGAAGCCATGGCAATGAGAAGCCCATGTATTGCAATGAAGAGTAGTCCCTGATCGCCACAGCTGTAGAAAGGCCACCGGCAGCAATGACAATCCAACACAGCCAAAAATAAATAAATAAATTTATTTTTAAAAAATAACAATTTAAGTTCCTACCTCAAGAAACTAGAAAGAGAAGAGCAAAATAAACACAAAGGAAGCAAAAGGAAAGAAGTAGAAATGAATGAAATTGAAAATAGGAAAATAGAGAAAATTGATTTTAAAAATGAATGCTGGTTTTTCAAAAACAATCAATAAAATTGATAACCTCTAGCAAGACTGATAAAAAGAAAGAAAGAAGAACCAATCATCAATATCAGGAATGAAATGGGGTATATCACTATGGATCCTCCAGCCATTAAAAAGATAAAAAGGGAATATTATGAATAACATTAAACTTGTATATCTGAAACTCTAAGAAATGGACTAATTCTTTGAAAACCACAAACTATCACATCAACCAAGATGAAGTTGATAATTAGAATAACCCTATAGCTATTAAAGAAATCACATTAGTAGTTGAAAACGCCCCCAAAAGAAATCTCTAGGCCCACAAGTTTTCACTAGAAAATTCTACCAAACATTTAAAGAATTAACACCAATTTTACCCAATCTCCACCAGTAAGTAGAACAGGTGGGAACATTTCTCAACTCATTTTATGAGGCCAATATTACCCTAATACTAAAACCAGAAAAATAATACTACAAACATATAAAACTACAGACTAACAACTTTCATGAAGTTAGATGTTAAAATCCTCAACAAAGTATTCACAAACCTCATCCAATAATGTATAAAAAGAATTACACACCATAAACAAGTAGGATGTCTTTCAGGTATGCGAAGATGGTTCAACATTCAAAAAAATCATTCGGTGTTAGGCTCCATTTCAATAAGTTAATATAGAAATATCATATAATCGTGACAACTGACACACAAAAAAGCATTTGGCAAAATCCAACACCACTCATAATAAAATCTCAGCAAGTTAGGAACAGAAGGGAATCACCTCAACCTGACAAAGAGTTTCTACAAAAAAATTATGACTAATATCATACTTAATAAGGAAACGTTTTCCCTCTAAAATCAGGAACAGACAATGATGTCTATTCTCACCATTCCTATTCAACATAGTACTGGAAGCTCTGCCCACTAAAATAAGGCAAAAACAAGAAACAAACAGCATATATTTTGGAAAGGAAGGAATAAAACTGTATTTATAGATGATATGACTGTCTCTGTAAAAACCCCCCAGGAATCTAAGAAAAACCTGCTAGAACTTACAAGTAAATTCAGTAAAGTCACAAGCTACAAAATCAGCAAAAATGAATTGCATTTCTATACACTGACAATGAACATGTGGAAAATGAAATTAAAAATACAAGACCATTTATAATCATTGCAAAGAAAATAAAATACTTAGGTGTACACTTAAAACATGCACAGGATCTCTGTGCTGAAAATTATAAAATGCTGATGAAAGAAATCAAAGAAGACCTAAATTTATGGAGAGCCATACTGTGTTCATGGATTGGAACACTCAACAGAATAAAGATGTCAATTCTCCCTAACTTGATCTATAGCTTTTTTTAAAATATAAATTTATTTATTTTACTTATTTATTTTTGGCTGTGTTGGGTCTTCGTTGCTGTGCACGGGCTTCCTCTAGTTGCAGCGAGTGGGGGCCTACTCTTCGTTCCAGTGCGCGGGCTTCTCGTTGCGGTGGCTTCTCTTGTTGCGGAGCACGGGCTCTAGGCACGCAGGCTTCGGTAGCTGTGGCACGCGGGCTCAGTAGTTGTAGCTCGCGGGCTCTAGAGCGCAGGCTCAGTAGTTGTGGCGCATGGGCTTAGTTGCTGCGCGGCATGTGGGATCTTCCCAGACCAGGGAAGAACCTGTGTCCCCTGCGTTGGCAGGCGGATTCTTAACCACTGCTCCACCAGGGAAATCCAATCCATAGCTTTAATGCAATTGCTCTCAAAATCCAAGCAAGGTTTTCCCAGCAAGGTAGATGAGATATCATCAAGACAATCTTATTCTAAATTTCATACGGTAAAGCACAGTGTCTAGAAGAGCTAAAATCATCCTGACAAAGAAGAATAAAGTGGGAGGAATCCTTTGACCCATCATTAAGGCCTGTATATAAATACAGTAATCAAGATAGCATGGTAGTGACAGAGAGATAGACACACAGACCCATGGAACAACAGTGAACTCAGAAATAGACCCACACAAATATGCCACTAATTTTTGACAAGATGCAAAGGCAATTCAATAGAAGAAAGAGTTTTCAACAAATTACGCTACAGCAACTGGACATTTGTAGGTCAAAAATATGAACCATGACCTAAACCTCATAACTTATACAGAATTAACAAAAGATGGATCATGGAATTTTAAAGTAACATGCAAAACTATAAACTTTTATAAAATAGGAGAAAATCTTCAGGAACTACAACTATGGAAAGAGGTCTTAGACTTGACACCAAAAGCATGATGCACAAAAGGGAAAATTGACAAACTGAACCTCATCAAAATTTTAAAAAACCTTTGCCCTGTGAGATCATGTGTAAAGGATGAAAAAACAAGCTACAGACTGGGAAAAACGATTTGCAACCCATTTTGGACAAAGGACTAGTATCTAGAATATATAAAGAAAGCACAAAACTCAACAGCACATACCAAAAACTCCAATTAGAAAACGGGCAAAAGACATGCAAAGGCATTTCACCCAAGAGGAGCTACAGATGGTCAATAAGCATACGAAAATATGTTCGACATCGTGAGCCATCAGGAAAATGTAAATGAAAACCACAATGAGATGCTACTACACATGTATTATGATGACTAAACTAAAAAATAGTGACAATACCGACAACCAGCGAGGATGAGTTAAAACCGGATCTCTCATACACTGCTGGTGGTGATGCCAAGCAGCGCAGCCGCCCTGGAAAATGGTTTTGCAGTTTCTTGTGAAACTAATCATGCAACTACTATTTGACTCAGCAATGGCCTTCTCATCTTTCATCCCAGAGACATGAAAACTTATGTTTACCCGAAACCTGCATATGAAAGCTGAATTCATAGCAGCTTCATCTGCTATACCCCAAAACTGAAATTCATACCTTTTCATAGGTGACTAGTTAAACAAACTAAGGTACATCCGTACTACAGAATACTACACAGCAGTATACAGGAACGAAATATTAGTGCACTAAATAACCTAAATGAATTTCCAGTGATTTATGATGAGCGTAAAACGACCAGTCTCAAAAGGTTACACACTGTATCAATTCACTTATGTAAAATTTTTGAAATGACACAGCGTTAGGAATGGAGGACAAATTAGTGGCTGCCAGGGGTTAAGGATGGGGGTTAGGGATAGGGGAGGTGGGTGTGATTGTAAAAGGGCAATGTGAAGGATACTTATGATGTTGCAACTATTCAACATCTCCACTGTGGGGTGGATACATGAACCCGCTCTGGTGATAAAATGGCATAGGTTCTAACACACACACACACACACACACACACACACACACAAGGAAAACTTGGGAAATCTGATCAAGCCAGTAAATTGTATGTGTCAGTATCCTAGTTGTGATATTATAGTTTTGCAAAATGTTACCACTGAGGAAATGGCAAAGTATAAAGGGGATTCTCAATAGGACTAAAATTTTCTCAAGTTCAAGGGCACCTGCTTTGGCTCTTTATTTCTCACACAATACTTAGCTCCAGAACCCTTCACACAGTAGTTTCTCAATGAAGCCTGAGAATTCCCTTATAATTGATGTTATCACCTGATGAAGTAGGCATGAAAGATTGTCAGCATCTTCATCGACAGAGACTAGGAAAAGTTTCAGTGATGTGGTATTTATCTTTTCCAAGGACAATCTTCCATGGAACAGCCACTGGCATATGCTCTCAGCACACGCTCGGCATTTGTCACTCACATACATCACACGCACAGCTACAGAGACGGTGTTATTACTATGGTCCGACAGGAGTCCCGAGTAACGGTTCTCATGGCAACCATCAACGAGCCACTTCACACGTGTACCTGTCAAATCACAGACATGACTCATGTTTGCAACCCAGCTTCTGCCAGGAGATGCTTCTTCCTTGTGTTCAGCTTTCAGCTTATTATCAATTATATCATGGTTACCATTCAATAAACGATGTTATTTAGTCTCAAAGGACCCTATATTGGGCCCATCTATAACCCTCGATGAGAAATGATTACATTCGATTCAATTAAACAAGTGTTGGCATTTTCTATATACAAGGCACTAACCTGGGATTTCTAGGGCAACAAAGATGAATAAAGAGGAGCTCCTGCTCTCAGGCAGCTGACGACATCACACACGGAGGGTCTCTGTGCCAATGACGCAATAAAAGACTAGCTTTGATATGAGCTGTGAGTGAGGACAGATTTGATGCTTTGGGGCCTTGGGGCCTTGGGAGAGATGACTTCCTGTTCAGAGAGTGGGGTGGGGAGAGGCACAGAAGCTTTACTGAGAGAGCCGTGGCCTACGATGTTAAAAGCCTGATCACCAGATCAGCCTATCTAATCCCAATCCTGGCTTCACCAATTACCAGCAGGTCATCTTGGGCCAGTGCCCCCCCTTTAGAATCAGGAAAATACCATCAGCCACTCAGGATCAGTGTGAGAATTAAAGGTATTTGACCTTAGCACAAAGCCTGCCATACAGTAAGTGCTTCATTAATGTCGGCTATTATTATTCAGCTGGTAGGAAAAAGATGAATAAGACACGTCCTCTTCTTGAGTTGCTCTCCATCCAGTGGGGATGGGAGACATACATTCAGACAAGACTACAGGGCAGTGGGACCCATGGTATTACAGGCCGGACGAGACCCATGTGGATCTCACTCCGGGGGCCGCAGGGAGCCACCAGCAGACGCCTCGTGGTCATCGCGGTGCCCTTCACTGCTGCCTAGAGCGGGTTTTATTCACACAGCCGCCACCGGCTTCTGTACCAGCTGTTTACCAAGGACGAACGCAAGGTGGGCTGAGCCCACCAATCGCCTCTGCCCCCTCACTGTGTTCATTTCCTTGTTGCCGGTTCTTCCTTGCTCCTGGCTGTTTGCAGAGCTGCAGAAGGTGGAGTGTTTTATGTGGGGTCTCCTGTGGGATACTTCTCCTCCTGGTTCCCTGTGACAAGTATGATCGCAGAGAGAGACCGGCTGAGGACCCATCATCACCACAACCCCCTTCAGACACAGGTGCATCCAGTTCGCTCCCAGCTCACCACTTTGGTGTAAGAACAGTGTCAGTGCATTACCGCTTCTGATCTCGAGGAAGGGTCCCCATTTCCTGGGCTGGGGGGTGGCGGGGAGGCAGAGAGATTGCATCTTGCAGCTCAAAGCATCTTTTTCCTCCTTGCTTTGAGTCAGCTTCATGAAGGCCTGTGACAGAAGAGCGTGCCTTCCGTGGATTCACTGTCCTGTGGCCCAGACGGCATCCAGGTACAAATCCTGTGTCTAGTAGCCCCACCTCGGACCCTGGAACTGGGCAGAGCCGCTGTGGTCAGTTCTGGTGTCCACCAGATACTGAGTCAATCGTCTTCTACACAATCAGTCATCGCTTAAAATCTGAGGTAAAAACTTTTAGCATCGTCAGTTTGAAGTCCCAGTAAATTCTGTCCAAACATAGTAATAAAGACACATTTTTCTCAGAAGGAATATTAACAGTGGAAAGGCACACTGTGTACTTGCTTTCCTGACTGATAGCAGTGTGCAGGAAACCTGGTGAGGGCTCCGAGGCCCCCACGAAGCCAACCTCTCCCTGCGGACTGGGAGCAGTAACTGCAGGTAAAACATTTGTGAGGAAATTGCAGCTTTTAAAAAAAATAAATTTATTTACTTATTTATTTTTGCTGTGTTTCTGTGCGAGGGCTTTCTCTAGGTGTGGCGAGCGGGGGCCACTCTTCATCGTGGTGCACGGGCCTCTCACTGTCGTGGCCTCTCTTGTTGCGGAGCACAGGCTCCAGACGCGCAGGCTCAGTAGTTGTGGCACACGGGCCCAGCTGCTCCGCGGCATGTGGGATCCTCCCAGACCAGGGCTCGAACCCGTGTCCCCTGCGTCGGCAGGCGGACTCTCAACCACTGCGTCACCAGGGAAGCCCGCAGCTTAAGCTTTGCCCCCTGAAGTCTAGCAGAGGGCAGGCAGGAGCCGTGGAAGTGAGCACAAGGAGAAGGAGACTCCTCCAGGGAAAGCTTTGGGATCACCTTCCAAAGAAGCACGTAGGTCAGAGCATGAGGAGTAACTGCCCAGAGCCCAGGGGCCTGTGGGCAGAGAGGGGGCCGCCCTGTATCCCCAGAGACTTCAGCCCTTGGCAGTGGCGGAGGGCGGGCTTAGAGCAGGAACCTTGGGGCTCTCTTCTCCAAGTGGGTGTCAGGAGGTGGTGGGCCCAGAGTCCCATGCTGTCCCACCACCCATGCAGGGAGCACGTTCTCCTGGGGCCCCGGACTCGAGAGCTGGAGCATCTTCTCCAGGTGTGAAAAGCGATTCCTGGTTTAGAGAGAGCAGCTCCCAGGCCTAGAGACTCTGCAGCTGATCACAAAGCAGCCCCGAGGAGCATGACAGTTGAGGTCAAGGGCTACAGCCCAGACAGGGTAAGGCTGGCCTCCCTGCCCCTGAGCAGCCCCCAGGGCCCAGGGCGGTTCTGGTCCCCTTGTTGGTGTCCCTGCCTGGAAGACGGTCCTTCTGCTCTGAGCCACGACTCCCCAGCTCCTGGGACTCTGCCAGTCTTCCTCGACCTGTCCTGGAAAATTGCGAAAACTGCTTACATCGTTCCAGTCCAAACCCCATTCTGGAGCTTTAAATGTTCCCGGCTTGTTTAAAAAGTTAAAATCTGAGCTCCCAGAGTTCAACTATGAGGTACTGATTGGATAAAGGCAACGCTTCCCCACCCTCTCCAGCGACCACAGGCCACTGTTGGGGAATTCAAAGGAGGCACAGGCAGATCTGAAGGTGACCACGATGTCGAAGGTGCCAGAAGCCACGATGTGGGAGAACACACCACCCCGCCGCCACGCAGGTCAGTGATGGGAAGACCCGGGGGATGCTGTTGGCTCCCCCTGCGGTTCTGAGGGCAGAAGCAGGACCAACAGGTGGCCACCCGGGGGCTGGGGAACCGATGCCGGTGTCGCGTAAGTGGGCCTTGAGCCCATGTCACTGGCTTCCAGAGGGGAGCGCAGTCACTTGCACATCCTTGTCCCAAGAAGGACGACGTCACTACTGGTGGGCTGCGCGGGAAGCCATAGGGACGGAAAGCTCGTGCACGGCACGAGTGAGGAAGGGGCACCACTCAGTCCAGCGGATCAGCCCATCCACCCGGGCCTCGAACCTTCACCATGAAGCCATATACTCCTGAGCGCCCACCACTCCTTGAGTGTGGGTGGGGCTGGACGTTTAGGCCCTCTGTCCAGGGTCCTGGGGAAGGAATTCCCGCTCAAGATGGGAGGTCGAGCTCAGTAACGCTCCCCCCACCCCAAGCGCCCCCAGAGCCCTGAAAGGTCATCATCTGTCTACTTGCTCTCAGTCAGCTCCAAGCAGGGTGCATGGGGTCAACAGCCATAAGGGGCAAGCCCTGCAAATGGAGCCCCGCTGTTCTGGGCTCCAAACACACGTGCGCTCTTCTCATCTGTGCCACAGATGTCCCCGGCTGTGAGCTCCAGAAGGATGCTTCCAGGCCCATCTCTCGCTCTTCCTGCGTCTCCACCTAAACGCTGGTCTTTCCTCGGAGGTTTCTTGCTCCCTGGAATGCAGCTGCCCCTCATCCAGGCTCCCCCATCCAGGGGCTCCATTAGCCGCCGCCTGGGCTCAGGGAGCGCTGGGCTCGCAGGGGTCAGACAAACTCACTTTCTGTTCCAGTTTTCACAGGTGACCCAATGACCTACTTTTCTGTGCAGGTTTTGGCATAACTCAGCGTCCTTGCAGTCAGAGCGCTCCTCCATGGATCGGTGATGTTTAGAGCCTGTGACAGGAAACACGAGGGTAATGGCCCTACAGAGAAAAATATAATGCACCAAGGTGCTCACGACCGCCGGGCTGGGCCTGTTTAACTGCACAGACATCATTTATCATGAGAGAAGTGACAAATTCATCTTTGTGTTTTTCCAGCGTATAGCTCTGTGCTTGTTCATGCATGTCCGTTAGGCTTACTTCTCCCACTTTCATATTTAAATGAAAACAAATCGGCTCATTTACCCTGAGACTCTCAGCCTGACAGAGATCGAAAGTGTGTGTGTGTGTGTGTGTGTGTGTGTGTGTGCCTGTGCGACCGTGTGCGCTGTATTTGTTATGCCTCAAAGGCCTGGGATGTCTGGATGGAGTGGATCATTCAAAAAGAAAGAAATTTCCAGAATGTTCAATCATCTGCACAAAACAGAGTCTGAAATTGCTCAGGAAGAAAAACGCATTGGTAAAACAAGCGCCACAGACAGAACCAAATCAACGTGGCAGTCTGTCGCAAATGTCACAGTGTCACATATAATTTATACCTTCACGGAGAACTGCAACCAATCGTGTAATTACTTTTTGCTGCCTGCGTTAACTGGTCTGGAAGGAGACAGCTGCCAGGGAAGGAAGGCAGACAGGATTCCGGATGGGGAAGCGCTGAGAGGACTGGAACGTGGAGTCAGCCCTGGGTCAGGGACAAGAAGTGGTGGGCACCAGGGATGGAGGGGAGAAGGCCAGGCCAGGGCACCTCGAGCCCCTTTCAGAAAGGCATGTGCAGGCAGGAGGCCCTGCAAGGAGTGACCCTCTCCAGTGGAGATGCTCCCTTGCTTTTAAATTTGTTCTTCTTTTAAAATTACACGAGTAATGCAGAGACACTGGACACAAGAGGGTGAAAGGAAGTTCCCTTTACCCACTCCTGCAAACACGGTTGCTAACCCTTTGGTTTGTATACTTCCAGAACTCCCCGTGCATTTACGTGTCTGGTGTCCCATACCTCGGTTTATTGCTCTCTGCAGATGTTGCGCTTTTTACAAATTGAAGGTTTGTGGCGAGCGAATCTTTTGGCACCATTTTTCTAATAGCACTTGCTTACTTCATGTCTCTGGGACACATTCTGATAATTTTCACATTTCAAACTTTTTCATTGTTATTATATTTGTACAGTGATCAGTGATATTTGATGTTACTATTGCAAAAGATTATGACTGGCTGAAGGCTCAGGGCAATGGTTAGCATTTTGTAGCTAATGTACTTTTCATTGTTCTTTTTTTAGACATGATGCTATTGTTCCCAGACTACAGTATAGTACAAGCATAACGTTTTTGGTTTTTTTTTTTCGGTACGCGGGCCTCTCACTGCTGGGGCCTCTCCCGTCGCGGAGCACAGGCTCCGGATGCGCAGGCTCAGCGGCCATGGCTCACGGGCCCAGCCGCTCCGTGGCATGTGGGATCCTCCCGGACCGGGGCACGAACCCGCGTCCCCTGCATCGGCAGGCGGACTCTCAACCACTGCGCCACCAGGGAAGCCCTAAGCACAACTTTTATATGCACTGGGAAACCAAAAATGTGTGTGACTTGCTTTGTTGCAATATTCACTTTATTGTGGTGGTCTGGAACCAAACCCACAATATCTCCGAGGTCTGTGTGTATACATATATATATACACACATATATCATACGTATATATATATATATACTATATATACGTACAATCTTACACAAGTGGAATCGGCAGCACTTGTGAGACTTGGTCTCTCCCTCCCTCTTGAGGCTCTTTCTGCCCTTCTTTCTGGGGATCTTCCTTTCCAGGCTCTCCTCCTACTTCATTGCTCACTGTCTGGTCCTTCTCCGCCTCCCAGGCTGGGCCCTCCTCTAGATGAGGGACGGTCCCCGGCTCGGTCCTGGACCACGTCTCTTCCCCTTTGACCTCTTCCAGTCCTACAGCCATGCATCGTGTTTAGAAGATGATGCCTCTCGACATCTTCCTCCAGCCTGAAGCTGGACCACCACCTGCCCGCCTGACAGCTCAGCCTGGACCCCTGATCGGCCGTGCAGACGGGGCCGAAGCAGAGCCCTTGGTTTTGTGCCCCCTGAACCTGCTCCTCTCCCCAGCTGACCAGCATTTCCTGCCACATGGAGATCCTCCTTGGTTTCTCTCTTTTCTTTCACACTCCAAACCATCCACAAGTCCCGGGCCTCTACCGCCCAGAATCTGCTCACTTCTCACCCGCGCCTCCATCGTGGTCAGGCCACACTTCTGCCTACCCTGACCTACTGCCGTGCCTCCCGGCCGGCTCTCCGCACCTCAAACCACCCCCACACAGAAGCAGCGGCCCTGTGTGGCCCACCCAGCACGTCTCTCCGCCCCACTCCCCATCCCCACCCTGGCTTCAGGGGCGTGGGCCCCCAGGGAGGGACTTCTGGCTTGTTCGCTGCTTACAGCCATAGCGCATGGCACATTCTCAATGAATGTACTCAAACTAAACACATTAATTTCTATTTTACTTTTCAAACTTTACCGTCTTGGAGATTTTTCCATATCGCTGTTTGTAGCATCTATCTCGCACTTTGGAATTGCTACAAAATATTTCATGCCGTGGGTTGGCCCTGATTATTTAACTACTCCCTCTTAACTACTCTCTTACCGATACACAATTGAGTTGATCCATTTTCATAGGTGTGATTAACAAATGAATTAAGTTGGAGAAGTTTAGGAGAGGAGTTCTCTTCCTTGCCTAGGGAACCCGTGGATGGGTTTCAAGGTGTCTGGAAACCCTAAAAGGGTGTGTGTGAAAGGCTGCCAAGGTATGTGACAACGCAGGACTTGTCCTGGGGAATGCTGGTTTCGTAACCTCCTGGAAGCTATAAATTGCTGGATCGGGGTGTTTGCTTAAACTAACGCAGGCCATCCGCCGTGCTGTCCCTGCCAAGCCCTAGCAGGGAAAATGAGCCGATTTAGACTAGAACACTGTGGTCAGTCCAGAGGCCTGGAGGCGGTGCATTCCAGGCGGGGGGAGGGGCCCGGAGCGGGGATGGGGGACCTGCCACAACTGCCTGGTGCTCTATGCAGCCTCCAGACCTCTGCCAGGCTCTCCCCCATCCTGACCATGACCCTGGAGGCCCCCGCGCCTCCAAGCTGCACGCAGGAAACGCCTCCGTAACTGGAAATTGCCACCGAATGGCACCTGCGGCTTCGTTTTTTTGACTTCCCGATTGCTCCATCTCCCAATCCTGTCCTAATGTTGGTGTCCAAAGGGAGAAAAGGGGAATATAAAAGGGACCATGATGAATGAAGTTGCTGAGAGCAGCAGTGAGCTGTCTAAGATGCAAAGAGGCTCTGGAAATCCCGCCTAGGAGAGGTGCCTGGCTGAAGGAAGCGTTACCTGCAGCTGCTGGCTGCCCTCGGCCCTTGGGGCCGCGCCCTCGGCAGCTCCCGCTGAAGCAGCCCCGCCACCCAGACTTGATGGAGGACGAGGCAGCGGTCCCTGCAAAGCCTTGAGCAGCAGGTCCCTTCCCCTACCCACCAGCCAAGGTCTCGTCCGTCCACCCCCTGTCAGCTCCTCAAGGCTCTAGACTCAAGAGTCTGGGTAACACCCAGCGCTCCAGCAAGACATCAGATGCATCGGGGTACTTTCCTGACAAACGCGTGGCTTTGATACTTTGGGGCAGAAGGATACAGTAGGTGGACAAATGTGAAGACCTGTCATCTGTTAAAATTAATATTGAATTATAAACGCAATACAGCATGACGACTAAGAGCATGGACTTGAGGCTGACAACCTGAGCACCACTCCCAGCTCCACACGGACTGTCTGTGCTGTCGGGGGAGCTCCTGACTCCTCTGGCCTCAGTTTCCCCATCAGTAAGGCAACCCCTGGCTGTTCGCCCTTCTCTACACCCTCCACCTGTGGCCGGGCTGGCGCTGGACCACGTCCCCAGCCTTCCTAGCAGCGTGGTCACGTGACTCCCTCCTCTCCCACAGGAGGAGGAACTACCTTGTGCGGTTTCCAGGGGTCTCCCTCCACCCTCTTCTCTGCTTCTGAGGGCTGAGCAGCAGCGACCAGAGCCACTCTGGAAGGCACACGCAGACAAGGGCAGAGTAGCCAACCGCCTGACCATGCTGCCTTCCAACTTGGAACTCAGGCTGTCATGTGAGGGAGAAGGAATCTTCAATCTGGTTAGAGCTGCCGCGTTTCTGCATCTCCCTCTCAAGGCGGCTGTAGCTATCCTCACTAAAACCCTACTTCTTAGAGGTGTGGGGAGAATTCAGCACGATCGGAAACAGAGAGGGATTAGGACAGTGCCTGGCAGTCAGCGCTGTACATGGGTTAGCAAAGAGCGCTGGCGTTATCAGGAGGGGGGAGCGTATGTAAAAACCACGTGGTGTACCTCGACGCCATGTATCCACCAGGCACACGGGCGGTGGAGCTCCTCTTGTCCAGTCTGTAGCACTATTGCCCAGACGACCCACAATTTGTCAGTAACACAGAGTAGACGAGCACATGATGTTCTGGATTGTCTTTGGTTACAAAAGTTCTTTACGATGGGTAAGACAGTGTACCCTACCCAGGAAGTTCCCAAAAAGAGTGATTAGAAACTTGTGCCAGGGGACAGGAACGGAGTGATAATTACCATGCTGGATGACATTTCAATGACCTAGAAATATAAATGTGAAGAAAGAAAATCGATGCACCACCCCTTTTTCTAAATTTAAGTGTGGTATTTCTTTGTGTCTTTCTTTCCTGGTCGTCTACTCTTACACTGGCTCTTTGGGTAAGCGCATTTCCGGAAAATCCTGGGCGTTCGTGACCCCTGTAGCGCACGCATCCCCTATGGCCCTGGGGTGCGGGCCCCCCTGGTTGTCTGGGCCCTGAAGGGAGCAGGGAGAAGGCTGCCGGAGGAACAAGGGAACGGCAGGTGGGCTACAGACCACGGACTCACTGGGAGCCTTTGTTCTGGTGAGTGTGCAGGGATGCTGCAGCCTCTGCCTGTGACGGCCCCAGGTACACAGCTGTCCCTGCTGTCACTCACTGTTCATGGACACACACAGCGCCCACAGGGTGGCACCGGGATCCACTGTGTCGATCCCTGCTTTGAACAAGAGCGAGAAACACCTGAACTATTTCCAGCTCCCCTGGCTGGGGACATGGCCTCCCACTCCCCAGCCGTGGAGCTGAGCGGGAGACAACTGCTCCTGGACTAACCCGAGGGGCAGGAAGGCTACCAGGCCACCATCCCCTGCAAAAGCCCAAGTCCAGGGCGCTCCGCGCATCACACCGGGATTGGTGAATTAGCCCAAGATGTCCATGCAGAGCCAGATAAACAAAGGGCCCTGACAGCTGTCCGACTCCCAGCGTGGCCGGGGCCCCAGGATTCTGCGTTACCCTTGCAGCACCCCCGGCCTCACCACGTGCCCATGTAACGTGGCTCCTCCACGTGCGTTTGAGGCACCCAATTAGGTGAGCAGCAGGCAGGCCAGCAGGTGGTCACAGGCCCAGGCTCTGGGCGCAGACAGCCCGGTTCTGCCCCTCACAGGAGATACGGCCTCGGTCTGGGCCCTTTCCTCTCTGGGGCCTCAGTATTCTGATCAATACGGTAGGTGGAGACAGACTGACCTAACGGAGCCTTTGACAGATTAGAGAGAAAGTAGGCAGAACGCTTAGCAGGGAGTCTTACACAGTGTTTGTTCCATAAACGGGGGGACTGTCCCCAGTGGTCCCACCTGTGATCCTGGAGGGATTACCAACAGCTCCTGCTTTCACATTCACAGGTGTGCCAGTCTGAGGGACAAATGACATGGTTGCCCTATCAACAGACGATGATGGTGGTGGTGACGATGACATGACATCGTCATGACAGCTGACAGGGGCAGGGGGCTAGCAGGGACCTGGAGGGGGTCCTGCGTGCGAGCTTGAGCCAGTCATCAAGGCCCCTTCGGCCTCAGCACCACTCAGCTACAGCAGGCACAGCAGAGCAGTGGTGCAGGTCACTGCACATAGAGCAGATCGAATCACTGAGACTACATACAGGATGCTTTGTTCGAAAGGGGTTCTGTCCTCAAGGAGCCTAGAGTCCTACAGGAGAAGGACTGGAGGGAGTAAATAAGGCAGCTGAGGGTGATGTGGTCAGGATGGACAGCAGCACGGCGCAGGGCCCCGGGGTGCGGAAGCCAGCGAGCTTGTTCATACAAACCCAGAAGGCTCGGGCAAGGGCTGGGGCTGGGCTTCTGCAGACCCTCCAAGGATGGACCTGTGACTTTCTTCCTAATATCGGTTTCTCTCAAGGACCTTCCTTAGTTTGCTCCTCAGCAAGGGGTTTCACAGAGATGTCACAGATGATGACAACGACAGGCGCATGTAGGGCAAAGCCACTTAGTAACCCGAACACAGCGGCTGTCATGGGTTGAGCCAGAACTCAGTGCTGCATGACGCCGGACAGTCCTTCACCTCGGCGAACCAGTCAGGCCAGTGCTGTTATCACCATTTCAGAGACGGGGAGATGAGATGGGGAAAATGAAGGCATTCTCATGGCCTCCCAGCTGGACGGGGCGGGGCTGGGGTTTGAACTGGGTCTTTCCAGCTCTGGGGCAGCTCTCCAGACCCGGAGAGGGTCGTGTCGAAATGGAAGGCTGCTTGCAGCCCAGACTGGGACTGCTGCCCCTTGACAGCCCCCCACCCCTGGAATAAGGCAGAGAGTCAGGTATGAAAGACCAAGAAAGCTCCCCTGAGGGAAGCCTGGCCCGCAGGGCGTAATCCACAAAGAGACGCAGGACACGTGGAGAGCCAGCTCTGCGGGAGCCTAGGTGTGAGCCTCCCCGAGTCCCCTCCGGCTGGTGGACGCCCACCTCAGGGAGGATAACAGCAAATCTCAGCATCGCTGAGCACACACTAGGCATCAAGCTCCAGGTCCAGCCCCATCACTCCAGTTCCTTCTAATCCTCACGGGAACCCCACGGAGTAGGTATATCTGAGAGCACGCACGATCCCCACATCAGAGTCCGGGCCAGCTCCATCTCATATGCAGAAACTCAGTGCCCAGAAGTTTCGGGAAGGCAGAATGTGCTCTAACTCAAAGCAACAATTTAACCCCCTCTGAGCATGAAGTGGGGCACATTTCCATCTACGGATGGCGGTGGCAGGGTGGCTTTTGGAGCTGTGGGTCCTGAGCAAGCACGAACCTTTCTGGCCAGTTTGTTTCCTGCCTCCATCTTGAACTGTGAGGGGCAGGGGGGCGGGGAGTGTGTGTGTGTGTGTGTGTGTGTGTGTGTGTGGGTGTGTGTGTGTGTGTGGGTGTGTGTGTGTGTGTGGGTGTGTGTGTGTGTGTGGGTGTGTGTGTGTGTGTGGGTGTGTGTGTGTGTGTGGGTGTGTGTGTGTGTGTGGGTGTGTGTGTGTGTGTGGGTGTGTGTGTGTGTGTGGGTGTGTGTGTGTGTGTGGGTGTGTGTGTGTGTGTGTGTGTGTGTGTGTGTGACATGAACAGTCAAGTCTATCAAAGGAAATCACAAAATGTGAAAATTAATTTTTCTCTCCAGGAGAGAAGCATCAAAGATTACAAAGTGCATTAACAGTATAATATGCAGGAAGCTGGTCAGTTTGCTGGCCTTGGCCGTGGAACGCAGGAAGGCGCTGGGAGAAGAAGGATGTGCCCCGACAGGCATCCAAGAACAAGCCAAGTCAGAGCTTGTGTGTGGAGGGCAAGGCCCCAACTGCAGAGGTGCCACAGCCGGCTCCAGCACGCGGGCTGTGGCAGGAGGTGAGGGCAGGGCAGGGCTGGGAATCTGGGGCAACGGGAGACTACCAGGCAGGGTTCGCGCACAAAGACCCAGCTACCTGGTTGGCAGCAAGGTAACCAGTTGCTAGGCCTGAGGTCCAAGATGCATGGACATCAAGTCCCTGTTTCCATATGAGGAGCTCTCTCAGGGTCCCCTGACTCAGGCCGGTGAGAGCCAAGGGCTATGCTGGAGGCACGGAGAGACATGGGAACAGGGCAGGAGGAGAGTGACCTGGCAGGTCCCGCCTGAGACCTCAGTGTTGCTCTGGACACCGTGCAGGTAAGACCCAGCTGAGAGTGAGGCTGGACAGGACTGCCTGAGCACTGGCTTTCAGAGGGGCCCCAGGTACCACCCTCCAGGATGCTTCGGACAACTCATGTGCAGAACCTTTGGAAACAGTTCCCTTGTTTGTACTTCTGACAAGAATTGGCTTCCCCCAAAGCAGGTCAGGAGCTCCTGGGAAACTTATGGATTCTGACTTTGATCTTTCCATCTTGAGGTTCAAAGCGCATGAATAAGTTCATTGGAAGAAAAAAGTTGATTTTTTAAAAATCAAACGTGCTTGGCATGAAGGGAAGTAAAAACTGAAGGAGTCAGGGAAAACCCCGGCTGTGGCCCAGCAGACACTCACCCACTGCGGGCCCCGCCCACGGCCGTGGCAGGTCCCCGGGTACGGCGGGGCAGGTGTGGCCCTGGATACACAGACCAGGACACCGCATGAGCCAGCTTGTTCTCTGTGCCGCCACCCTCGGCCCCGGCCCCCCGACGGCGATCACCGAGTGCACTATCACTGAAACTGCCTTTCCCCACGAGTCGTAAGGACAATTTGTTACCTCAGTGAACATCAAATGCCTTCTCCATGATGGACAGGTTTCTTCATCCCTCTTTGCCAGAAAGAGGAAATCAGGTGATTCCATCAAGAAGGCAGGCATCATGTCACCCCCGGCTCATGGCTCATGACAGGAATAGGAGTAGGAGCCGTGCAGAAACTTCAGATCCTTAAGAACCAGGACCCCATCTGACTTACTCTACATCCTCAGCAGTATTTAGCCCAGGTCCTGGTCCAGGGTGAGTTCCCAGTGAATGGCTGCCGAATAAATGAACGAGGGAACAAAGCTCATGCCTTCGGATCGGGCGTGGCAGTCATGACAGCATCTTCCCGCGGGGTTTGGAGGATGGGGTCGGGCGGAGGGCACGGGGTGGATCTCACTCTGCCTCAACAGCAACCCCCTCTCCCCACCTTCTTCAGGCAGCAGCGCCCTGATTCCCCAGTGATGCTGCATCTCTTTCCCGCTCTGGATCCAATTCATCTGATTTGGGTGAACCTGACTATCCCAGGCTCCGGTGGGCGTGTGACCCAACCTGGAAAACCACAAAATCAAGTGAATGACTTACCACGATTTCCATTTCTGGAGACAAAGGACTCCTGGGTTAGAAAACGATTTTATCCAAGTAAGTCCAGATGGCGATATTCATATTAAACTGCCTTCAATGGCCCTGGCCTCTCTCCTCGAAAATGTTAGATGATTATGGCGGTGGATTCAGGTTGCCTCATCCTCAGACACCAGAGAACATTTTCACAGATGAATAGGTACAAACAAGTGAGAGTCCATCTCATGTCGATAAAACTTCAGCGGGAAGGAGCATTCCCTGACCTCATGGTTAGACCCAGCTCAGCTACAACGAGGTGTGTTTCAAAGTTTGTGCAGGAATCAGGGTGGAATTGGTAATGCACCTTGAGATCTCATTCTTCACACACATGTATTAATGCCACACAAAGAAAAGCAGCCTCACCTATAGCTCGGTCAACTTGCTGACTTTGGAATGAGGTTCTTGGAAAGTCCACAATTTCCTCGCCTATGAATCTCTTCATTTGGGGGCAGGTCCTAAGCTTCCTGTTGGGGCAATGCCAATAGTTCGGTACAATTCCCTCTCAACTGGACGTAGTCTCTGCTGGTTCCATGGTCTGGAAGGCTCTGATCAACAAGTGGGAGGTGGTGTCATCATCTACATTTGCCTATGAGAACTCGCCAAGGTGGGCCGCTGCTGGCTGCTGAGCTGGGCACCAGGCCCAGGAGTATCAGACCCTCAGCTGGGTCCATCAGGAGTTACTTCTGTTCCAGGGCACGTGGGATTTGAGTAGCTGCTTCACTAGGCTGAGTGAAGGGCCAATGGGATCATCTTCTGAAACAGTCTCCGGTTTCAACAAGAGGGTTACCTGAGTCGGGGCTGGCAGTTGGGATCTGCTCCGGGCGCCCTGCACCCTCTGGGCTCAGCAGTGTCGGGCTCTGGGTGGGGCAAGAGGGAGAGGGTCCCGAGGAGTCGGCCTCGAGCAGTCACCCCAGCGTGGGGCCTCCGTGGAGAGGACTCCATCCTAGGGGGCTTCAGACAGTGGAAGACCTGACAAATATCATCCTCGTTCCTCGGAAGTGTCTCAGGGAAGTAGAGTTAGGCCCCATCCTTCTTGCTGGAGAGCCAGTTGTTTGGATTTTTGCCAAACTCGGTTTCTAGGTAAAAAGGTTGCCAGTTGGGCACCTGCAGTTATTCACTGAAACCTAAAGATGATGCAAGTGGAGATTTGCCCAGTGAAACTGTTTTCTTCTTTTATCACTCTGGTAATTTGTGTTTTTGTACTAATGTTAGTCATCTCTGAATCGGAAATGGGGAACGAGGGTGCCAGAGGCATAGAGCTTAACTACTGACACAGCGAGGGACTGGAACTCACTGGAATTCTGACTCTCAGGCCCCCCGACACACCAGGGACACAGCCCCACCCCCTGCTCCCCTACTACACGTGCTCAGTGGATTTTCGAGCGGGTGGATGATGACAGGAGTGTCCCCTCCCTCAACAGAAAAATCTGAACACCACACGGCTTTGGGTACAGCTCCAGAGCACAGGAGTTTACATCCTCTCTCCTTTCATCCAAAACATCCATCTGAAGAGGAAATTACTTCTCTATGAAGCCTTTTTACAAGTCCAGTGCCCAGCTCAGAAGACACTACCAGAATTTACTGATTTGAAGGTATAATTTCACTCATGGAATCATAAGAATTAATGACTTCCTGTGCCTGCACACCCTTCATTCCTGCCCCTTCTACAGCACCCCCTCCAGCCCAGGCACTCTTTATTCCCAAGGGTCTTCAAAGCAGCTCCCACCATTGGTTCCTTCCCACATGTGCAATCAGATCCACATGGTTTGGGCTCGGCAGGGATCCATGACTTGCCACGACTGCTTCTGGGAGCCTCAGCGGGAGAGGTTGCTGCAGTACTGGCAGTCAGGGGTGTGGGTGACCCGCCTGGGGTACAGTTAGAGACGTGGGTGACCGCCCTCCCAGCAGAGGCCAGGAGCCAGGACACGGTGTGGACCAGCTTCTGGCAGGTCTCACGGTGCCAGTCTCTGTGTTTCTAGATTTATAGCATTTACACACACGCGCCGGCACGGCCTGCCTTTTCGTTCTCTGACCCCATTCAGAGGTGGGGGTGGGTGGGGAGCTTCTCCTTCTCCAGGGAAAGCAAACCCCTAGATGAAGAGGCACTCAGACCCTCCCCACCCGGAGACCTCCACGGGTGTGGGAAGCACAGTGCCTGGGCCCACAACACTGAGAGGGGTCACAACATGCTTTAATTTATTTTAAGATCAGAGGGAAAAATGAGTATAACAATAATGACTATAAAATAGTAACTCCAGCCTAGATTATATTCACCTTTATACCAACGTAGTCATGAAATATAATTTTTAATACTTTTTTATGGGGGAAGGAGCCCGCAAAGACAAAAGTGCCCGGGGCCTATGAAAGCCGTGTGGGACCTCGTGACCTGGAATCTTCTGACTACGGGAAACCCTGGCAAGCGGGAGAGCCAGAGCTTAGAAGTCAACGCATTTCCTTCCTTCTTTCAATCCTTCCACCTTTGCTTTCCCTTCCTTCTCTCTCCCTCTCTCCTTCTTTCTTTCCTTCCTTAAATGTGCTCAAACTTGAAACAGTGGCCGGACAGCCTGCTCCGTCAGGAGGGTGTTGAGGGAGATGCACAGGCCTCACACCAAATACCAGAGAGGCCTGGGGGCGCCACGGGAGCCCCCAGGACCAGGCCAGGCCCCGACAGCTGGACTCACTCCTGAACCCACGCTTGCCCCGTCACGCCTCTGGGTGACACCCTTGAGCAGGGACACTGTACCATGCATGGGGATGAGACAGGCCACCTCTGCCCCCCAGGCCCTCCCTGCTGGGGAGACAGAGAGGCAAACAGGCAATGACAAAGCAGTGACACTTGGTGACGGTGAGCAGCAGGGAGACGGAGGTAGGACCGGTTTCCAGAGAGGAGCCCCTGGGGCCCCTGGTGAAAGGTGGATTTTAGCGTATGTTAGACACTCACTCTGTGGCCTGCGGAGAAGCAACTGCAAGGGGACAAAACGAGTAGCAGAAAAGCAATTAAGGAAGCAGTGGTAAGGCAGGGAAGAAGGATGTGGGTCTGAGTCATCTGGAGGCCTGGGGGGGTGGAGAGCAGTCAAGCAGACATCAGAGAGTCAGAAACGGTGAAGCCGTGAGAGCTCCCCGGGTGGTAGGGAGCTCAGGCCCCAGGCCATTGGGAGGATGTGACATCAGCAGGGAGGAGGGGGAGGGGTGGTGTGTGGGCGCTGAGAAGCATCTGGTCTTCAGGGCGCTTGGACACCTGGCAGACGGACCAGGCCAGAGGGGAGCAGTTTCCTCGAGGAAAGCCTCTGGTCTGATGAGCCTACCTGTTCCTGTTCTTGCTGAAGGCAACCAGAGGGATGCTCTGAGCTCTGGGAGCTGACGGCCTTCCCCGCATCTTGAGAGGGAGTTTGCACAGAAAGCCTTCCTGGGCCCCTCCACAGGGAGTCTGAGATTCTAAGGATCACTGGGGGACAGCAACAGGCTGCTGGCCTTGGGACAGCGGTGCCACTGCCCACCTGGCTGCTGCCTGGCACCAGCTGCCCAGGCCTCAGCCCCACACTGCTCCCAGTGGCCACCTGCTTCCAGGCCGAAAAGCGCTGAGCCTTGGTACCGTAGAGGGAGTGGAGGACGAGGGCGGGGAGGAAGCAGGGTGGGGTGAGCGGGCAGAGAGCTGTGCAGAAAGGCGAGTGGGTGGGACATCAGGAGACCTGATCTCTGGCTAAGTCTGAGTGGCCTTGGGCAAGTCACTGCACCTTTCTGAGACTCTGTCCTCAAACGCCAGAGGGAAGACTGTCCTGCTGATCTTCTCATTACACTACGAGTCCAGGAACTCATAAGAGGGGTCCGTGGGCAATCCCCGGCTCTCGCACATGTCTGTGTCCCCTCGTATGGGCTCCCTGGCACGGCGTGACCCTAGCTTCCAGCTGTGGGGTGAACGTTTCCCTAACGCACCTCGCACTCTCCTGAGCGGCTCGCCCCGAGCAGAAAACAGTCTCAAGTGGTCTCGGCTTCAGCCAGACGCTCCCTCTGCAGGCGGGGCAGCCGTGCTCCCACCCAGCGCTCCATCCCTGGAGAGCCCCTGCAGGCTCAGAGGAGCAGGCGGCCCCGGGGAGCCCAGTGCCTCCAGATGCCTGGAGAGGGGGCAGAATCCACCCCTCTGCCACCTTTCCTTGCCCATCAAGTGATTCTGGCTCCCAGGAGCCTCTGTGGAATGGAGATGAGCCTCCCCAGACCCTCTGTCCAGAGCTCATGAGCCAGTATTACTTTCTAGGCAAGACCCCAGGCCTTGGTGCTGTGGGCCTCAGCCGGGTCCTCCTCTGGGCGCACGGGTGCCACAGTCAGGGTGGGCGCCTGCTTCCCTCCGCTTGCCAAGGTAGCAAGGCTCAGAGTCCACCCTGACTATCAGGACAAACGGAGCCCTCCCACGCCGGTGATGGCCGCAGAGACGTTGCCATGGTAAAGGGGAATCGGGAGAGCAGGCTGTGCTGGAAGAACCACCAGCATTTAGACGGATGCACTGCTAATGCTGGCGGGGGCTCCGGGCACACCCCACCGCGTTCTGCTCCAGCAGCGCGTGGGAGGAAAGAACGGCCCTTTCACTCCCAAACAGGTTTCACTGTGGCCTCGGTTCCAAGTTCAGTCATAAGGACTTGGAGGGGAAATGGGAAGCTCAGAGCAGTTACGGATCACATACAGTAGAGGGGCAGAGCCCAGATTCACAAAGCGCGTCATCACAGTACTGAACCCAAGAGGGACGGGACATGAGAGACTGGCCTATAGAGGTGGGCTCTGAACAGACAGAATTGAGAGCAGGAATGAGAGGGGGGTGCGCTGAGCAGAGAGAACCGAGCAAAGAAAAGATTTAAAGAACAAAACTCGTCATGAAACACATTTTGTTGTTTGCTTGAGCCATCAGGTAATTTATGCTCCAGATGCTTCTGCTCTAAGACTCCACAACATGCTTTATCCCTGAAATGTATCAATAATTTAACGGAAGAGAGCACAGCAGTGAGAGGCCCGTGTACCAAAAAAAAAAAAAAAAAAAAAAAAAAATAATTCCCCCCTTGCAAAATGGGGTTTACTCGCAGGGCCAGAGGGACCTGTGATAAACGTGGTACAGCCACGAGGGCACGTTCAGGGGTCAGGGCACCACCTGAGTGCAGGGTGTCATTGTGAGGTTAAGTTTATGGGTCACTATCAGTTACGAGCAATCTGTGTGAAACACACCCAGGGTATCAAGAACCGCATAGAGAGGATGCCTGAAAATGAGGCTGCCCCCGCTCCGCGTGTGTCACAAGCTTCCCCAAGCTCCCCACAGCCCTTCTTCAGCCGGTGAGCAGAGGAAACGTGGCACTAAGGGCCGGCGCGGTTCCCTGGGGGATCGCGCCCTCGCGTGGCCGCTTCCCGCATGACACCTGCGCCCGCGGGTGGGGGGCTAGTGCCGGGGAGTTAGTGCAGCGGATGCAGCCCCAGGTCCACCGGGTGAGCGATCTGAGGCTCCCGGGAGCCAGCGTGCATCTCGCGCCGTCCTGAAGCTCCCCATGCCCCTCCTCCCGCTGGCCCTTGGCCCCCGCTACCCGGCAAACTCTGGCGCCCCAGCTAGCTTGGCCTCCAGGAGGAAAAGGCTTTTTTATTTCTCTCTCTGGTTACTGAATTTAACTTTATTTCTGTAAAACTATTCAAAAAATGGAAAAATACAAAATAGAAAAGTTAAAATTACCCTACAGCCCACCACCTAGAAATAACTTAAAAATAATTTTTTGTGAATGTTATTCCAGAGGCTCCCCAAACCTATATGCAGAAGGATAGATTCCTAGAATAATGATAAAAAATGGCATTTTGGTACACATCTATCTCCCTTCCTTCCTTTCTTTCCTTCCTTCTTTCTTCCTTTCTCTTTTTTCAATGAAAATTTTCATGTAAAATGAATTCATTAATGGAGTGGTACCTGCAGGCAGAATTTCCCAACTGGTTGAATTCTGTCCCTTGATGCTGGCCACTGGGCACATTCACCTGCCCCCGTAATCAAGCCAGTGCTGAGTCAGGCACCAGGCTCCCCAAGCCCTTTACACTCTCCACTGTGTCATGTGCTCAGTTACCAAGAAGGCTCATCCCATTATGGTCTCTGCTCTGGGGAAACAGGGGCTCAGACACCAACTCGACTTGTTCAGGTGTAAATGTCTGTCAGACAGCAGAGCCTGGGTACCACAGGTTATTTCTAAAAGGATGCTGGGCTACACATAAGACATCCAGGTGCTTAAGCCGACAAGGAACAAAAACTCTGGATGAAAGATTTCAAGGGCAGCTGGTGACCCCAGAACTCCACTCTTACAAGCAAAGCAAGAGGAGATTTCTGCCCAGAAGAGCATCTCCCTGGCCCTCCTGAGAGAAGAGTTTGTTTGGGAATCCTCTCCTCTCCCCGCCCGGCAGGAAGTGGGAAGGAGTACAACATCTTCCAGAAGATGATGGGACCTGAGCATGGCTGCCCCACCCCCCCTTGCTGATGATTCCAGAATTCAACCTTACATGGTAAATCATACCACTGCCAACTGACCAAAACCCAGTGAGCTGTGAGTCTCAGGTATTAGCTATTACAAAGGAAGTTATTTTTTAAAACTGGGAATTTGAAATTCGAAAATGATCACAAGAATGATTTAGTTTTTGCAGTGATGACTGAGGTTAAAGGGCAACAGTAAACATGTACCTCTTGAGAGTCTGGAGCTCAGAGTCAGCCTGAGGGTGCCAGCCGCCGGCTCTAACGGCCCAGAGTCGGGGAGACCTAACACCATGTGCGCTGGGGCCACTGTACCCGCCACCTGCCTCGGCCCTGCCTGACCAACAGGGCACCAAAGGACCTGCGTACGATTACGTCACCTGGGGTGCAGATGGGAAACGAAAACCACACCAGCAATTTGAACAGGGAAAATGTAACGTGAACATAGAGACGTATTAACTAGTACCAGGGGCTTCTCTACGGAGAAGGGATACAAGCTCTGAAGAATGCCCGAGAGCTGAGGGAGCGGTCCGAGGAGGGAGCAGGCTTGGCTGGGACTCGGACCTCACGGAGAGGGTGTTCACAGGGTTTTCTGGGCCCCCTCTGGTCCGCAGCCAATGCGGAGGGTGGCGAGCAGGAAGCCCAGGGTGACATGAAGCTTGTTAGAGGGTGAGAGTCCCTGGTGTCACACACACTACCCGCAGGCACATCACCCAAGCCAGAAGGGGGGAGAGCACCCAGAACATTGCTTCTGCAACGTCCATCCAGAACCTTCCAGTGACAACTCTAGCAAAAGAAGAATGTTTACAGGTTCCAACTCCAATATTACAAAGCAGGGCAGAGAAGCCTGGGTCTGCAGTAGAAAAACAGTACACGGATACCTAGCCCCAAATGCTCATCTATAAAGAAGGATAAAGAAGATGTGGTACATATATACAATGGAATACTACTCAGCCATAAAAAGGAACAAAATTGTGCAATTTGCAGAGAGTGGATGGACCTAGAGACTGTCATACAGAGTGAAGTAAGTCAGAAACAGAAAAACAAATATTACGTAATATTGCTTATACGTGGAATCTAGAAAAATGATACAGATGAACTTATATGCAAAGCAGAAATAGAGACACAGACATAGAAAACAGATGTATGCATACCAGTGGGGGAAGGTTGGGGTGGGATGAATTGGGAGAGTGGGATGGACATATATACACTACTATGTATAAAACAGACAACTAATGAGAACCTGCTGTAGAGCACAGGGAACTGCACTCAGTGCTCTGCGCTGACCTACATGGGAAGGAAACCCAAAAAAGAGGGGATATATGGATACGTACAGCTGATTCGCTTTGCTGTAGCAGAAACTAACACAACATTGTAAAGCAACTGTACTCCAATAAAAATTAATAATAAACAAAAGGATAAATAAAGTGTGGCAGAAACACCTAAGGAACAGTACGCTGCGGTGAAAATGAGTGTTTCTGGGCGTCAGCCACATGGTTGAGTCTTAGAAACATAAGTTGAGCGGGAAAAGAAGTCGCAGAAGACAAAATACTTATAAAGCTTACAATCAAGCAAAAAGACATGGTGTATTGTTTACCCGTACATACATGGATGGTGAAGCTACTTCCAGATGAGCAAAATAATGAGAAAATAACATCCAGGAGAGTGGTGACCTCTGGGGGTGAGATGGGGATGGGATGGGGTGGTGGGCACAGGGTAGTTTCAGATACACTGAGAATATTCGAGTTCTGGTGTTCACGGCAAGTTCATGAGCATTGGTTTGATTACTATGCCTCATAATTTACACGAATGTAACATCTGTTACATAGGTACCTGCGTCTGTGTCAAATGCTACTTAATAACATAAAGGAATCAAACTGTGTAAGTGACTTAGGGGGTTTCTGCTCTAACAGCAGCTCCTGTTTAAAAAGACTGCACATCTGAACTGATACAGCTCTCTATGAACGTGCCAGACTGCTGGCAAAACTGTAAACTTCGCGGAACCATAAGCCAAGTTGTCCAGGACAAAGGAGCCTGCTCTCCATCACTCTGTGGGGGTCAGATCACCAGGATTCTGGCCCAGCCCAGCGCTGTCCCCCAGGCCCCAGCCTGAGCCAGGTGGACTACGCAGCTGCCTCCAGCCCCACCTCCTGCCCCTGCTCCCTGACAGTGGTCAGAGCCCACGAGGGAACCGTCAAGGTAGTCTGATGGACAGTATGAAAACGTATGAACTGCAACACATGTCCAGGCGGTAAAGGAACTAGAAGCCAACCTCTGCCAAAGCTTCCTGGCAGGTTTAGAAGCTCATCCTCCACAAGAACAAAACCTGGACCAGCTTTACAGGCTGCCCTTCCTTCCTGTGCTTCCTGGGAGAAAGTGTTTATAACGAAGGGAATTTCTTACCTGCCCTTATCCTTCAAGGCTCGTTCTAGAAGCCACCTCCCTCGGAAGCCGCTCCTGACTTCTCTGGGGTCTGCCTCTGGTCTCCACACCCACTGTGGTTCTCTCCTCATTGCATCAGGGAGCTCAGCGAAGGCAGGTTCCCAGTACCCAGCACAGGCCCGGCATGTAGCAGACACTCAGCCCATGCCTGCTGGAAAAGTGAATGCAGGCATGAAAATGAATTCAGTAAGAGCATAACCTTTAGCTCTGAACCCAAACGCTGCTCGACTCATCATGACTCCGGGTGATGACTCATCTCCACTGTGGACCCAACAAATTTTGGGAAACTACCATAGTGCCTTTCCTTTCGTTCCAGTAAAGGCCCTCAAAGCGCCAGCTGTGCGCCAGGGACCACGTAGGTGCAGGGGACACACGGGTGGGTGTCAGCACCTATCCTCAAGGGGTTTTGGGCCAGAGGCACCAACTGCCGCTCACCAGAGCGTCAGCACTGCTGTTAACATCACACCACTGCAAGGAAAGGGGAAGGACACTTGGTCTCTGATGGTCATGGACTCAGCGTGGAGAAGGCAGCCTCTCAGGGAACTGGAAACTCCATCCCACAAACCACCTCTTATCATCATCCTGTCTATTACTCCCTTTAAAGCTAACTTGCATTCCAAGTTTCGGGGTATTGTCCCAATTTTATTCCTGGCTTCAGCCAACATTCCTGGAAAGTCAACGCCTAAAGCCACACTGGCTTCCCTTAGTCCTACTATGCAGGGAAAGGATGCTGAAGACAAGAGGTCAGAGAGAAAACCCAGTCCTGCTTTTTAGCCTCTATTTTCTATGCTCTCTTTGGCTTCTACCTCTCCAAACAAGCTTTTAAAGAAATCCTAATTGGATAACCATTTGGGAAGCAAAAATAGAAGTGGGTTTCTTATACTAAAATTATATCAAACAAAATGAAAACATTAAAATACCAGAAACAAGCATAAGTGATGTTTTTCACCTGGGCCTAGGGCAGGTCTGTGTGCTACCAGAAGTTGTAAACAATGAAATGTTGAACATGGTAACACTTCTATATGGCAAAAATGGACTAAAACAAAACAAAAATAAACAGGTTAAAAACAAAGATAAACTGAGAAAAAACAAGAAACACATGACAAAGTGCTAGTATCCTTAATATGCAAAGAGCAGTCACATATCAATAAAAAAGGAATACCTCAATAAAAATGGGTAGAGAACTGGTAATTTTTCAAAGACATACAAATGTCCAATTATATAAATATGAAAATGAAATTGTTTTCTTGATTGGTAGGATTTATAATACCTAATGCTGACAAAGGTGTTTATGGGAGTATAAATTTGGCATGTTTCCAGAGGGAAATCTCTGGAATAGAGTAAACAAAATGGTAAATGTATATGTCTTTTACCCAGCAATCTCACTCCTAGGAAAACAAGAAAATAATTGGCCAACTGCATAAGCAACATGTCCATTGAACCATGGTATATACGTGGTATAAACTTGAAATCGTTTGTCTTTCGATAATGGAAAAGAATAATTTTTAGCTGTGAGCCAAAGTTTTAATTGGCTCATTATGACATTATAGTGTCTTCATTAAACAAATTATGGTATACCAACCCTATATCATCCTATCCTATTAGCCACTAGACAGGATAATGTAACTCTATATTATCATAAAATAGGACCAGAATATATTTCTGAGCTTTAACAACAGCAACAGAAAAGTGAGAACTATCTCTCAATCCATAAAAAGATTGTGAGTTGAAAGGATGTTCATCAAGATGTTAACAGTGCTTTATCTGTGTGTGGCTGGATTCAGGATAGTTTACTTTCTTCGAACATTTAAAAAGATTCTTAGGGCTTCCCTGGTGGCGCAGTGGTTGAGAGTCCGCCTGCCGATGCTAGGGGACACGGGTTCGTGCCCCAGTCCGGGAAGATCCCACATGCCGCGGAGCGACTGGGCCCGTGAGCCATGGCCGCTGAGCCTGCGCGTCCGGAGCCTGTGCTCCGCAACGGGAGGGGCCACAACAGTGAGAGGCCTGCGTACCGCAAAAATAAATAAATAAATAAAAATAAAAAGATTCTTATATGGCAAGAAGGTATTGTTTTAAAATCAGAAAAATACAAGCTATTTTCATGAAAAAAAAAACACCCAAACATACACACAAGCCCTGCTTTTCAAATACGTCCAATCCAGTGACCACACTTAAGCACTGAGGTAGGAGACACCGAGATAGATGGAAACATATAGATATACAGATTATAGATACAAAGAATACAGATGCTTAGAAACATTGCCTTGAGAGAACAGAAAAGCTACATTCTGAGGTTCAAGGTGAACTGCACAGCTCTTACTTCCCTCCGGAGTAACACCGTTCTTTCAAATACCCCCAATAAGGCTAACAGACGCTAAGAGCAATCCACAATAATACACTACAATATTGATTATGATTCAAAACATAAAGGCGGCATTCAGCTGAGACTTTGGGTTTTCCGTGTCACAGGCTCTGGTAGAGCTTCTCTGCCTAGAATACTCTTCCCAAGGCTCACATTTACAGTAAATGTAATTACACTTTAATGGCATTCATCTCATTCTGTCACTTTTTCCATAGCTCCTATTTTTAACCAGCACAATGGGAACATTTGTCCTCTGATTCACTGATGAGTTTTTAGGCCAGGAGTCTGGCTTTTTAAATGACAGTTCCCTTAATCCTAGTGCTGATTTTTTAAATGAAGTAACAGCCTGTAATTAAAACAACGGAGCAGAGGCAACCTCATGGAATAAGGATAGCGATCCAGCACTGAGTTCAGGTAATGGGGTCCATCAGCCACTGTGCCAGAAGCAGGAAGTGGGGAACAAGGGTCTGACCCTGGCTTTGTGGCCTTGGAAGCCACTCCGAGGTCCTGCACTCAGTCCCTACGAAAAGGGACACTGATCCTGAGGTTCCTCTCAGTCAGGCCCACCCAGCAGGGTGAACCAACGTCAACCAGAGGCTTTTGCTCCTCTGGAAGAAGCCGGGGCATCAGTTCTGCCCACTCAAGCAATGCACGTGGGACCTCCACAGACGATGGGGCTGGTGAGGCTCTCCTGTCAGATCAAATTCCATGGAGACGTGGAGGGCATGTCCCCTCCCCTTGTATCTCAGCCTGCGGGGGACACCTTCACCCAGCAGAATGTAGCGGGAGTGACTCCCTGCGATGTCTGGGGCTCAGTCACAACAGGCCACCAGCTTCCTGCTGGCTCTCTTCACATGCCCTTGGGACACTCCCTCTCGGAACCCAGCTTCCAGGATGCGCAAAGCCAGGGCCGTGACCAAGGCATGAGTGGGCTCTGGCCAATGGTCCCAGTGAGCCCAGCCCTCGAGCCAGCATGACCCAGCCCCACACGTGAGTGAAGGAGCCTCGGGGTGACACAGCCCTGGCCACCTGAGTTATTCCTGGCGTGAGTCTTACTCGCAACATCGTGGAGCAAAGGAAAACCGTGCCCACTGGGTCTTGATTCACAGAATTCGTGAGTGTAACACAAAGGTGGTTGTTCATGCCACTAGGTTTGTGGTGGGCTGTGGGGCGGTAATCACAGCTGGAACTCCAGGTCTGATGAATGAATTCACGTAATAAACGCTCACCTGGTACTTACCAGAGCAAGGCCCTCTACTAAGCAAGATACAGACATTAATTTGTATTATGATTATAATATTGACCTTTGTAACAGCACTGTGAGGTCCGTATCATTTCCATCTATATTTTACAGTTGAGGAAACTGAAGCTCAGAAAAGTTAAGTAACTTGCCCAAAGTCACACAGCTATCAAGCAGGAAAGGTAGCTTCCAGACGGGGGTTGATTTAACTCTGGAACACACACTCCTCAACCACTTGGTAGGTACGCTGGTTCTGCCCAAATCTCTGTAGCCTAAACTTCATGTATCCACTCCACCAACAGGCCCCAGCATCCTTTGCTTCTTTCTGCCTGGCCTTGCTAAACTGTGATCAGATGCTCCAGGGAAACTCACCTGTTCTGCACACCTCAAGAAAAATCTAATAGAAAGACACTTTCTCCCTAGGAATGGGCAAGTTCATTAGGTACCATTCAGACCAGCCTCACAATGACTCCTGGCCCTGACCTGATTCTTCCGCAAGCCCAGGCAGGGGCTAATTCACTTTGTTGCAGCCACACGTGCAACCAGAGATTGCTTCTTGAGCTGCAAGACCCTGCTTAACAGTCATTTTATTTGGGTACACGTTGAGTTCCCTGGGTTCTTGTGTGCTAACTCAGCAGGCCTGCTGTCTCCAAAAGAGGACACTGAATGGTAGTGGCCTTGGAAGGCCTTCGGGAGCTCTTAGGTGTTGAATTTCTTTGCTTCTGCAAACATTTATACACACCCACGAGCAAACCCTGGTCAATAAAGGATAACGCTCTGTGGACTTTTAGCAAAAACTTTCTTTCTTAAACTCCACTTCTGCTTTTTAAAAGTTTTTCCTAGAACCATGGAATCAAACCCTGATAGTACTGCCATTAGATCGTGCAAAAATCTGCTGCAGAAGTCTCGTCGACTCTAGGTACCAATTGAAAATTAACAAAACCTTCCCTATGGTCCTTTCCAAACAATTAAAAGTCCTGAACAAAAACGGCAAAGCTTCTGACCCACCTAATGCTCTATTTGCAAAGAGAAGGATAAACTCACTAACTTAAAAATAGTTGCCAACACAGGGCCTCCAAATAACATTGATTCTTCCCTCCCACCCCCTTTCCAACTTTCTTTCCCTCTCTCCCTCCCCCCTTCCTTTTTTCTTTCTTTAAATGATGCGCTTACTGGGTTTAGGGTGAGAACCACGAGAGGTCACAAACACAAGTGGACGCTGGGAGAGTGTGGGAAGAATTGTATCTCTCTGATATGTCATAACGTGTTACAAAATCGCTAGAAGAGCAGATCAAATATGACTCCGAATTCATTTTGAAGAGATTCGCCACCCGCCAACCCCAATCCACTGTTCACTGATTGAAGCATAAAAGTGTATCCAGTAACACTGAAAGTTCACTCTCCCAAGACCTCTCACTGCCAAGGACATGTCTGGCTGAATATCAGTCGTAGGATCTGCCGAGGAACAGTGAGGGGAGATTGAACAAAAAGCCTCGGAGGGAATTCTCAAGTCCGGGGAACTTTCATTCTGCTTCCTGTCCTGCTGGCGGATGCCATTTCTCTCTCTCAGACTCATTCTAACACAATGGAAAATGAAAAACGTGCCTTGAAGCCCAGTGACTTTCATCCTACTGTCTGTGAATGTGGTCACTGCCCTCTATGAGCTGTACATTATTCCCAAAGAATTCACATGTAGGATCCCGGAAGAGGACAGGAATGGCCCGGATGCTACACAGCCCAGCACGGGGCCCTCTTTCCACGATGATGCCATTCCTGTAATTGAGAGGGCGCATCCATTAAGAGGGCTGATGAATAGTCTGAGATCAATCAACTGTTCTGCAGTAGAGACCTCAAATAGAGAAAAATCAAGGCAAAAAACCTCCAGCATTTAATCCATGTGGAGGAGAGATGCCCTGGAAAGTGATAAATGAAACAGTGTGAGAACATGAAAGCCTCATATGCTTTTGACTGAGAATTTTACTCACTAGGACACCAAGAAAGTAAGGGGTAATCTAGAAAGAGATGTTATTTCCTAACATTCTAAGCAAAATTTAAAAGACCAGAGGAATAAATAGATTACACAGAAGGACTGTGTAATGGTAGAAATAAAAAAGGAAAGAAAACTACATGAAGTTCCCCAAATAAGAATTTAAGATTCTTCCCAAATTGTACTGACAAACTTACTGTATGAGTTTCTGGGTCATGTGAGGCCCAGTTTATAATCACAAGTACTAGGACCAAGCAGTTCATTTCAAATGAGCGAATCCACCATGATGCCAAAGGCTCTGTGCTTTCAAACAGCAGGTTGCTGCTGCTGGCAATGGCGACTACTATTATTACAGCCTCGACAACAATGAGACGTCAGCAAAGTGTTCTAAACACTTTACAAATCTCAGTTCATTTAGTCCTCACAGTAACCACCTGGGCCGGATCCTTTTTACAGATGAGAAAACTGAGGCACAGGGAGGTTAAACACGTTTTAATGGCACCATGAGAAGCCACCGTAGGTGCTGCAGGTAGTGATAAAGATGAAGCTATTTGCTCCACGAAGGTTGGTCCCTTGGATAATCTGGAGTCACACCAGGCTTCAGGGTGTAGTCCTCAGCCTGACATATTCAAGATTATCCTTTAAGTTAGAGCTAATCAAGTCTCAGGGATGGATTTGTACAAACCACTATAATCCAGCTTTAATTATAAACCAGAATACCCATTTACGAGAGGTTCCCAAACATCCACTAGTTCACAGCTCAGTAAATTTCTCACTGTGCCCCTAAGCCAAAAAAAACCACGTACCAGTTTCTTTTATTAAGTAGTTAGGGCCAAACAACTTAAGAAGCACTCAGGTCCTAAAAACTTTTAGCTGTTTGCAAAAATATATATATGAGGAAATTGAAAGAAAAAATAAGTTTATTATTTATTAACCGGACGTGAGTGCCTGTCGGGCGCTACACACTTTCCCCACCTTGGAATCTGACACTGTCACCTTCACTTCCTGCTTCAGGTTGAATTTTGAGCTGTATCTGCTTTTAGCAAAGCAACTGCCAAAAACCCTGCTTAGGAAAGATATGACATCGTCAAAAGAGGGCAAGTGCAAGCTTGTGTCAAAGCTGTGAACTCCCTGCAGGTAACAGGTGCTGTCATGTTTGTTAAATGAGCAATATTGCTGTGCCTCCCTTGACAACTTAGGATACCCCACCCCCATTAACCTGCTGCAGGAATCTGGGGTGCCACGGCACACAGTTTGGGAACTGCATTAATTCACAGTAAGAAATACAACTGCCAAGTGTACTGGACTTCACCGATTTTTCTTCCCAGTAGCATTGGGAAACCAAAACAGAATGAGAAAACCTTTGGGACTCAAAGTCAGTAAGGGCTGGTAACAAGGGGCTGACAGATCTGTCCCAACTTTGATCTAGTAACCGTGGTTACAGTACTATAGCCCAGTCCAGTCCAGTTTGCATGCCTGCGTGTGTGTGTGTGTGTGTGTGTGTGTGTGTGTGTGCGTGTGTTCATTACACTATTTTATTTGGGGATCTTCTCAAATCCAAGGGATAGAACAAACAGTTGCAAGGTTTTTTTTTACTGTTTTCTGTAACATTTGCAGAAAGGCAAAGGATGACTTGTGAGTCAACTTTTTACTAACTACAACTTTTTATGAACTATACGTATATGTTTTGTAATTACTCGAAGTTTTTTTAAAATCACCATCTCAGAGAAAGTTACTACAAAAAAAGAAGTACTGGTCTTTAATTTTTTTAAAAAATATGGTATCTGCTTTAACAGGTATACAAAGGATAACAGCAGCATTTTTCCTATCAGGAAGCTGGTATTTTCAACATTTTAAATGTCAGTGAACGGCTTCAGAGTTTATGATCTGCTTTCAAAATTAAAAGCTAGAATGGTCAAGTTAAAATAGGCTTCTTCATCCACTATAGGATATAACTAACTCATTTCATCAATTCTAAGCACCGTTCCCCCTCATTTTTGACGTTTCCAAGGTCCGGGTGCATCCTACAGGGTCTGTTGGCCAGGCAGCTGCAGGGATCAAGTTGGCTTTGCTCGCCACCTTCTGGTAGAAGCGAGGAAGTGCCAGCATCAAATCTAGTAGCACAGGGCATCAGAGCTGGACTCCTAATGGAAGGACATTTTAAGATTAATTAACAGATTTATTTTGCTTCTGCTTGCCGTTTTATGTATGCACAAGAGTGATACGTGACAAAAATCTATGTTAGAATACGTCTAAGCAAGCTCTTTAAAAATATAAAGTAGAAAGAACTTCCGGGCAAGCTCAGACTGGCTTTGCAACACCAGCATCCCACCCCATGTCTGTCTGTCCAGGTCCTTCTCCCAGGTCGACACCTGCCCGGCCCTTGTGTAGGCACAACCCAGAAGTGCATGAGAGTTTACCCCCCTGGGAGAAGGCTTCAGGCAGTGGGGGTCAGGACTGAGGGGTACGTGACCCAGCCTCCCCTCTGTGGGTGGGCAACGCTGCACACTTCCCAGACGGCCCTAAGCAATGGACTTCCCACTGCCCGCAGCAGTGACCACAGATTCTCACCCTTATGCTGGCCTCTCCCCCTTCCAGCCTCCCTCTCAGCTCCCTCACTCCTGCCTCCTGGACCCCCTCTCACTCTGCACCCAAGCCCTCGGCTTAGGCTCTACACTGGGGCAGATGCAAAACTAAGACCTGTGCCCTTTAATCCTGGCACTTTATCACAGAAGAAAGTCAAGAACCAAGCACCACCTTTTTACACTAGTTACAGCTTCCGATTTGATGTGACTCATGATCCACCATATTTTTAAAAAATCAACTTTGTTTTGTAGCATGGTGTTCAACTTCCAGAAAAATTAACAAGATAGTAGAGTATTCATACATCCTGCACCCAATTCCTCTATTCTTACATCTTACATTAATATGGCACATGTGTTACAGTTAATGAATCAATATTGATACATGGCTATTGGCTAATAACGTCCATACTTCATAATTCTTTCATTCTTCTCTTCCAGAATCCCATCAGGACACCTCATTACATGAGGTAGTCCCATCTCCTTAGGCACCTCTTGGCGGGGGGGTTCAGTTTTCTCAGATTTCCCTTGTTTTTGGTAAACTTGACAGTTTTGAGGAGCTGTGATCAGCTGTTTTGTAGAATGTTCCTCAACTGGGATTTGTCAGATGTTTGTGCGCGACTATGGGCTTGGGGGAGGAAGACCAAAGAGTTTACCTTGTATCATTTTCATCCCATCACATCCAGGGGCCAAACTCGCAACATGCCTTATCGCCGGTGACTTTGACCTTGGCCACCTGGCTGACAGAGCCTGCCAGCTTTCTGCGCTGTAAAGCGACTCCTCTTTCCACACTGGTCACTTTGGAAGGAGGTCATCATGTGCAGCCTATGCATCTGAAGTGTGAAGCATCCACATAAATTATTCCGAATTCTGTGCCAGAGATGGTCTCTTCTCCCCACCTGGTTATCTAATCTCATCACTTGTCTGTATGGACTCACGGATACTTACTTTACACTTCGGTTGTTATCCAGTATTTACCTTGTTGCTCAAACCGTCCAGCCATTAGAAAACACCTGCATCCCTGTGGCTCACTGCCATCACTGTGATTTTTGGTTTTCTTTTGAGTGCGTCTTTACTGCATCCCTGTGGCTCACTGCCATCACTGTGATTTTTGGTTTTCTTTTGAGCGCGTCTTTACTGCATCCCTGTGGCTCACTGCCATCACTGTGATTTTTGGTTTTCTTTTGAGAACGTCTTTACTGCACCCCTGTGGCTCACTGCCATCACTGTGATTTTTGGTTTTCTTTTGAGCGCGTCTTTCCTGCATCCCTGTGGCTCACTACCATCACTGTGATTTTTGGTGTTCTTTTGAGCGCGTCTTTCCTGCATCCCTGTGGCTCACGGCCATCACTGTGATCTTCGGTTTTCTTTTGAGCGCGCCTTTACTGCATCCCTGTGGCTCACGGCCATCACTGTGATTTTCGGTTTTCTTTTGAGCGCGCCTTTACTGCATCCCTGTGGCTCACGGCCATCACTGTGATTTTTGGTTTTCTTTTGAGCGCATCTTTACTGCATCCCTGTGGCTCACTGCCATCACTGTGATTTTTGGTTTTCTTTTGAGCACGTCTTTACTGCATCCCTGTGGCTCATGGCCATCACTGTGATTTTCGGTTTTCTTTTGAGCGCATCTTTACTGCATCCCTGTGGCTCACTGCCATCACTGTGATTTTTGGTTTTCTTTTGAGCACGTCTTTACTGCATCCCTGTGGCTCATGGCCATCACTGTGATTTTCGGTTTTCTTTTGAGCGCGTCTTTACTGCATCCCTGTGGCTCACTGCCATCACTGTGATTTTTGGTTTTCTTTTGAGCACGTCTTTACTGCATCCCTGTGGCTCATGGCCATCACTGTGATTTTCGGTTTTCTTTTGAGCGCGTCTTTACTGCATCCCTGTGGCTCACTGCCATCACTGTGATTTTTGGTTTTCTTTTGAGCGCGTCTTTACTGCATCCCTGTGGCTCACTGCCATCACTGTGATTTTTGGCTTTCTTTTGAGAACGTCTTTACTTTCTGGCACCACAAGATGATCCAGGCGAATCTCGTCTATTTCCTGCTCCGGTTTTATAATCAGCTACTTTTCTAAAAAGCTCTGGTTCCTTTTTTAGGGAATGGTTATTAGAAACCAATATCTGGATGGTAGGTGCAGTCTTTGCAACGGGGGTGTCGCTGCTTTTAAGCCCCTTCGACTGACAGAGCAAAGAAATGTGTTTACTAACCTGTGTATGTTACACTATCTAAATTTGTAACCACCGGGGTCTGCATGAGTTCATACTGATGGCTCCAACTCTAATCCATTACTCGTGGATCACTCTAGGCTCTTCCCCCAGCTTATCTGTATATAACCTTACATTCTAACGGTGAGAAACCTGGCTCCCACCATCCGCCAGCCACTTACTTGTTTAAATCTAGAATATTACGGCAGTATCAGAATTGCTAACGCATACCAATGTAAGAAATTACTTTATGAGCTGCAGTATAGTCCTTATGCAGTTTCTTTGGTGCTTCATCTTACAGACTCCACTCATTTCCAAGGTTACTTAGGTCAGCACCATCCCCCCCAACCCCTTCTGCGAGGTTGTTTCATACATTTATAATACAGTTAATTGTTTTGTCGGTCTGTGTTCCATCCATGTATCCCAATTCTCTAAGTGATTTTTTTTAAATGTGCATACATTAAGATTCCATTTTTGTGCTGTAAAGTTCTATGGGTTTTGACAAATGCATACTGTCATACCTCCACTTTCATTGTATCATTCCGAATAGTTTCATTGTTCTAAAAATCCTATGTGCTTTACCTCTTCAACCCTCCCACCCTCCCCCTTGAACCCCTGGAAACCACTGATCTTTTGAACATCTCCACAGTTTTGCCTTCTCCAGGATGTCCTGTAATTAGAATCATATATATAGTAGACCGTCTTTTCAGACTGGCTTATTTTACTCGGCACCCATGCTTTTTGTGGCTTGGTAGCTCATTTCTTTTGATCGCTGAATTACATTCCATTGTATGAAATTACAATTTGTTTATACATTTATCTACTGACAGACATTTTGGTTGTTTGGGTTTTGGTCATTATGAACAAAGCTGCTATAAACATTTTGTGCGGACATTAGTTGCCAGGACCTAGGAGCGTGACTGCAGAATCATACGGTGAAAAGTATTAAGAGTATTTTCCATTTACTGTGCTCGCTGTTTAGATTTATTCCTAGCATCTTATTTTCTATGGTTCTGCCTCTTCTGTTTCTTTTTATTCTTCAATCTAGTCTTTTACTGAATTAACTGAGCACCCTCACACACACTATTTTAAAAGTTACATGCTTTTATTTTGCTGTTACTTGAATTTTTTAAACCATATTTTTGCCAACCTCTTGAATACTTTTTAAGGGTCTAAGAACATTTAAACTCCAATTAAGTCCCCTTCAGTTTGTGTGCTACTTTGCCTTATTTTTCACAGTTCTATTTCATCTTAATGTCATAAATAAGACATTATTTGTATTGTTTTGTAAAGTCAATGTTCAGATTTACCCATAAATCTTTTGGTCGCTATGCTCTCTTGAATCTCAGAGCTTTCGTCCTTGTCCTTCCGCACAAAGTAAATCCTCTAAATTTCCTTAGGGAGAGTCTTTTGATGATAAACGTACTTATTCTACATCTGAAATGTCCATTTCACCCCCATTCCTAAAACAGAGCTTCACTGGGTATTAAGTCCTGGTTGATAGCTTCCGTTTTGTTGATGCATCTTCTTAGCCCATAGATACTATTACAGTCTCCTGGCTTTCACTGCCACTGCTGAGAAGGCAGTGTGCTGTACTGTTACCGTGTCGTAGGTAATCTGACTTTCCTGACTGCACTTACAAACTTCTCTGATATTCCGCAGTTTCGCTGTATACATGAAGGTGTGGATTTACTTCATTTAACTCACTTGAAATTTGTATACCTTTCTGAGGGTTGATGTCTTTCATCAGTTCTGGAAAATCTACCTTCATCTTTCCAAATATTACCTATTTCCAATACTCTCCTTTTAAGATATTAAGAGATACACGTTAGACCTTCTCAGCCTCTCCTCCACATCTCTTCACCTAACTCTTATATTTCCACCTACTTGTCCCTGTGTGCTACCTACGGGGTAATTATTTGCCTCCACTCTCCAATTTACCAATTCATTCTTCCAATGCTTACTTTTATTTTTAAGATTTAATTTTTTTTAAAGATTTTTTTTATATGGACCATTTTTTAAGTCTTTATTGAATCTGTTACAATACTGCTTCTATTTTGTTTTGGTTTCTGGTCCCGAGTCATGTGGGACCTTAGCTCCCAGACCAGGGATCGAACCCACACCCCCTGCATTGCAAGGCAAAGTCTTAACCAATGGACCACCAGTGAAGTCCCCCAATGCTTATTTTTATAAGGGACTTATATAAGCAACTCTTGTTCTTTACCCTTTTATTTATTTAAACATGTTAAATGTGCTCTTATTTTTGGTCTTGAAAATTCCACCACCCTCAATCTTTGCCATCTATATGCACTCTTCTTCTGCTGGCTTTCATTCGGAAGTCAAGGCATCCTGTGATTTGGGGGTTTGTGATTTATGACTCTGAGCTCATGTCCCTGTGGAAAGTGTTTGAAGGCTAAATTAAAGCTGAGCTCTTCTCGTGTGGATATGCAGTTGCTTTGGTCCAGAGCCCAGGGGCATTGCAACTTAAGACCTCCTTAAGAACGTCACAGGGAAAGTGTTTAGATCACACGTACCATGAGAATTCACACCCACATGAGGGAAGGCTTGTAACTGAATTCTTAGGGACGCTTGTGCTCTCCTTTCCAACCAGTGCTGGCTCCCCCCAAGACTGAAGGCAGTCCTTTGGGGGTCCAGCTGTTCGCAAGGGAATCTCCCGGAAGGCTCATCTCCTGCCACCTGTCCCCCCACAATCCATCTCACAGGAGCTCGGCATCACCAAGAGTACGTGCCCCTGGAAGGTAAACAGGCTCGCCCATCTTTCCGCAGTTCTGCTTTCACTTTGTTTCTGGCCTCAGAGGATGAATTCCTTTCTTGACAGCTCAGTGGCACATTTAAGAACATTTTTAAAAAGTTCCATCCAACATTTTGAGTTACCATCAGGTGGGCTGTTCAGAGTATCTGGTCTTTCACAGATGGAAATGGAAGCCCTGGTCTGGTTCACAAAGTTACTGAAGGGCAATGATGAGGAAGCAGAGGTAGGGAACAGGCACTGCTCTGCTTCACCAAGTAGTTTGAAAGCAGGGAGTAGAAAGCTTAGATCGGTTGTGGTTTTGACTGTTGAAGGGCAGGGGCCTTTAACGGGAGATGCATAAACTGCTTCTAAGAGAGCCAAGATGGAGGTTACTTCTTTCCCAATAAGAGAAGTCCAGAGAGGGCAGTCAAGAGCTGGGTCACAGTGGCATCAAAAACATCACCCTCTCTGCTCTGGCTCTGTAAGCACACCCCGCCGCCCAAGGAGGCTGCAATCACATCTACAATGTCTGTCCTTCTTAAGAAGCTTGCCCAGAACTCCCAGCCAACTTCTGCCCACCTCCCTCTGGCAACCCGTAGCTCCAAGGGAGGCTGGGAGTTTAATCCTTAGCTGATCCCACTGCTGCTCGAGCAGAGCTGGGGAATCCTGGCCCTTGTTAGGCAACTAGCAGTCCCTGACACTGGACCCAAACACTGACTGCCTGAGGCCCCACATCAAGGGAGAGGCTGAGATAGACGATGACTTACTAGAACAAAGTCCTAAAGAATGTGGAGGAGAATGGGGTCAAAAGTATAAAGGTACGGCTTAGCCGTGGAGAGCAGACCCATCTTGACTGGACACTGAACACAGAGAAGACGAGGCTACTGCAGGGATGCGTGGTGAGACTGGCCCCAGGGAACTCCTGGTAGCACACATGAGTGACAGTTCCCCTGTGGAGTCACCGAGCGGGGGCAGTCTGCAGAGTGCGGAAAGCCCGGACCATTGGCTGTGTGAACGTAAACATCAAGAACACCTGTCGAAAAGGCTGTGTTTATTTATGAGGAACAACTGGTTTCCATAAACAGGACAAAACCACTTCCATAGGAACACGCTTCTAAAGTAGGTGACACAGGGGACTTCCCTGGTGGTGCAGTGGTTAAGAATCCGCCTGCCAACACAAGGGACATGGGTTCGAGCCCTGGTCCAGGAAGATCCCACATGCCGCGGAGCAACTAAGCCCATGCGCCACAACTACTGAGCCCGCGCTCTAGAGCTCACGCGCCGCACTACTGAAGCCTGCGCGCCTAGAGCCCGTGCTCTGCAACGAGAGAAGCCACCGCAATGGGAAGCCCACGCACCACAATGAAAAGTAGCCCTCACTCGCTGCCAACTAGAGAAAGGCCATGCGCAGCAACGAAGACCCAAGAAGGCCAAAAATAAATAAATAAGGAATTGAACAAAAAAAAGTAGGCGGCACAGTCAAAACACATTTGGCCTGTCACACTTGAAAAGCACTTTGGCAAAATCTGGGCTTGTTATATAAGAAAACAGAATTTAAAGCTGGAAGTAATAAATGATGAGAAACAGAGGCATTAGTGACAGAGGACCCCCTTCTAAGCAGCCCTTTCGCATCTCTCATAAAGTGTCTTTTGCATCCAGGATGACTTCTCTGAGGCACTTCGGGAAGAAGATGCCCCAGGAAGCCGTTCTGTCTGCAACCTCAGCCCAAGAGGGTGTAAATTCAGGTCTGCAATGAGGTGGGTGTATACAACCTAACCGTATCCTTTTTCTCCTCCACAAAATAAGGAAAATAAAGAAGAATCAACTGTATTTATTATAATCAGCCCTCTGTATCTGCAGGTTGCGCATCTACGGATTCAACCAACCACGGACTGAAAACACTCTGAGGACTGGAGAGCGAGCTGCGAGGGGCCTGAGCATCCGAGGATACCCCACGGGGCTCCTGGAACCAACACCCACCGATGCTGAGGGGCAAGGGTCTTATTCCATCTCACTTCTCCCAATTATTTACTATCACAACTTCTGGGACCACTTCTCACCAACACTAGAAAGGGTTTCCTAGCACCTGTTCCACAGCCTTCCCCATACACCTTTCCTGCCAACACCAGGAGACAGAATCTCAGGATCTTTCTTGCCGGTGTTCCCTGGTCGCTGTGTGTTTCTGCTGTGGAATGAGACAAACTCGGTGCTTAAGAGCCAAGCTGTATCACCTCTAGCACATCACAAATGCTCCAAATGAAACAGAAAGAAGTTAATAGTAGTAACACAGCGAAGTCTCCCAGAATTAACTAACCTGCAGAAGTCTGCACAACAGGTTCGAAATCACGATACTCATTCTAGGACAGACATGCTGCTCTCTCCCCCTTTTTAAATCAAGTTCAGTCAGAACAACTGAACAGCTTCCTGGGGCCTGGGAGCCATGTGGTCAGACAGGGCTCATCAACCAAGTCCATGGACACCTGAGCTTCTGAGCGCAAACCAAGTGCCCGAGTCTGCATGGAGGCAAGATTTCACAGGAACACAGATCAAAGTGGCACAGCATATGTTGAGAATCACACCCTGTACGGGCTCCGCAGTGGAATGAAGTCTGCTGCCCTGTCACGGTGGACGCAGCCCCCGACCACACTCAGGCACAGCTCTCTCCCCCGGGAGTTGTGTGCACCGCAGCTCTCAGGCCAATGCAGCAGCCACACTTGCACCACCGCACTTCACTCTGATGGCAGCTGACAACAGAAAAACTAACCCATGGGACCAGTAGACGAGTGACAGAACTGACCAAGCTTACTTCAACCCTGCAACTAAAATTTCATGAGAAACCCTTCAAGGAAGACTATGACACAGAGTATGTTTTCATCAGCAGTGCTGGCTCACGTGTAGAGAAACAAAGTCACTAACACAGATCATTCGGACAGATCAAATGGGTCACAGCTGCTTGTTATTTTCCAAATTACGGCAAAAATAAAGGACAATAATCTGAAGGAACTTTGTGCCCTCTCTGATTCATACTTTTAAGAGTCAAACCAGCACTGAGTACTACATCACTCAACACAAGCATTAGGGAATAACGGTTCCCCTGATTATTCTGTTAATGTCAATTTGACAAGAAGCAGTAAATGCTAAGAGGATTCTGGTTCAGAAAACATCTTGCTATATATTTTACTGACTGATTGAGATACATGTTATCTATTAATGTGTGTGCTTATATCTATTTCCAAAAAAGAATTTAAGGTGATCTTTTACAGTAACTGAGACTGACATCTCAACAGCCTGAGACAAAAAATTACTTTAACCAGAAATAATATTTTACCCCAAATGGCGGTAAATTGGAATCTTTTAGTTACTGCTTTGATAAGGCAGTATTTGTTTCCCAAAAATTATTGTCTATTTCTTCTAAATAGGATAAATACTAAGACTTCTTCCTACCAATTACACCTTTATTTTATTTAATAATCCTGTTGCTACCTCTATAGAAGAATAAAAACAAATAATAATATAAATGCAAAGCTTACCTTGCCATTTTCCACTGTATAATTTACTCACATTACTAAAAAAAAAAAAAACACCCTCCATACTTCTTCTTTTATAGTTTTATGTGAACAAATAGTGAACAGCTTTACAGCTTACCTAAAATACAAGTGAGGAAAACATAGACACCTGCCATACTAATATCTGGCTTTTATTTTTTCCTTAAGGAAATAATTTAAAAAGAGAGTTCCAAGAAATTTAAAAGGATTCCCAGCAATGATTACTTCTGAGATCTATGAGATTTGAAACATAGTTATAAAAGGCTAAAACCAAACTATACGTTCCTACTTGTTCCTTTTAAAAAAAATTCAGATGATGTGTCACATCAAGCAAGCTCATCAGGTTACCCGGGCCGCAGCCTTAGTCATCCTCGGAATCACTGGCCCTCCTGGCGGGGTCGGAGCACAGCACGGACGAAAGCAGCACATCTTCGATGGGTTTCCTAGGGTTTTCCTCCAGGCTTGTCTTGACTGCTCCAGACTCAGACAATTTCCACTCCAACTCTACATGATAAAGAAAAGGCAAATCGCCTAAGACACAGTCTGCATGGGGCCCTCAAGCCACAGTGCTTTTCTAAGCAGAAACTACGATCATCAACATTTGATGACAATTTAATTTATAAGGTGCCTGGAAGAAAGGGAAAAATCAGACCCTTAAGAAGGAAAAAAATACCTGCAAACACTCTTCCAGAAGATGAGGTCAAATGGGATATTACATACATTTGAACCTCTATGATAACTAAAATAAAAAACAGAGACTAAATCTATCTTCTAACAGCTAGTTTCTCGGCTTGCACAATTTCCCAGGAAAGCAACCTGCATGAAACATGTAAAGGAAATACTTTCACAGTCCTGCTGGCACTCTAATCATTAAATCTAAATTTAGTTAACAAAAGGAAATTCTTAAACCTCATGTCCAATATCTCAACCTATTAGAGTCAAAGGCTCCATGTATGATGACATCCTAGTCTGATACATTTGTTCCAAGTAATAATAATTTTTAAAAGTACCAGAAAATAAAGAATCAGTGACTAAAGGCTCAGCTCCTGTATTTTATGCTCTTGTAATCAGTGAAACTCCACATGGGTGTGAGACCTTGTGAAGCACAATCAAGTGATGTACTTTCCCACTGCAGAAAAGATCCCAGGCAGGACTGAGGGACAGTTGAGAGATTCTACTACAAATAGCCTGGTTAAAGTGACGCTCTACCAATTGGAAACTTCTGTTAAAATCTGAACACCAATTTTACTGAGTCGTGTTCATTCAAAGTGCTCCACCAGTATTTTCAGCTCTAGGTACCGTGGTTCAGTGTGATAAAAATTCAACAAATTTCTTAAAAATGATTTTTTTAAAGATTTCTGATTCTTAAGAATATATTTAAATTCACACATATGTATAAATGAATGTATTTAATGTTACTGTTCATTTATATGCAGTAATCGTTATCTTATATGTTCACTAATCCTCAAATGAAACTTTTCCTAGAAATACAAACTATAATTATTATTGTATACCTCTCTCTCTTCCCTCATGGTATGTGCAAAAAGACCAAAATAAGAAGCAAACCCGTATTTAGTTTGAAACTCCATATGCCTCTGAACACTGGAATAATGCATAACTGATGTAACATATGTGTGTCTATGTATGTATGTATATGTTTATACTTTTCCCAGTTGAATATTTTACATAAAGAGTTACATAAAGTAGAATATCAAGTCATATTTTAACACACATTTCTAAAGACTACTAACTAAAGCACAGTTGGACATACCATTTCACTAAACAGATAAAGAATTCGACTTATCAAGAAACCTGCAGGCCTCAGCTTCTCTCTCTCATGTTATGTGTGCATATGTATTTTAACACCTCCTGTGTAACAGGCAGAAAAAAAAAACATATCCTTCAGGAGTTAAGAGGGAAAATAAACTTTTTTTTTTTTTTTTGCGGTACGCGGGCCTCTCACCATTGCGGCCTCTCCCATTGCGGAGCACAGGCTCCGGACGCGCAAGGTCAGTGGCCATGGCTCACGGGCCTAGCTGCTCTGCAGCATGTGGGATCTTCCCGGACCGGGGCACGAACCCGTGTCCCCTGCATCGGCAGGCAGACTCTCAACCACTGTGCCACCAGGGAAGCCCTAAACTTTTAATTTAAAAGCTACTATTCAACTGAGAAAAAATGCCTATAGATTTCTACATTTGTACACATGTAGATGCATATAAGCATGTGTCACTAGTAACATTCACGTGAATTAAACAAGAAATGAATGATGTGATCTTGAGCTACCAGTAAAAACGAGCACACTCAACTGTAGGGACAAATAAAACACATCACACATTAATATTAAATATTTTAAAGTCCACTGTGCCCTCTTTTAACTGAGAATTACTAGAGCCCAGTTGTAACTGCCCCCAATGACTTGTCTAAGATGACAGATTCAACGTGTTTCTTCCCTTTTTACAATCACTCGCGTGGGGGCAAAGGTGAGTCTGACAAGTCATCCTAATGTGTGTCTAGGAAACAGGCACCCTCGTCAACAGAAGCACCTCCTCCCCATCTCCCACGCGCACCTCAGAGGCCCTTACCATCCATTGTCAGGTTCATGCCACCAAACACCAGAGGTCCAATAAACTGAGCCTTGATATCACCTTCAAGGTACACAAATATTGTGGGCAGATTCCTATCCGGATAGTTGGGTATGCAGGTGGTTGATATGGCTTTGATAAATTTGACATCAGGAAACTTCCTGGCAAGTCCAATAAAGTGCTGATTTATCAGGGCACACAGGGGAATCCTATAAAAAGAGAAACAGAAGCCAACTGTGATTCTGCATTTGTACATAATAAATCTCAACTACCCTTCTGCCCTACATAAAACCTCATAATGACTTCACAAGTGATTCTGCTACTCCAGCCAAGATGAACTCACATTTAGAAAAAACTTTCTAACATGTTTAGGCAAAGGGAGGAATTCAAAATCCAAAGCCCAACTTAATTTGACTGAAGAATAAGTTAGAAACACAGCTCCAATGTAAAAGGTAACTGTCTTGCTCTTCTATAGGCAAGAGCATTCAAGGCTTAAAATGTGTGATTCAGAAAGCATTTCCTGCTTCAAAGAAACTCCCAACACAAGCATTAGACTCCACAGGATGGGAATAAAATTGGAGGTGAGAAGCGCCGGGGGTCCACTGCCTCACACGCCATGGACAATTCTCACAAAGGTTGCCCTCACCATCGATGAGAGTGATTCATTACATGGAATTGTGAAATGCCTGAGCTTCTCCAGAGGGACAAGTGACTGAGGAATTCATTTACAATTAAAAAAAAAAAAAAAAAGAGTCTCCTCTGCTACACTGTAACAAAAGCATTCCTATTAGTCACATATTAATTTGAAAGTCTTAAGACAAAAATTAGGCTATAAGGTTTGGGCAAATCAGCAACAAAAACACTAGTTAAAAAAACAAAAAACAGGGCTTCCCTGGTGGCTCAGTGGTTGAGAATCCGCCTGCCAATGGAGGGGACACGGGTTCGTGTCCCGGTCCAGGAAGATCCCACATGCCGCAGAGCGGCTGGGCCCATGAGCCATGGCTGCTGAGCCTGCGCATCTGGAGCCTGTGCTCCGCAACGGGAGAGGCCACAACAGTGAGAGGTCCGCGTACTGCAAAAAAACACAAAAAACAAAAAAACCTCCTGGGTGGATTAAGCCTGAGATGTTCAAGATATAAATTCAAATTAACATTTAAATACAGTCATGAGATCAGCTCACCCTTGTCTGTAAAGGTGCAAGATGACCCACAAGCCCTCACCGGCTTTGGTAACTTCTTGAACATAATCCTTTCCTGAGATTTCCAAAACTTCTCCGAATTTATTCTTCAGTTGGGTTGCTTTCCACTCCGCCAGTCTTTGCTGCCTGCACAACAGAAGAGACAGACATCTTACAAACACACACACACACACACACACACACACACACACACACACACACACCACCCCTTTCACACAGCAACCTTTGTAAAGGTCCAGGTTTTTTTATTGATTTGCCAGATTTATTAATGATTCAAAGGACACACATTTTAGCGCCACACAAAAGGCCAAGCAGTCCCTCTGGGTGGCACTAACCTGTACATTGCAACTGCACGTTCGTCTTCCTCATTAAATTCGTCTTCATTATCCTCCAGTTCTTCCAAAGTCATGTCTTCGTAAGTTTTCACTGAATGTCATCCAGTTGGCAAGAAACCATAAATGTAAAAGATGAACAAACACACATTTTGGTTTTCTTCCCTTCACTCTTTTCCTAAAGGAGTGCATGCAACACCAAAAGATCCCCAGCCCACCAAAACCCAAATAAAAAGTACTTAAGGTGTTACACTAGTAAATAAGAAGAGGAGGGTGTATTTAAAAAACAGCTGCCGGCCTGGCTCTCTTACCTCCACACAATAAGGATACAAACGGGAAGTTTCCCAAGTTTATAAAAGAGGAGAGTTGTATTTGCCTGAGCTAACCTGGCCGGATCTTCAAGCACAGACATTCACGGACAGGTGCGTAACAGTTCTCATGCCTCTGAGGAGATGGAGGATACCCACTGAGGTCCTCCCCAGCACACCCTCCTAGAGTGAAAGGGCTATCCCCTGGCCTTCTCTTGTGAGTGCTAGGCAGCTCTACCTTTTCTTTTAATCAACTGCTATAAAATCTGTATTTTGCTTTATTGCCATAAACACCCTTGCTTCTTGACATCACATCAGGCCTTTGTCACCAGACCCCCACCCCGTCACTACCCGAAACTGCTCTTATCAAGGTCAATAATGACCCCTGTTTTCTCAACGGATGAGCACATCTGACCCAACCCATCACCACCTCCTCCCCAAAAGCCCATCTTCCTCTGGCCCCCTCTCCTCCTCCCTCAGGCCCTTTGCTGACTGGACTCCTTTTCTTCCTTATCGATACCCACTCCCTTGGTTGACCGCATCTCACAGCTTTAAATACTAGCAACATGCTGACAACTCCCCAAGTTATGCCTCCAGCCCGTATTTCTCTGGCTTGGGACAGCATCCCCAACTGCTCCCTTACCATCTCTATTCGTCTAACAAAAATCTCAAAGTGACCATGTCCCAAACAGAGTTCCTGATCTTACCTCCAATCCTATTCCTCCCCAAGCCTTCCGCATCTCAGCTGGTGGTAACTCCATCCTTCTGGCCGCTTGAGTCCAGAGCCCTGCAGTCATCCTTGACTTACCTTCCCTCACACCATCATAGGATCCATAAGCAACTCCTGTCAGTCCTACCTCCACAATACATCCAGATCTGGCCACTTCCACCCACTGCGCTGCTCCAAGTCAATGGTACCACTTGCCAAAGGTACCGCTGCAGCCTTTTCCAGACTGGTCTCCCCACTTCCTGCCTTACCTCCCCACAGTCTGCACTCAGTAAGGCAACAACAGGATGGTGCTGTCAACACAGAGGACACGTCACTCCTTTGTTCAAACCTCCAGTGACATCCACCTCATTTGGCAGCAAAGCCAAGGTCCATACTAGAAGCTACAAGGTCCTAAATGGTCCGAGCCCTAGTTGCCTCTTTGAAGCTCCTACTACTGTCTCCCAGTCCTGCTGGCTTCCTGGCGGATTCTCCAACATGCTTTCCACTTCTCACTCACCTCCCTCAGGTCTACTCAACTGCCAGGGGGCCCTCTCTGACCCCTTCTGCAATTATACCCACCCCTCCTCCGGCCCCTTCCTGCCTTTTCTTCCTACATTTCACTCACGTATCACTTACTGTCTGTCTCTCCCGCTAGAATGTAAGCTCCAAGAGGACAGGGGGTTTTGTCCGACCCGTGCACAGCTAAAGCCCCACTGCCTAGGAACAACACCCAGCACACAGCAATCCTTCAGTAAACATTTGCAGGATAAACGCTTTGCAATAAATCCTTCTCTAAATTAGCTCTAACATGTCAACAGGGGACAAAAGGCCTAGCCCCTGTGGTCAATGGTTCTCAAACTTTGGTGTAAATCAGAAACTCTTTGAAGCACTGGTTTAATATGCAGAGTCCTGGGCCTTAACCCCAGAGATTCTGTTTCAGTAGGTTCTCTGTGTTGTTGTGTGCGTTTGTTTGTTTGTTTGTTTTTGGGACAAGCACCCCAAGGGATTCCGATTCGGGTGATACAGCTACATGTGAGAAAGCCCCTCTCCTAGACCCTGTACACTGCAAACATCTTATGCTTCCCCAAATCAAGCTATTTTAATATTCGTAATCAAACCACAAAGATAAAGTATGCCCTCACGAGAATACGAACACTAAAAACTTTTGAGCAGATTTCCATGACATTATCCAAAGTGAATCACAGACCAGGAAAGTCAAGACTTGGAAATACTTTCCTCGGGGTCATCACGTGCTCATCCGACACAGACGAGGAACTGTGGAAACAGAGGGGGCCTCTGAAGTCCCCCTAATTCTGTGGCCCAGCAAGCTGAAGCCAGCGATGCCCTGTGACCCGCCTGAGATCCCAGAGGCAGCATCCAGCTCAGCACTCCAATCCCTGGCTCCCAACTCCTGCTCAGAGGATCCTTCTACCAAAGCAGTGAGAGGCCTGGCAAGTTGTCTCCCAAGCAGGCAGACACGCAATAACGAGTAGCGGCACGCTCACCAATGGACTGCTGAAGGACCCGCTGCTCTTCCTCTTCTGCCTGCTTCTCCAGATCTTTCAAACTCTCCTTTGAGGGCAAGATGCCCTTTTTGCGTAAGATGTCATTCCACTCGGTGTCTGCATTGGGGTCCTAGAGCAGGTGGACCAAGGATACCATGAGTGCCAAGTCCACTGTGGAGGGTGCCATGGGTAAGGAGGGGTCAAATGGGAAAGTGGGGCTTCCCTGGTGGCGCAGTGGTTGAGAGTCCGCCTGCCGATGCAGGGGACACGGGTTCGTGCCCCGGTCCGGGAAGATCCCACGTGCCGCGGAGTGGCTGGGCCCGTGAGCCATGGCCGCTGAGCCTGTGTGTCCAGAGCCTGTGCTCCTCAACGGCAGAGGCCACAGCAGTGAGAGGCCCGTGTACCGCAAAAAAAAAAAAAAAGGGAAAGTGGTGGGAAGGGGAATTCACACCAAACTATTCTGAGGCCTATTTCTGAGAAAGTGTCAAAAGACCCACAACCCCTGTTCCAACCTTCCTGTCTTGGGGTAAAAATCGGGCTATGATGTGCAGATCGGCATCAGTGCTAACAGCAATTCTCTGACCTGGCTTCTGGTGTTTTCATTAATGACTTGGAGTGATTCACTCGGCAGATATTTAAATACCTACTACACGTAAATTATTGTACTAGATGGTAGGGAAGCACGGTGAACGCCAAAGTCATCTATTTTACAGGTGAGAGGAAGAGATAGGCAATGAATAATTAAATATACAAAGAGATATATTACAAATTATGGCAAATGCAATGACCAACAGGCTGCTGAGCTAGAGAGTTCCAGGGGGCCTGCGTTCCACAGGATGGCCAAGGACGTTCTTTCAGAAGAGGTGACGTGTAACCATGACTGGAGGGTGAGACGAAACCACAAAGAGGAGTGAAAACTTAGGAAATTACTTTCCAGGCAGAGGGACCAGCCTGTGCAAAGGGTCTGAGTGCGGAGATCAAGCATCCTAATGCCCTGAGTGGCTGCAGGAAAATCAGAGGGAAAAGAGCCTGATTGACTCTCGAACGGCCAAACCTGAGAGGAGGAGCTGCGACCCCGTGGAAGAGCTCACAGTGGCTGACACTTATCGAGTCCTAGATGCTGGGACCCTACGAAGCCCTTTACCTCTATCTACCTAGTTAATCCTCACAAGCCTGGGACAGCCACAGCGCCAGGCTGGAACAAGTCAAATTCACCAGGATCAAATGTCAGAAGGATAAATGTCGAAGTGGGCTCTTAGCTCCAGAACCTAGCTGCCCAAACCCTGGTTTGGCACTGCTTGGCGGGAACACTGCTAACGGACCCGGTCTGGAATATGAAACCGAGGAGCTGTGAAAAGGGCACAGGGATAACCAGGCCTCAGCCTCAGCTCCTTGTCCCAGTCTTGCTGAAATATGTCAAAAGAAAAACTAGGGGCTTCCCTGGTGGCGCAGTGGTTGAGAGTCCGTCTGCCGATGCAGGGGACACGGGTTCGTGCCCCGGTCCGGGAAGATCCCACATGCCGCGGAGCGGCTGGGCCCGTGAGCCATGGCCGCTGAGCCTGCGCGTCCGGAGCCTGTGCTCCGCAATGGGAGAGACCACAGCAGTGAGAGGCCCGCGTACGGCGAAAAAAAAAGAAATACTAACAGAATCCTTTCCACGGGGTGGTCAGGAAAGAGGCGATGTTTTTAAGCCGGGACATGAAGGACAGAGGATGCAAAGGAGGCCAGGGCAGCCCTGAGTTTCCTCCTCACCAGACGCGCTGGATTTGGAGATGATCGTCCTCTCCAGCCCCCAACCAAACCCATACTAACTCCATCTCCCTTTTGCCGCTGAGTCAGAGATGAGTCTCTCAGGATTCCTGACCACAGCGAGATCCGGGAGGCAGCAGAATGACCTCTGGAGAAGGGTCCTTCAACAGTGACCAAACTGAGTTGTCAGAGATTTTCTCATAAAAGCATCCATTTCCACGGTGTCATTTTTTCCCACTTTTCCGTGGGTTTTAGTCAAATTCCATTAGCAAATTCCTGATACAATGAAAGAACAAAACTGGGGGATGTGGTTTTATCCATTTTAAGAAGGAAAGTAACTGGGCTGCGGGACCCTCGGGCTGAGCTCTGGAAGCTGAGGGAGTCCAGAGGGGGCGCACCTCTCAACCTGAACACCAACGTTGCGGGGAGGGTGTAATAACCCCTCACCCTGCTCTACGTGGAGTCAGAACACGGGTTATGTTATGGGACACCCCGCCCCCCAGGCGGGACCCTCCACTCGTGCAAGCCTCAGCTTCCATCCGCGAAGGGGTCCACAACGCACCTGCTCAGGTGCTCGCTAAGAGAGTTAACAAGTAGGAAGTAACTCTCAGTTAAGACCCGGAGAGGCCTTCGCAGGCCGCACGGGAGACGAGCTCAAGGAGAAGCAACCCCCCCAGGGCTGAGATTCCAGAGTGGGACACACGTCGCGGGGACGCCCAGCCCGCGGACCCGCGGGACCACGCCCGCCCGTGCGCACCGCGCCTGCGCCGGCCTAGCCTCGCGTGGCCTCCCCGTGCCTGCGGGGCCTGGCGCTTCCCACAGGTCTGGAAAGGACAGCCCGCCGCCGGCGCGGACCCAGCGGGACAAACGAACGGCCGCAGCCTCCAGACGTCGCGCCCCTCGGCTTGCTCACCTGCATTGTCTCACAATTCCCTCGAGCCCGGCCGGCGACGGCCTAATCGCCCCTCAGCTCTCTTCCGCGCACGCGCGCAGCCGCCGCCCCCCTTCTTCTCCCAGCCCGGCCCTCGCCCCGCCCCCCGGGAGCGAGCTGGGCGGAGCCAGCGGGAAGCGAACTCTCTCCTCTGAGCCTGCGCCCGCTTCTCAAGAGACTGGCGCGGAAGCTGTGCGCGTGCGCGAGGCAGGACGCGCCTACAAGTGCGACTCTGAGCCAATCCCCGGGTGCTACCTTATTAGGGCAGGTCTTCGGCCTCCGAGCCCTGAGACCGCGGGGCCTTCCGCCGCGGGCCGAAGGTGTCTGAGGTCTCTGCCCAAGAAGTTAGAAATAGAAACGTGTCTCAGTGATTCAGTGTTACAACTATAAATGATGCAGAGTTACCTAAAACAGAAAGGTGAAAGTCTCTTCACCTGGTTGAGCCTCAGGCGTTTTATATTTGCAGAAGTGCTTAGCCCTTTGGGGGGCACACTGGAGGTACCGAGTAGAACTCAGCAAACTGAATTGTAAGATACAGGGGCTGGGCCCCAGGCTTCTGTGTATGCAGCACTTGGAATTTGAGTTAAGAAAGCAATACTCCTCCCTGCACATCTGAGCTAGGTGGCCGCCTCCTGGCAGCTTAAGCAGACACAGGTAACACAGACCCATACATCTGTAGGGTAGGCTAGGACTCTCAACTTTGGCTACATTAGAACCACCTGGAAGCCTTCCAAAACTGCAGCTACCCTGGGGCTCCATCCCCAAATTAAATCTCTAGCAATGGGACCTGGAACTGATTATTTTCTTAAAGATTCTCAGGTGTTGCTAATATACACAACCATTGATATAAAGTGAATGAAATGACTCCTTGAAGGCAAGGAGCTTTGATTTAATCATTTATAAGGATTCTTAAGATTAGCTAACTCCTTCCCACAGAATTATAGGTCACTTAAAACATTTGGTTATTCATTTATTTGGCAGCAAACTGTGAATGAATTTTCCTGGTTTCGCCAGAAAAGTCAGGACCCAGGCTAGTTTAGAGTGGGTTTGGCCCAGTGCTAAGCTTAGTGTCCTCCATAGCACTAGAGGGGGCGCTGTTTTACCCTTTTCACTTTCCAAGCCGTGTTACTTCCGGTGGCCGACACTCACCTCCACCCCCACCCCGTGATCCCTCTCTCCAGAGGAGATTAACAAGCCAAAGTCTCAAACTCTACTGCCTTCTCCTCTCTCAGAGAAAGGTGCCTCTCCCACTTTGGTCAAAGACTCTATCCTCCCGTGCTCCAGACTGCCGTCCCTCCCACCTCCCCAGAAACTTCTGTCCATCATTCCATCACTCTTAGCTCTGAAGAAAATAATTAAGGCTCAGGAGAAAAAATTGGAACTGTAAGAATGGAAAAAGAAAAGAATTGGAAAGAAAGATTTCTATCTGTGGGTGATATGATATGATAGTATACTTGGAAAACCCTGGGAGTATCAAGCCTTAAATTCATACTAACAATCTGAGAATTCGGTATAGGAGCAGGATAGTAAATTAACATACAAAAATCACCTTAGTCTGTATTTATAATAACAAACTAGAAGATAAAATGGACCCTAATTACAGTAACACCAGAAAAGAAAAATAAGCACCTAGGAATAAACTCAAGAAGTACACAAAACCTATGTGAGAAAATTATAAAACATTCCTGAAGATAACGAAAGTAGACTTGAATGAATGGAAAGAAATCCCTCATTTTGGGGTGGAATGACTCAACATCACAGAGATGTCAATTTTCTCCAAGTCAAAGTGTAAAATTTAACACAATCTCACTTTAAAAACCTAACAAATTACTTTCTGAGGGTAGATTCTAAAGATTTTATGATAAAATAAACAATAAGAATGGGAGACTGAGGGGACAACTAGCCCAACTAGATATTAAAACAGTGTGGTATTGATGCAGGAATAGACAAATAGATCAATGGAGCAGGAAGTTCAGAACAAGTCTGAAAATAGAGCCAAGTGCATACAAACATTACTGTTTGCTTTAGGTGGCATCTCAGTCTGTTGGGGTAAGGGATGGGCTCTTTAATAAATGGTGTTGGGGCAATTGGATAGCCATTTGAAAATAGATAAAATTGGATGTGTACTTCCCAGTGTATATTAGGTTAAAAATTAAAAGCTAAGAGTACTAGATTAAAACATGGGATGATTTCTTTATAACCTAAAAATGGAAAGAGGCTTTGATAACTATTACTTAAAATCCAGAAAATCAAATTTTAGAAAATGATAGATTTGACAGCACTATTTACATTAGTCAAGACGTGGAAGCAACCTAAATGTCCATTGACAGAGGAATGGATAAAGGAGATGTGGTACATATATACAATGGAATACTACTCAGCCATAAAAATGAATGAAATAATGCCATTTGCAGCAATATGGATGGACCTAGAGATCATTATACTAAGTGAAGCAAGTCAAACAGAGGAAGACAAATATCATATTATATCACTTATATGTGGAATATAAAGAAAATGACACAAATGAACTTATTTACAAAACAGAAACAGACTCACAGACTTTGCAAACAAACTTATGATTACCAAAGAGGAAAGGTGGGGGGAGGGATAAATAAGGAGTTTGGGATTAACATATACACACTACTATATATAACATAGATAATTAACAAGGACCTACTGCATAGCACAGGGAACTCTACTCCATAATCTATAGTAACCTATATGGGAAAGGAATCTGAAAAAGAATGGATATATGTATATGTATAACTGAATCACTGTGCTGTACACCTGAAACTAATACAACATTGTAAATCAACTATAATATAAAATAAAAATTAAATTTTAAAAATTTGCATAAAAATAGTGAATACATACATGCCACCTTTGGTGTAAAATAAAAGGTTAAATAAGAATACGTGTATAAAAAAAAAAGAATACGTGTATGTATATTCAAATATGCTTAACTTTGCAAAAATACTCACAGAAAGAAGAAATCAGAAATTCATGAAGTGGTTAACTTGTTGTAGGATAAGGGGGTATGGAGATCAAGTGGTAGCAACAGAAAGTTGGCAGTGAGAATCCTCTGATAAACTTTTATTTAGGGGCAGATAAGTTTTGTGAGGCCTGAAACACATTTGATCTTGGAGTCTCTCTTTAAGGCACTTATATGTGGAATCTAAAAAAGCAAACAATAAAACTGACAGAAAAAGAGACAAGACTTGTGGGTATCAGAGGCGGAGGGTAGAGGGAGAAGAGAATGGATGAAGGTGATCAAAAGATACAGACTTCTAGTTATCAGATAAATAAGTAGCAGGGATGTAATGTACAACAAGGAGGACTACAGCTGACGTTGCTGTATAACCTATGGGAAAGTCTTTAAGGAAGTAAATCCTAGAGTTCTCATCACAGGGAGAAATTTTCTTTTTCCCTTTTTTCTTCTCTCTTTTCTTTTTTTGGAATCTATACAAGATGACGGATGTTAGCTGGACCTATTGTGGTGATCATTTCACAATACATGCAAATCAAACCATCGGGCTGTACAACATAAACTTATACAGTGATGTATGTCCTTTTTTTTTTTTTTTGCGGTACGCGGGCCTCTCACCGTTGTGGCCTCTCCCGTTGCGGAGCACAGGCTCCGGACGCGCAGGCTCAGCGGCCATGGCTCACGGGCCCAGCCGCTTCGCGGCATGTGGGATCTTCCCGAACCGGGGCATGAACCCGCGTCCCCTGCATCGGCAGGCGGACTCTCAACCACTGCGCCACCAGGGAAGCCCAGAAATGCAAATTCTTGGCCCCTGCTCCAGACCTGCTGAATCAAACTTTCTGGGGTGGGGCTCAGTAATCTGGATTTTAACAAGGTCCCCAGGTGTTTTTGGTACACGGTCAACTTGGAGAAGCGCTGGTATATAGGGTTTGTGCCACCCGTGATCCTTCTCCCCAAATTTGCACAACTGACCTGTGAGCCAGAAGCCAGAAAGTAAATCTCCGGCAGCAGATGGCCCCAGAAAGCTCATTTATGAGACAGGAGATGAAATAGTAATGGCCAGAGGCAGCGCCTGTGATTCTTTTCTTCCCCAGGACAAGTCCAGGGAAAACCGAAATTGAATGTTCAGCCTCAGAGAAGATTTTTCAGGGTCATGCTGAGAGACCAGTTCTTTCCAGAGGTGATCTAAAGGGCTGCAGGGTGGCCTGGCTCCAAGCACTTCCCTGCCCTTCCCTTTTAGATCTTTCTTTGGGGCAGGGGGGTGTTTGCCTCAGAACTTACATAACCTTGCTGGTAAAGTCCACTGCAGCAGCTTCCAAATCCTGTAGGGATATATATGGCTGCAGGCTTTCAAAGAGCGGTCCCCAACCAGCAGCATCAGTGCCATCTGGGAACTTGTTCGAAATGCAAATTCCACGCCCACCGAATCAGAAATTATTTTAACAAGCCCACCAGAGGATTCTGACGCACACCAGGGTGAGAACCACTGCTTTAGACACATCATATGCTCAGAGTCTCTACTTTCACTGCCTTCAAGCCTACATTCAGGAAAAGATCTCATGAACTTTCTCTCAAGTGGAAACTGATTAATCAATCCTTCCTCCAGAAGTATCTGCCTTTGATAACAGTAGCTAATGCTTGTTGAGTTCAAGGCACCAGGAGTGCTTTCTGTGTGCTAATTTCTTTCATCCTCACAACAATCTACAAAGGTTCTATTAGCCCATTCTACAGATGAGAAAACTGAGGCACAGAGCTATTTAGTAACTTGCTGAAGGTCACACAGCTATTAAGTAGCCTAGCTGGGATTAGAACCCCACCAGTCTGGCTCCACAGCCCATATGCTTAACCTCCACCCTACTTGGCCTCTATTTTTTTTTTAATTTATAAAATTGAATTAGAAATTCTCCACAACATGTACACATCCTTGACATAATAAAATTGATTTCATTGTGCTTTCAAAATTACTGAATATTTTGACCTGCCAGTTTAAGGGTATTGAACACGGTTTTGATGTCTGAGAAATTTTCAGAGACACAGATTTAAATATAGCTCTGATTTGAAGGGAGAACAATGACAGAAATCACTGGAATGAATTTCTGACCAAGACATTCCACGTGTCAGTCAATGGTGGGGAGGTGATTGGGGGAGGGGCACTTCTTTGCCTGCTAAAATCTCTCTACGTATATGGCTGTCTTTTCCTGATCTCAGCCTGGCTGTGTGACAACACTTAGAAAAAACAAAACTAGCATTTGAGTGGTTACTATACAGCAGGCATTTTCACTTCATTTCTTGTTTGATCTTCATAGCAACTCTGTAGAACAGATATTATTAGCTCCAGTTCTCCAAATGAAAAACTGAGATTCCCAGAGTTTAAGTAACCTAATCCAGTTACACAGTTAGCAAGTGACTGAAGCCAAGGGTCTTGATGCACAGCTTTTTTGTTCTTTGAAAAATGATTGAATTGTGATTCAAATCTTGCTGCAATCCTCTTCTCGCTAGGAAGGTTGCTACACCCTTTTGTGGTGTCACCATCAATGATTATGGTCTGGAGAGGATTCTTCCCCACTGTCTCACCTGTCCCATTCATGACCAAGGTCCCAGGATCCTGGCATCACCCACGTGAGATGACGATTGAATGTGAAGTGTGGGTTCAAGAGGATGCTAACTGATGCCCAGGTGTGTCACCTTAGCCTCTTGAAGCATCCCGGCAGAGGTGCTAACAGAGGCAATGATCCCAGGGGTTAGAAATAAGAATCTTTGGGACTTCCCTGGCGGCCCAGTGGTTAAGACTTCCACTGCAGGGGGCACAGGTTCGATCCCTGTCAGGGAACTAAGATCCTGCCTGCTGCTCGACGTGGCCAAAGTAAATAATTAAATGAGAATCTTTGCCTGGAGCAGCCCTACTGGGTTTCAGTGCACAAAGGTTGTCTGCTTTTCACTCAGTCAGTTCAAGCAGGAGGCTCCGGGTGATGAAATTGTGTCCTGGTTGAAATGTTTTCCTTTGGGAACCAAGTCTGTGGCTTCCTTAGTTCTGGTAACAGATACGCTTTTAGTTGGTACAAACATTAATTTGAAAATTAAAAATAGAAGATTTCAAAGCAATGCATGACAATATTAACAGTTTCCTTGGGTGGTAGGTAAACAGGAAACTATTTACGTTTCTGTACTTTGCAAGTTTCATGTAATGAACACATACTGTTCTCATAGTGAGAAGTGACATATGACAAGTTGAAGATGCCAGTAGGAGGTACATTACTGGTGGACCGTCAGGGACCATCAAGCCCAAGAAGCGTCTCCATCTGTGGACTCAGCACCTGGAGGTCATCTTCCCTAAGGTATTCTCATAGTGTTCGCCCACAGTTCTTCTAGAAGCATCAAGGCGACACACTTGAGAACCCTGTTTCATTAATAAGTCTTTTTCAGCTAAATCAACTCCCAAGGCTGTGAGTGGTGACTGGATTTTGCCAAGAACTGGAATCAAAGTGGGCAAATACTGCCCCAGGCACCCTCCACTGCACTTCCTTTAAAAGATGGAGTATTTTCTAAAACCCTCACCTTCGCCTCTGCCTGCGGGTACAGCCATCCCACCTGCCAACCCCCCAGGGCCCTGCCCCCCGAGACTGACAGGGTGGCCCTGTCTCTGGAACCAGCTCTATGCTCTGCAACCCCTCAGCTCCAGAGGATGTGAAAACACTCCTGACAGAAGAGACCAGAGTCTGCTCCATGTTTCTAACAAGGCTGCATGCTTGTGGCTCACCCTGGAATAAGGAGACCAGAGATCCGAAGTCTGTTGAGAGCCTGATGGAGGGGAAGTGGTGACAGCAAAATGCTGTGTCAGGCAGCATCTCAGAGGCAAGTGAGGGTCCCAATGGGCCCCAGAGCATCTCTCTAGTTTGCTTCATTGGTGGAGGCAGCAGAAGGGAGGGAATTCAGATGTGTCCAGTTGCTGGGGAGGGCTACCAGTGTTTGTTATCCATTCCCTGGAAGACAGAGGAAGAAACTGGCCAAGCTGGAGGTCTGGATTTTTTTTTTTTTTTTTTTTTTGGCCACACTGCGTGGCATGTGGGACCTTAGTTCCCTGACTTTGGAAACACGGAGTGTAAACCACTGGACCACCGGGGAAGTCCCAGGAGACCCGGTTTCTACAAACTACTGGCGCCACAGTACTCCCGAAAGCCCTGCCGTCGGCAGTGACCTGAATCACTCCCCTCAGGGAGAAGCAGTGAAGCCCATGTCATGTTATGGTATCTCCCTGAGCATATCTCCTTAGGCTGGTAGCTCCCTGATGACAGGATTGTTTATCATTTTGTTCCCTGTCAGCTTAAATGTTTTTGAAGGACTCTTGCCTGACTTAGTTGATTTCTTTCCTCTAGTCCCTTTCTACAAGTCATGTCCCTTTGTGTCCAGAAGGAGCCAGGAGCCCAGAGGAACCAAGCCTCCCAAGCAGGTCGGTATTTCCCACGGCCGCATCCATGGCCACCTGGAGAGGGGCAGGATACTCAGAATGGACGTGGTGGCACCTGGCTACGTGGCCACCAAACTGCCCTACCCCTCAGCCCTCATGCCGGAGCTGGCCAGCAACAGGGCTCTGCAAGCCAAGAAGAGCAGGGCGACCGGTGCCCAAGATCAAGTCCAATCCCTTCCAGCGGGCTGCGCACAGCAAGAAGGAGCTTAGCAGGATGTGGGCCTTCATGTCCATCACCAGGATGGTGTCCTCCTTCCGCAGCTCATTCCCCACAACCTGGTGGAGAAATCAAAGGTCCGGACCTAGGAGTTCTGATTCGGGGGTGATCACACTCTTGGCCATGTTCGGTGTCATACAGCCTCTGTCTCAATGTAGGGGATATGCTGTGTTGCAAATGAGCGTCACTGCATTTTAGAACGTATTTTAGTTACAGGTATGTTTAGATTGAACCTAAGTGGTTACTTATTAGGCACATCCTGTGAGCTAATAAAAAAAGCAGGAAGATCACTGCGTGCCTGCAAGACCAAGGATATAAGGATGTCATGTCCTATTAAGTCATGGTTACTCGTTCTGCTTATTCAAACCGGGGTAATGGTGGTGGTTAGCCATGTGTTCCTCTGGAGGAGGCTGCTGGGAAGGGATTGTCCATCAAAGACCATCTGGACTTGGCCTCCGAACACGCTGCACACGCTGCCAGCTGCCACAGTCTCCGCTGAAGAGGCAACAAGCACGTCCTGCCCTGGAACCCTACCTGTCTAGCCTCCTGCCATAGCCTCCCCGCTCCTCTGACGCACCCCTGCCTTTTGGCTCGCTGGACCTTTGGATCAGGATAAAAACCCCTCTTTATCCACAATCTCTTCCCTGAACGCTGTACCCCCTCTTCCCTCGTCTTCCCCGAGAAGCTGGGAAGGGGTTGGGGGAAGGGGCAGGGAGGCTGCTCAGCGTTCAGCGGCTAAGAGTGATAGGCCAGGGTGGGAGGTACCCACGGCCTCGGTAGATCAGGCGCCCTGTGTAAAGTCCTGAGGTTGATGCAGACAGAGGCCAGAGGTGGCTCTGAACCCCCAGGAGTGTTCTGGCCGCCCTGGTAGGGATCTCGACTCAGCATCTCCACAAGCCTAGGGCCTCCCAGGAATTCAATTTACAGTTATTAATTGAGCACCTACTGTGTGTTGAGCATGCATTAAGAATTGTAGGTAGGGCTTCCCTGGTGGCGCAGTGGTTGAGAGTCCGCCTGCCGATGCAGGGGACACGGGTTCGTGCCCTGGTCCGGGAAGATCCCACATGCTGCGGAGCGGCTGGGCCCGTGAGCCATGGCCGCTGAGCCTGCGTGTCCGGAGCCTGTACCCTGCAAAGGGAGAGGCCACAACAGTGAGAGGCCCGCGTACCGCGAAAAAAAAAAAAAAGAATTGTAGGCATAGCACTGTCCTAGACAGTTGGGATCCATGCCCTCATGCCCTCATGGTGCTTTAATGTCTGCAAGAGAAGACAGACGACGAATCGGGAGTTAAAAGAATAACGAGGGGTACGAGGGTCAAGTACAGGTTACCGGGGGAGAAGGTCAAGGGAAATCTGCCTGTGTGGGTCAACAGAGCCCCTGGGGAGAAGCTCCTCACTAGACTGGATTAGAGAAGGGTAGCCCCACAGCAGCCCCCAGGCCGCTTCCCCCAGCCCCCATGGTGGAGGAAGGTGGACCCGCTCATCCTTAGATAAGTCGATCGCACGCTCAGGATTCAGAAGAATTTCAAAGCAGTGCTTTACTTTGGGTTCCAGCCACACCTTCTCATCCTTTCACAGAATATTCACAGGCATGTTGAGGAATGGAGTCTCTTTACCATTTACCTCATCTTCTCACCCAATATGGACCTTCATTTCAGCTCTCCGGGGCAGCTCCACACATCCACCCCTTCCTGCAGTCCCTAACCCTAACCCCTCCTCTTTAGACCCTCTCCCTTTCCTCTTCTGGGTAATCTGGTGCATGGGATTCCGCCTCTTTTCCGTAACCTCCAGTTTCAGCCATTCAGTTTATCATGTTCCACTCAGATGAAATGGGGAAGGGGGTATATTGGATCCTGCTGGTAGCGCATCAACCAGCCCCTGGCAGGCTTTTGCACAGCCAACATCCTTCTCCCCCTGGCATATCACAGCATTAGTACCTTGCTAGAAGAATCCTTTCTGCTTCCTCAAAGTTGAGTTCTGTGTTAGCTGGTTACCCACCAAGAATCCTTCTTCTCTTCTTCTAAATCTAAAGCAGCAGGGTTTTAGTGCAACGTGGCCCCCGAGGCCACATTCCCTGAGTGTGGGCCTGTTGCTGATTTCTCTCCAAGAGAGGGGAGCGATGTTCGCCGTTTCCAGGCCTGGACCTTAAAACAATGCACGTGCACCCACCAAGCTGGAGCACAGACTCCTGGCAACCGTGCTTTGACGGTGCAGGGTCTGGGGGAGGGGCAATGATTTTCACCATCGTGTGCCTGTCAACAGCTCAAAGAACAGAGCCGCTCCACTGATCTGGGTCATCCATGTCAGAACTGTAAGCTAGGGAGAAAAACGTTATTTATTCTTCAAACCACGGTATTGTTTGGTCTCTTACTGTAAGTAATACAAGTTTCATTACCAAAATGTCTCTTTGTCTGGTAGTTGAGTGGGAAGGACCCTCCCCCTGTAAGAAGATACATTTTATAATGTTGTCCATCTCTTTAAGTGCCAATTGAGCATAAAATTACTGCCCTGTGGGGACTTCCCTGGTGGTCCGGTGGTTAAGACTTCACCTTCCAATGCAGGGGGTGTGGGTTCAATCTTTGGTCAGGGAGCTAAGATCCCACATGCCTCACGGCCAAAAACACAAAACATAAAACAGAAGCAATAATGTAACAAATTCAATACAGACTTTAAAAATGGTCCACATCAAAAAAAAAAAAAAATTACTCCCCTGTGGCTTTCCTTCCCACAAACACTCCTCACTCTTCTTCACCTGCTTCAGGTCAAGGTGAGTTTCCCCTGGGAAGATGACAAATGGTAGCTCTTCCCTCAACCACCCCTCCTCCGAGCCTGCAGACATATGGTCTACCAGCCGGCTGCCCAGAGCCCTAGCATCTCTGCAGCTGCTGTGCAGTGAAGCCTCTTCTTCTGGGCTCTGCTTTATTACAGCAACCCTCTAAGTTCCGTTTCACCAATGTCTGGAAGGCAAAGACTAAGGCTATAAATAAAATAGGTCCTACTGCCTCTTCTTCAGGGTTTCTATTGGTTGTGACTTAATCTCTTGAGGCAAATTGATGGTTTTAATATTAAACTGAAATACCAAGAGTCAACAAAGAGATCAGAGAATTGAGCAAAAAAAAATAAACCTTTCCAAAAGGCGTATTTTTCCAGCTCTTTGGATGGGGTTTGTTTGGGCGAGGAAAATTTGTTTCTTTCAGGTATTGAGGTAGACAAGATAAATACCTTTATAAAGACTAAGAAAGCCAGACAGTCTAAACATGGTTGGGTTTTTTTTGTTTGTTTTTCTTTTGTTTTTTTGGCCATGTTGCGTGGCACGCAGAATCATAGTTCCCTGCAGTGAAAGTGCAGAACGCTAACCACTGGACCACCAGGGAATTCCCTAAACGTGTTGAATTGGAAAAGAATCTGAAACTCCAAGCAGAGGTTGGGTAGGGTCCCTGCTTAGCCTCCCCCAATTCATCCAGATCCCTCCTTGGCCCCAAATCAGGAATAGCTCTGGCGTTCCTTGGCCATGATGAACTCCTGCTCCACTCTGACCTTGCACTAGGTATACCATCTCTACCTAATAAGTCAAGGGCTGAGAGGGTAGCAGTTGTAGCTTTGTAACTTCATGTGCAGCTCAACCTTGTACACTCATCCCATCTCACTCTTTTTTTTTTCCAGTTCAGTCTAACTTTAATTTAAAACTTTCAGTCTTTTAACAACATTCAAAAACATTAACTGTCCCAGCACTAGAGGAAAACATAATGATGACAAGATAGTCTAGATGGAGGGACCCTGGGTAGAAGGTGTGATCAAATCATAAATGGCACCATCAATGTATGGAAGGCATGTAATAAGGTCTAAAGGGAAATATTTTATTAATTAAATCATGTATAAATAATGCCTTGATATTGCATTATGATCTGATGCTTCTAATCACTTCAAATGTATGTTAAAGTGTGATATTTTAATTATAAAAATAAATCCTACTCAGGACATTTTAAAGGCAGCTACGATACTCTTCATAATAGATCTAAAAATGACTCTACTTTGGTGTCTAACTTATTTAGTACATTCACTGTTTGTCTTTCATCATTGACTTGAAGTTGTTTTCTTTCTTCTTATTTTAACCATATTCTCCTAAAGGCCCAAAGTTTCAAACTAAAGGCCTGATGTAAACAATTTCACATGTGGTTGGGCAACTCATACTGTGAAGACCCAATGCCTTTAAAATGTAAAGTGAGGAAAACAATCTCACTCTTGACCTCAGCCAAGGGCTGATTCCGTGTCCCTGGGAGACAGCCCATTGTGGTGAAGAACTGTAGACGTTGGAGCCATTTAAACCGGGGTTTGAATTCTGACTCCGGCTTAGTGAAAGACCTATGGGCCAGCACCTCTATCTCACCCACCGGATCTGTGCGCAGCCCACTGTCTCATGGAAGTGGGCTGGCTCATCTCATCTTTTGTGACAGGGTCTACAGAGGGGTCTTAAAATATTCTATTTCAGAAAATAGGCTTGAGACTTATTGCAAAGGCTTATAAAGGTGAAAATAAAAACCGAATCCTAGAAGTGTGATGTCTAAATGACATTTTAAAAGGAGGACTCTTAAATTTGATGAGAAGCTTGAGAGCCTTCAAAGGAAGAAGTGTAAGTTCATGGCATGTATCGTCGGGGCCCCTCCATATATCCACGCCCCTCAAATATCATTTATAGAGGAAGCACCTGAGAAGGTAAAGGCCTGAGCCTCACAGTTTCTTGAGGAGTCTGGAGTTGGTATGTGGAATTTTTTTGTTTGTTAGTTTTTTAATTTTATTGAAGTATAGTTGATTTACAATGTTATGTTAACTTCTGCCATACAGCAAAGTGATTCAGTTATACGTATATGTGGGTATATATACATATATATATATATACATGCTTTTTCATATTCTTTTCCATCATGGAATATCACAGGTTATTGAATAGATTCCCTGTGCTATACAGTAGGACCTTGTTGTTTATCCATCCTATATATACTAGTTTGTATCTGCTAATCCCAAACTCCCAGTCTATCCCTCCCCCACCCCCTCTCCCCCTTGGCAACCACAAGTCTTTTCTCTATGTCTGTGACCCTGTTTCTGTTTCATAGATATATTCATTTGTGTCCTATTTTAGATTCCACACATATGTGATATCACATGGTATTTGTCTTTCTCTTTCTGACTTACTTAGCTTAGTATGATAATCTCTAGGTCCATCCATGCTGCTGCAAATGGCATTATTTCTGTCTTTTTTTTGGCTGAGTAATATTCCATTGTATATATATATATATATATATATATATATATACCACATCTTCTTTATCCACTCATCTGTTGGTGGACATTTAGGTTGTTTCCATGTCTTGGCTATTGTAAATAGTGCTGCCATGAACATAGGGGTGTGTGTATCTTTTCAGATTATAGTTTTGTCTGGATATATGCCCAGGAGTGGGATTGCTGGATCATATTGGAGTTGGTATATGTTAACTTAATGCTGTAACTTCGAGCCCTTGGTCAGCAATATAGAAGCAGCTCCCATAGGGCAAGTCCCTTTGGTACCATTTGTGTAACAAAACTCATCTTTGAAATGTAATTAGAGCCAACACTCCCTGAGTGCTCACTAGGTACCATCATGCTAAGCCCCATATGTGGACCATCTCCTCAGTCATCTCTAAAATGATGTGAAGGTGCTGTTATTTTTATCATGGAAGTGACCAGCCCACCGTCCCCCAGCTAAAAAGCGGAGTCAGTATCTGAAGCCAGCCAGGCTCTCCCGGGCTTGTGCTCTCAACGCTCGACAATAACGAGATTGTCGGAACACGATAAAACAACACCAAAACCAGCACATTTTAATCATACATACCCTATTACTTAAAAAATATACCCGATAAGAAATAAGAAATGAAAATGTTGCGTCAATGCTACTTTATTTTTTACACAACTGAATATTCTAGTGAAGAGAGAGTAAGAGAATTCTCCTTAAATACTGTTCACAGAAAGAAATTTGATGTTTGTTCAAAACAAATGCTCAGTTGCCTCATCTGATCCAGACTCCCTTTGCCGCTGAATTCTGAAAAGAAAAGAGAAAAACGTACAGGTCAGGTTGAATCATTATCCGGATGGAGATGAGGCCCAGGGTCACGTTATTATATAACATATTTTAAAATACCTCAATTTGGCACGTCATAAATGCCCATAATTGGTACTCATAAGGTTTGTTGCTGTAACTGATCAGGCCATTAGGTCAGTGTGAGAGCTGTGGCCTCAGGGAACATCCTTCCCAGTTTGGCCAGGGCGGCTATGCTCCCCAGCATCTGGACAGCTCTCTCAGGCACCTTGGGCTGCCGGGGCCCCAGTCGCTGTCAGTTGGTCCAGGGGCTCCAGGAGGGAGGCTAGGATGCCTCTGAAAGACAGTGGCCTCATGTCCCTGGGACCACATCAACATGAGAGACAGTGGTGGCCCAGAGCTGTTCATGAGCAGGGACTCGAACTGCCACAGGCCAGAAGCCAAGAAATCTCACCAGATTTCACCTCCAGGTCTCAGGGCATCACTGAATGGAGGGAACAGCCTGGCCTGGTTCTAATCGGAAATGTTCCCGCTATAGAGAACTTCTCCCCACCAAGCACGCCAGGGTGGATTTTGCCTCATCACAAGGGCCAGGTGAGAAGTCACAAAAGCTGTGGAGCTTCTGTCCTCTCACAGCCACTGCTGGAGACAACACACCTGCAAAGAGCTGGCATGAAGCAAAGGCTGCATTGTCTGGGACAGTGCCAGGCTGCAGTGGGGTCTCTGTGATGCTGAGAGCAGGAAAGGGAGGGGGCAGAGGAGCCCCTTAGGGGTTTCACATAGTGAAAGGGTAGTTCCCTTTCTTGGAACTATCACCCCTCTGGTTGCCTCTCACTGCCCCATGTCAGACAGATAACATTTGTTTGGAGGAGAAGAGCTGCAATGAGGCTGACCTTGGACGATCCTACCAGGTGCTAAGGTCAAGGTTTCTTCCATTCCTTGGCTGAAAAAAAAAAAAGGAGCAGCTTACAGTACTGGGACCATACTGCCTGGAATCTCTTTCTTGGTTCCAGATCCTTTCTCTACGCCCTAAGGCTCTGTTCTCCTAACTGAGGCATTAGCAGCTTCCCTGGGGGCTCACCTGGGGATCCCCAGTCACTGCTACTCTGTGGATCCTCTGGGGCAGTGCTCCGGGACCCTTGCTGCTCCTATGGCCCTGACACTGTCTCTCACCCCACCACTCCACCCCTTAGCCTCTGTTTATGTGGCAGGACGATCCCTAAACAACGCATCACAGGACTTCTCATCCTAAAGACATCATGGAGACCCACTGTTTCTGCAAGTACTTTCCAGAAAACAACCACTAGTAGGGCATGCAGATTTAAAATGTGTACTTGGGATGTCATGGGGGTTTGGGGAAAGTATGACTGAGCCAAGTTAAACAGGTTGCTTCCTGCAGGACATGGTATTCTCTGTAAACCTCGGAGAGTGTCAGGTACAGTGTTTTCGATCGTATTTGATCTTTGCAGAGCATCTCTTAGCACCAATGACCACAGAATGCAGATGGAACCATCTGTGACTCTGTGACCTTTGCAAGAAGCTCCAAGTTCCCTGGGGAAAAGGACGCCTAGACTCCTATTTCCACTGTGATCGGGGCCGTGCGTCCCGGACTTTCAGGCTCTGGAACACGGACTCCGACTTTGGTTGGCCCGTGCGTCTGTCCATCAGCAGAACTCCCGCCTCCCGCCCCAGAGCTCCTCCCAGAGCCCTGGTGCGCGCAGCCCGTGTCCGCTGGACCCTTTCCTTTCCAAGCATCGAGTCATCCCCTAAGGAAGGGTGAGAAAGTTCCCCTAATGATTCACCAGTTCGCCATGGGGGCCTGTCTGGGCTCATTCTGCAGTAACTCCATAATTGGGGCGGTAGGAGAGAATTGGGGTGAAAAACAGAGAAGAGGAAATATGCTTTACCCTGAAAAGGAAAAATGGTCTTTCCAAGGTGGCAGTGTGATCCTGCAACATAAAAACACAAACCGTTATGCAACCACGCTGTGCCGAAGGTCTTTCAAAGATGTCTATGTTAGTGGTTTTCAACGTATGGTCCCCAGACCCAAAACATCAACAACACCTGGGGACTTGTTAGAAATGCAAAGTCTCAGGTGCCCACTGAATCTCGGGTTGGGGTCCAGCCATCTGAATTTTAACAAGGTCCCAGGTGTTTATGGTGCACGGTCAACTTGGAGAAGCACAGATGCTGCACCCCTCCCCAAGTTTGCACAACTGGCCTGTGGGCCCCTGAGCCAGAAAGCAAATCTCCAGGGGCAGATGGCCCCAGGTGACGCATCTGGAAGAACAGAGACGAAATAGTGCCGTCCAAGGGCATCGCTCCATGATTCCTTTCTGCTCCAGGACAAGCCCAGGAAAACCCAAAATTAGATGCTCAGCCTCAGAGAATTTTAGGGTATAGTGTGAGCCCAGTTCTTTCCAGAAGTGATCTAAAGGGGCTGCAAGGTGGCCTGGCTTCAAGCACTCCCCCGTCCTTCTGTCTTTGAGAAGCAGATCTTTTTGGGGGCGGTGCTTGCTCAGGGCTTACATACCTTCCTGGTAAGATGCTCTGCAGCAGCTTACCAAGGAAGGAATGAGGCCCAGGTTCACTTAATAGGAAACTCATCCCCGAGGCTTGTAGTGTACTGTGATCCTGCCCCTCCCCGATTCCATTCTAAGGTAGCCGGAAGTCAGATGCAAAATGCCTTTCAAGAAAACAGCTAACCGTGGAGCCAATCACAATTTTCTGTTCAGGAAGGCAAGTGTGTTTTCTTGGTCGGGTTACCCTTAGGGTCCAGGACAATGTTAAACTTGCTTCTTCTTCCCAATAGCCTCGACTTGAAATTGACTCCTGGTTTAGGCAGATTTTCAAGGATATGCCATTTCAGCTTCTTCAGCTCATCTTTCCTTGTGGGTCTGGCCCAATGGTGGAGGCAGACTCAACCTGGAAGTCTGACGCCAGTATCCAAGCAAACTGTGGCCTGTGCGTAGAAGGACCAATGGGTTTCTCAGGAAGTGAGCGATTTTCTGGGGTCTTGGCATTTTCAGAGCTAAACCCAGGAACAGGAACGTCCTGGGCAAACTGGAATGAGTCGTTCACCCTACTTGGACTCACAGTGTCCAAAAATTTGTGTTTGTTTCTTTGTTCTGCTACCACGCAACAAAACCTTGATGGACATTTTGAACAGGTTCAGCTATTATTGAAACTAGTCATTTCTAAACTTAAATTTTTTTAATTAAATTTTTTTTTGTTTTTTTAATTTAATTTTATATTAGAGTATAGTTGATTTACAATGTTGTGTTAGTTTCAGAGCTTTGTTTTTTTTTTTAAGAAACGAAGCTCTGCCATAAGAGTAAAAGGGCAGGTGGGACAATGGGAAGCAGAGTATATGATCAAGGCAAGTGTCCATGTCATGCGGAGGAAGAGGAAGGGGCAGGGAAAGTGAAAAAACAACACGAAAACTAAAATGGGAAAAGATGAAGAGCGCAGAGGAGGAGCCCATGGTCACGGAGCTGGACCACAGCCCCTCTCCCCCATTCCCTGCCCTGCAGCCACCGTGTGGAGCTTGTACAAGGAGAAAACACCAGTGAGCCCAAAGGGGACAACAGGCATTCACCACGGGTAAGTGAACTTTTAGTGGCATAAAAATATGGTGGAAGGAAAAAGTACGTACGCGCTGCCGAAATCTTTTCATCCTTTGGTTGGCGAGCTTAGCAGCCAGATGCATTAGAGAATGCACAGGAGGAAACTGCGGCAAAGAGACGGTGAGGGTCAGACAGCACCGGGCCCAGGCCCAGGGCTATGTGCATTCCTGTCTGCTCACTCCCTTACAAATGGGTTTAATTTTCAGAGTAAAATCCATTTCCAAGCCTAAGCCTGAAATTTTATGATTTCAATAAAGAACCGCTTGCCTTGCTAGCACATTTCATTCCAACACATCACTCAAAAATATTCCCTTAGGGTAAAACAGACTTGTATCTGCATTAGTCCCAAACATTCTGTCCTTCTAGTGTGGAGTGCATCGTCCCAGATAAGCATCTCCATGAAGATCCTCTCTGGCTCCCCAGGTGTGCTCTCCTTATCTAAGGGACGAGGTGGAAGGGCAGCATGCATAACCACCGCCTCCATTCATTTTATTCTCCTGTATGTCTCATCTGTGACTGCCCACACACACTCAGACATACATACCCTGTCTTATCTAGTCCTGTGAATCCTCCCTGAGTATTTCAGCTCAGAGTAAAAGTTAATTCGTGTCACAGACACGGAGTTTATCTTTTCCCTTCCATTTTCTTTTTTTTTTTCTTTTTTAGGCTAGAAAGAATCTTTTTTTATTGAACTATATTTGATTTACAATGTTGTGTTAATTTCTGCTGTACAGCAAAGTGACAATTATACACATATATATATATTCTTTTTTTCATATTCTTTTCCACTGTGGTTTATCACAGGATGTTGAAAATAGCTCCCTGTGCTCTACAGTAGGACCTTATTGTTTATCCATTCTATTAAATGTAATAGTTTGCATCTACCAACCCCAAGCTCCCACTCCATTCTTCCCCACTCCCCACACCCCTTGGCAACCACAAGTCTGTTCTCTATGTCTGTGAGTCAGCTTCTGTTTTGTAGATGGGTTCATTTGTGCCATATTTTAGACTCCACATATAAGTGATATCATATGGTATTTGTCTTTCTCTTTTCCCTTCCATTTTTGACCCTTCTCAACTTGCAGTGCCCATGGCCTGTCCTGATACTATTCCCATCCTTACCTGATCCCCAGTACTAAATCTATACTACTCTTGTGTCTTTGCCTCAAAGGGAAAAACATTTCGCTTGGTACTTGTTTATTTTAAGGATCTTTCTGAAGACTTGGAAAGCCTTGACTATATAAACAAGTGACTTTCTAATAGTAGAATTTCAATCACTCTGACTGGATTGACTCTATGACCTTCCCAATATTCTCCAAATCATACCCTGCAGAAATTCACTTCAACAATCTGTTCCTGAGGGTAACTCCAATTTATAATAAGAGAGTTAGAGGCGATGCTTTTTATTCCCACAGCCCATACACACTGTGACAGTGACGAAAGATGCACACCCACAGGTCACTATTGAGAATGTGGTACTTCACACTTCACAAAGCGCTTTTCGGAATTTAAAACACAGAAGGTAACATGGAGCAGTGTAAATAGAGCTCAGTCTTTACCAGGCTTCTTGCACATCTGTTTAAGTGCATAATAAAAAGTTATTTCTTACTAATTTTTCCTTTTCTGTAATTATTCTCTAGCTTTTCAGTTCTGTCAACCTCCCCCAACCCCTTCCCCAGAGAGGGAGAGAGAGAATCCCTGCAGCCCCAGGCAAAAGCACCTAGAAAGCTATTACCCAGAGTTTCTGGAAGGCCCCTGTTTTTCTACTTATCTGCATATATTAAACGGGAAAGGACAAAGGCGTGCAGAGGAGAATGACTTTTACAGAGAGATGATTACGATAAAATACTGACCCCGGCTTTAACTGGATGCGTCGGCTTCTGAGTTCTGGAGTAATGAAATAAAAACTAAATAAGAGGGGAAAAAAGGTTTATTTTAATTCTAAGCGTCACTTGCTGTAAATGTGGTAGTTGCATGCTCTTGTTACTAGGCTGGTGGTACTCACCCTTTTGTATATGTCTTGATTATCCTGGAAAGAAAATGATGAGGGTAAGTCACATGGAATTTTACTGGGGCAGGTTTCCAGGAGAAGTTACACCGGGGACCTTCCTGATTTACCTGAATATTATGAAATAAATTGGCATTCTAAAAAGAAATCCATTATACAAACTTAATAAGACTATAGTTGATGCAGAACCTTGCCAAAAGGAAAGTTGCCAGCGATACCATTATTTTAAAACTTAATCTTATTTTACCTTTTCAGTCTTCAGGGGAAAAACATACTCTATGATGCATTGAAGCAATACCCTAATCAGTTCCCAGATAGCCGTCTAACTAAGAGGTGGGATAAAATAACGATTGCAACTTTTAATTTGCTGCTGGGCATGCCCTATAATTCAGTTTTCTTAGGGTTGGTTCATATCGACCAAATTTTTTTCCCTAAAAGCTTTCTACATGAATCTTCACTGTTCTTGCAGAAAGTCCAGCTTTTCATTTCTAAATCCTTGTTAGAGCACCACCCTGTTCTGTCTGCATGGATGACAGCCCAGGAAAAGTTGTACTGGCAGCGTATCCTACTCAGAGAGGTACTGTGAATGATGTTGTAAATATCTCGTTACTATTGATCTCATCTCATTTACATCTAAACATTGTTGAATCAGCTCAAACTCCAATCAAGACAGAAATGAAAGTTGTTAGTAACATGTCTAATTTTGTTGCTGTGAGTACAACTTCCTACAGACTTTGTGGAGGGTTTCTGCAGTAACCAATACTTACATATTCTCTCTTTGTTATGCGTGTACATGTACCCACATGAATATGGGCACACACACACACACACACACACACACACAAAATAATGAACCGAAATTACTCATAGCAGAGGCTCAGTGGACATTAACTTTGTTTCTTTATGATCACCATTTCTAAATCAGCAGAAAGTATTTACTATTTTTACAACTTCCGGTCTCTTTGTCAGCATCTGTTCACAGAAGTGTGTGTGTATGTGTGTGTGTGTGTGTGTTTGTGTGTGTGTTCTGGACACCTATTGGGCAAATATTTTTGCCCAGTAGGCAATATATTTTTGTTATCATGTTCATCAACTTTATACCATTACTTTTCAAGCCCCCCCACAAAATAACCAAGGAATTTGAAGATGATTTTCCAGGTGATGAACACCAACTCTCAAGATTTCGTATGCACCTTCCTTGCTTTATTTTTTTTTTTCTTTTTAGAGAAAAAAATATTTTTAAAATTTTGTCTATCTATCTTGGAGACTACTTCCCCAACTAGAATATAAGTTCCATGAGAGCAGGTAATTTGGTCTGTTTGGATCAATACTGTATCCCCGCCTGACGTGTAATTTTATGTATATACGTGATTATGTATATGACATGTATATGTGATTATGATCCTTATAAGAATGCAGATGATGGTCATTTATATTTAGGAGATTCACTCGTTATTTCCTAAAACTGTATTCTTACACGCACACTTACACGTACACGCAGAATTCTCCTATAGGTAACAAAAGAGTGTGCTTATTTACAGATATCAATTATGGTATAAGCAGGTGCACTGCTATAAATAAAAGAATTACCATATGTATATTAATTGTTTTACCTTAGGTTGTCTAGAAAGAGTTGCCCAATATGCCAGCCGCTAAAAAATGGGGAAAATGAATCAAAGATAAGTACAAATTCCTTAATCAATAGAATTAAAAATTAAATTCGAAAGTTGCCTCATTTATGAACGTTGAATTATCTTCTCACACAGTGGCCATAAATTTCAACACAACTCCCAAGATGACTTAAATGAAGCCATGAAAATGAAAACAGTGAGTTTCTGCTGCAGCCAAGAATCTGATCTTAAAATAGTTTCAAGTGAACATTATCCACTTGATAGTTTCAAGGCCAAGGCTAAATAAAAATCTCACATTACTGAACAGGGGTGTACCTCAAGCTTCACAATATCCAAGCCATCTGGAGGATCAGCTAAAGGTCGAGGAAATCCTATTGTGAGAAATCATAAAAATCTCTATTAGGAGAAAAGAGGTTGTAGCATTAACTTTTTAAAAAATATTTATTTATTTATTGGCTGTATCGGGTCTTAGTTGCAGCACATGGGCTCCTCTCTAGTTGTGGTGCGTGGGCTTAGTTGCCCTGCAGCAGGTGGGATCTTAGTTCCCCGACCAGGGATCAAACCGGTGTCCCCTGCATTGCAAGATGGATTCTTAACCACTGGACCACCAGGAAAGTCCAGCATTAACTTTTAAATCTTTACCATGAAGAGCACACAGCGATTCTATTAATACCATCTTGTTAAAAGGATTGTTAAAGAAAACACACTTCTACCTACCACTAGCAAATCTGAGATTTGTACCAAAGTTAATTAAAAATTGCATGGTTTTTTATTTACCAGGAGTTAGCAGCACAAGAGTTAGCAAGTTAGGAGAGAGGGAAAAAATTACCTAGTTAACAACTTAATTTGTATTTTTGAAATGGAGCAGTGCCCTATGGTCCTTGCCCCCTCATGTCCTCCTCCTGCCTTTTGTCTGTAGAAAAACTTTAGCCAAAAGATAAGTTTAATCCAAGAAGTGAGAAAATGCAGAAACAAAAGAAAACATTCCCAAAAGACTAAATAAAAATAGTTTAGTCAGTAAGCAAAGTCAAGGACCTTTAGTTCCTTCTCAAGGGCTATAGATAATATTCTGAGCCATATCCTGTGAGCGGTCTTGTAGATACTAAAACCTCCATCAGGTGGAAGAAGTTAACTACACGCTGACCAGGCTGTAGCCATGACAGAAGCTGCCACAATTCTGAGAACTGGCCTCAAGGAAATGGGAACAACCCAACCCGAGAACTGAAGATTAACTATACTTAAAACAATCAAGATGAGGCTGGTCAGACCACCACATGGCCAATTTCAAGATTACCGTCAGAGCTGACTGTGCTGTTTCTGCAAGTAGCCCCCTCCCTCCATCTATAAAAGCTCTTGCCCACTGATTTTTGGGGGGGGGGTCGTGGCTGGGGAGTCGGCCTTTGGACAGGCCTTTGTCCACCCCGCTTTATTGCCAGCACCTGACATAAAGGAAGCTTTCCTTTCCACCAACCTTGCCTCTTTATTGGCTTTTGAGTGGCAAGCAGCTGGACCCCACTTTTGGTAATATTTTGATGGAATATATAAGGACAGGATGTCAAGAGATGGTGTCAGTAAGCTTGTGCATCAGAGTCACTCTTGGAACTTTTAAGAAATACGGATACCTGTCTCTCTGCTTCATCAGACGCTTCAGGAATAGGGACATGGGGAAGGTTGCTGCTGGTAATGAGCTGAGTAAGCACTGCAGCTGAACCCTATCTGACCTAGATGAAGTCTTCATCTCATTTGCATGTAACACGACACTTGGAGGAAAAGCTAATGCTGCAACTGAAAGAATCAACGGGATATGTCAAAACTAAGAAGAGGAAATTAAATGGGATAAATATAAGACCCTGAATTTAGGTTTTAAAAATCTGAGACAGGGAATATCTGGCTCAAGAGTAGTATTTTTTTAAAAAAAATACCGAGTGATATATTGCTCCCTGCCATCTCACTATAAGCCAAGAAAAAGCTGAGGCAATCTTGTGCTGGATCCAAAAGATAGTGTCCCAGCCTTGAAAGGTAATAATCCTACTTGAAATGATAGGATTTGTTGTGAGTTAAAGGAACTGAGCACAGTTTTCTTTGGCAAAGGGAAAAATTAGGAAGTGTGTGTTAACTGCCATCAACTGGTTTGAGAACTGTCATAAGAAATATTAGTCTTGGGCTTCCCTGGTGGCGCAGTGGTTGAGAGTCCGCCTGCCGATGCAGGGGACACGGGTTCGTGCCCCGGTCCGGGAGGATCCCACATGCTGCGGAGCGGCTGGGCCCGTGAGCCATGGCCACTGAGCCTGCGCGTCCGGAGCCTGTGCTCCACAACGGGAGAGGCCACAACGGTGAGAGGCCCGTGTACCGGAAAAAAAAAAAAAAAAGAAATATTAATCTTATTCTGTATATCCCCAAAGAGCAGAACTAGGGCTAGTGGTTAGAAGTTGCATGTGATCAGATTTCAGCTCAGTGTAAAGAAGTTTGTGATGATTGGAGCTATTCAAAAATGAAAAGAAATTCAAACCAATCTTATAAGGAATTATTAAGAGGTTCTGTGCTAACACTATAATGATAAATACCATAGGGACCTTATCCTCAGGGAACAGAAAATTAAATCAGAAAAAGAGGGAGGTGTATATAAATATATAGACAGATAAATAAAAGGTAGTAAGAAATTTCCAAAACAAGTTTCTATTGGAAACCAGGGGAGGCAGCTACTGGCTGACTTTGGCTGGTTGTGAGTTGGGTGTCACTGAAAGTAATCAACTAGGGAAATCACAGAGGCGATCCCTGCTCTCCTGAGAGTTTAAACTAGATGACCTCCATGGTTCCTTGCAATGCCTAGGCTTTGTGATTACACTACAGGACATGGCAAAACAAGCATGCTATTTCAAATATATTTTCTGTTTGAATATATTTTCAAAGATTTTCTACTCCCTGAAACCAAAATTCTAATGGAAAATTCTAAAATTTTGAAATAATCTGTGTTTCCAACTGGAGCTTCCACCACATCCTGCATCATATAGCAAGTTACCTGGAGATGGGTAACAAATTTCGACTAGGGACCCCATACCCAACCCCTGTTCCCTACAGGGAACCCCTGTTCCCTACAAAAGCACTGGTACTCAGAATTTGGTGAAGAGACACCCGCGTCCGGTCAGCACCTCGGACAGCGCCCAAGCCTTGGAAGACATGGGGCCTCAGCTGCGCTCCCTGGGCCTCTGCCCCCCCCCCACCCCGCCCAACCCCCTCACCTTCCCCGCCAGGCCCACAGGAGAAGCTAGGAGAAGATTCCCTTTCCCTATGCTCGCTCCCACACCGCCCTTCTCCAACTGTTCCTCAATCCTCATTCTTTGGGACTTTAAGCTCGTCTCTGCTCTCATCTCTTCAGAATTCCAAGAGCACAAATGGCTAACACGTTGGAGTCGTCCCCCGACTCATATTCCTCACAATTTCAGCGGGGCCAGCCCTGGGACAGGAGCTGTTTAAAGGCAGTTCCACAGGGGAAAGTAACCTCCTTTGGTAAAAGGCTGTGGCATCTAGCTCTGTCCATCCTCTCTGATGGAAGCCATTTCCAAAGGGTAGAAATGAGAGTAGGTGAGGGAACCAAGCTAGACTCCCTCCAGAAGTGCCCTGAAAGGTCAAGGTCTGTCCCAGTCTTCCTTAGAGCTCAGGCCAGCTGGGGTCTGTTGAAGGGGTCACCTTACCTGAGGAGGGAATCTGTAGTAGGCAGAAGCAATAAATGGCCAAGATGTATGGGAATTGGGCAAGAAGATGCTTCATCTTCAAAGTGCGGTTTCTCTTTGCTGACCACAGATGTGTTCTGCTGCGATAGGAGTTGAGCATTTCCCGAAGTTCCACAGGCAGAGACAACACTGCGTCTGGCCAGCCCAGTGGAGAAGGTGCCTTTATTTGCAACTCCCTGAAGCCCATTGGCTGAGCACCAACCAGCTTTGCGCAGGAGGACTCGGCTTTTCTCGTAAATGTCGTGCTGGGCCCTTATTTGTAGAATTATATCCCTCTGGTGTAGGCATTGTAGAGTCACCTTTTTCAACCCAGCAATAAAAATAAAAACTGGAGAGTCATAATTGTTATTCTATAGTGGTTTGAGAAGCATTTTTTGACTCAAAAAAAGGCTTTTTTTCTTTTTTAAATCAAATCACTGGATATAAATCTGTAAACTCTTGGATGATGAAGTCTTGTTTTATAAGCTGTTTATTCTCCACCATTAACAAAGGATGTTTTATAGTCTTTGGTGCATCTGAGAATGAAATTTGGAATCCTGAATATAACATTAGAAGAAATTCAGAAGTTCAGTTAAGGTTTTTAAAAAATTAATTATGGTTAGGAATTATACTTCTTATGGTTTCTCCAGATTCATTTCTATGAACAAGTTAAATATTTCAAATTTAATCAGTATTCAAGAAAATATGACAGTGTTTAATAGTAATAACAAAATTACTCCATCTACTGAGGTCCTATTTAGGATTTCACATAGGTTATTTCATGTAATTTTGCAGAAAACTTATAAGAAATGTATTTCTTTCCTAATTCCATGAATGGAGAAATTGAGGCTGGGAGAGATTAAGGAACTTGCCAAAGCCACCAAGCCATCAAGGATGCAGAGAAGGGATTTGGACCCAAGGTCACATCAGTAGGAGTGTGGGATTTTAGTTGATATGTTAATTTTTTCTAAAAAGAGCCTCCTTAAGATTGGATATGAGATAGAAAGAAGAAGGAAAAAGAATGAAGTGAGCTGTCTTGCAAAAAGTGTAACATATACAGCATATGCAAAATAGCTTTAGGATTTTTTCCACCATGCATATCTTTAATTTTTGCCTTTAAGGATTAGGAGAATAATTTTTGGTGGAAGTTGCTCAGAATGGGCTATTTATTTATGACTTAAAATGTGGTATTTTGCCAAAAAATTTCTAATTCATAACAGAGCAGGAATTATAAACTATAGCCATAATTTTAGCCTACTTCTTTGAGCCAGCAAGAAATAGAGATTTCTATTTATAACAGTATTTACCACTTTGGTTCAAGGAGAATAACCAAGGCCTTTAAACACCACAGAGAGATGATGTCTTTTGTATTAAAATACACCCACTGCCTAACAGCAAGTCTCTACTGAATGAAAGAAAAAAAGTGAATGATTGCTTTTTGAACATAAACGTTTTATCTATGTCTTATTGAATGGACATTATGGACACAAATGGACATTCTAGACACAAAACACACACATAATAGCAAAGATTTGTGGCAGTTCTACAAAATGTCAATCAACAAGTACTTTTTGAACATCTGGTCTGTGTCTACCAGTGAACTAGTGCTCTATACATAAACATACATTTTTCAAATAAACCTATAGGATAACTGACTTGTATCAAATTTATTTTGTTTCCTTTGCATATTTTGTGCTCATTATTTCTCAGATATTCAGGATAAAAATATTAATTAATTTTAATAATAATTCAGAAATGGGAAAAGGAAAATCCAAGAAAAAAAATCTGCATTGATACTATTCAACAACATTGGTGTAGACTGAATTGTGCTGAAACCCTGACCCCCAATGTGACTGTATTTGGAAATAGAGCTTTTTTTTTTTTTTGCAGTACACGGGCCTCTCACTGTTATGGCCTCTCCCATTGTGGAGCACAGGTTCCGGATGCGCAGGCTCAGCGGCCATGGCTCACAGGCCCAGCCGCTCCGTGGCATGTGGGATCTTCCCGGACCGGGCCACGAACCCATGTCCCCTGCATCGGCAGGTGGACTCTCAACCACTGTGCCACCAGGGAAGCCCAGAAATAGAGCTTTTAAGCTGGTTATTCAGGTTAAATGGCATAAGGATGGGGCCCTAAGCCAACAGGACTGGTGTCTTTATAAGAAGAGGTAGAGATACCAGTTCTTCCCCACTCCCCCACCCCATGCACGCACAGAGAAAAGACCAGAAGAGGACACAGCAAGAAGGTACTGTCTGCAAACAGAGGGGAGAGGTCTCACCAGAAACAATCTTACTGGGACCTTGGTCTCAGACTTCCAGAATCCAAACTAGGAGAAGAGAAATTTCTGTTGTTCAAGCCACCCAGCCTGTGGTCTTTTGTTATGACAGCCCAACCAGACTAACACAAACACAGGGATTCTTAGCTAGTTCAATACAAAAAAAAAAAAGAAATACAAAGTAAAAGGTGGAAACTCTCATTGTTTAAAATGATACAATTATCGGGCTTCTCTGCTGGCGCAGTGGTTGAGAGTCCTTCTGCCGATGCAGGGGACACGGGTTCATGCCCCGGTCCGGGAAGATCCCACATGCCGCGGAGCGGCTAGGCCCATGAGCCATGGCCGCTGAGCCTGCGCGTCCGGAGCCTGTGCTCTGCAGCGGGAGAGGCCACAACAGTGAGAGGCCCGCATACCGCAAAAAAAAAAAAAAAAGATACAATTATCTCCCCCCCAAAATCCAAAGGAATCAACTGACAAATTATCAGAATGAATAAGAGTTACACAACAGCCGGCTTTAAAGAAAACTATTTTCAGGAATAATTTTCTTAGACACGAGCAAAAACAAATTGAAAAATGTTTATTAGAAAATGTAAATAGCTTAAAAAACTATGAAATATTGAGAACTAAACCAAACGATAAATATGGACTATATTAAAAAATAAAAGTACAGAACTTTACCGAAGGACATAAAAGAATATGTGAATAAATGAAAAGGTACATCATGAATCTAGACAACATTCGCTGTTGTTAAAGTTTCAACTAATGGCAAACTCACCTATAAAGTCAGAATAATCCTTACTAAACTTCCAAAATGACTTCTCATAGAATTTTAAGACTGATTCTGAAATTAATTTGGGAGAGAAAATATTCTAGAATACACAAGAAATTTCTTTAAAAAAGAATGATACTTTGTTAATGTAAAAATGTACTATAAAGCAATAGTAATTATGTTGCAGTAGTCATTTTGTTATTGATCCACCAACAGGCAAATAGGTCAATGGAAAGGAATAGAGTCTTGAAGCAGACCAGTTTAATACAGAGTCAAGGTGGTATTTCAAATCGGTACAAAAATAATGAACTACTCAATAAATGGTGGTTAGGACAATTGGCTATCCATCTGGGAAAAAATTCCCTATTTCACACTATACGTTAAAATAAATTCCAGAGGATTAATGAATTAAATCTAACGCACACACACACACACAGACACACACAGACACAGGCACAGGCACACACACTTATATAAAATGCTATATTAGGGAAAAAAAGAGAGTAAATAATTGATTGGAAATTGCTCTTGAGCAAAACCCAGAATAGGGGAGGCTGTACAGTGGAGCTGAATTTGTCTGGGATTTAAAAGACAAGTGGAGTTTGTGGAGCAGAGCAGGTAGGTAAGGGCAGTATGAAAGGTACAAAGGTGAGAAAGTATCAGAGAAAAGTGAAGTTTGGTGCTTCCAGAGATTGGGGACAGAAGTGTGGCTGATAGCTGGAATGGGAGGAGAGATAGGTGTGGCATCTTTGGGGAGGTTGCTGGGACTACCACAAAGATGATGGGGAAGCAGAATGAAGGGCTCGATGGAAGCAGGTTGTCAGTCTGCAGACTTGTAGTGAGAGTAGTCAATGAGTCATTTTTATCTGCTTACTCTCCCCATCTGCAAACGCAGCTGCCCACCAACAGACGGCAATCCTCTGATGTTAGAACTTGGCCTCCTCCTGCGGGAAGGGAAGTGAGAAGGGAGAGGAACACATTGGTTAGCGGCTGGGCTGGCGCGGAAAGCTGCCCTTGAAGAGCCTGCTGTGCCGATCAGGAGTTGGATGTATTGTGTCAGAATCAGGACGTCCTCAAGGTTTGAAAGCAGGGATGGTGGGATCTGAAGATGCAGGCATCCTCAGGTGAAGAATAGTGAGGGCCAGACCCCAGAGTCTTAGCGAGAACAGAGAAGAGGGGGTGGATTCAGACGTTTGAACTGGAGAATTGGCAGGAGTTGGGGATGATTGGAGGCTGAAGGAAAAGAAGGAGCTGGAGAGGCCTCCAAGGGGTGAGCTGTTCAACGCAGAGCAGAGCGGCAACCTTGACTGAGGCTTGGAAATGCAGGCTTGGAGGGAGGGCGGTGGGTTGCTGTGTTGGTTACGTGCCTGCAGAGGATACAAACAGAGGGGTCCAGGATGTAGCTGGAAACGAGTGCCTTGTGCTTTAGAAAGAGACTGAACTGTGTGGATTTACTCATCGGGAGCACAGGTGTAGCGGCTGCAATCACTAGAAAAGACGTCGCTTTCGGAGAACGAATGGAGTAAAGGAACCTGAGAGCAGCGGCGAGACATCGGGAACATCAGGGCTCAAGGGCAGGGGCGGAACAGAAGCCAAAAGGGGATCCAGAGGGAACTGCCAGGGAGAGAGGGACGGTGGATTTAGCATCTAGGATGCCGTGGGTGAGCAGTGCCGACAGGGGCTGGCCGTGAGCATGCGCAAACGCAGAGACCACAGAGAAGCACGTGCAGACCAGCCTTCCAAGCACAGAAGGTGAGAGGGCTGCGCACAAGGGAAGCTCCGTAATAAATGAAGGGTGAAGGAGATGGGGACACGCAGGTCGGCAGAGCAGAGGAATTGGTAGAGACAGGGAGATGAAAGGAAATTGAGAAGCCAAAGTCATGGAGTTGTCCAAGGGGACAGAGTCACAAGCCAGGAGGAGGGATCAGTCTCTCGCCTCTGAAACAGGAGGGAAGGAGATAAAGGCACACACAGAGCTGGAGAAGGAATTTGAGCCAGGTTATGTAAAGAAGAGGCTAAGGTACCTAGCTGGAGGCTGGTGGGAAGAAGAAGGAAGTTCGGGCAATTTCGAGGCAAAACCTCACACAGTCCATATTCCCTTTGTTAAATTCTCTTTCCACTTTTTCCTGCTCTATATTTTAAATTTTTAAATATTTTCATAAGGCAGGCCTGCTTTATTCTTCACAGTGCTAAGTAATGGAATCCAAGCCCTGACGTAATAGATCCTTCTAATTGCTCGTAAGAGAAATCTCAGCTAAAGAAGAAAGTGTATCCCTCTCTAACGGAAACAAACTAAACAAGATGAAAAAACTCAGAGAAATGTTCTTCTACATCATGTAATCATGCTTGTCCATGTTGTTTCTAACACAAGCATCATAAAACATCGGAACTCCGGAGATTGTTGCTATGGCTTCCGCAAAGCACTGTAGCTTCTGTGAAGGCGGTGATCCTAATTGGTCTTGTTTAAAAATGTGTTGCTCTGTTTCACCCCATTTGAGATCTGTTTTCTGAAAGGCATATATATTTGTGAGTCTTTAAGTCAAAAGAGGGCCAGGGGCACTTTGCTCATCTTCCATCTGCGTGAAGGGAAAATAATAACAATGAACCAAACCCTGTGATTTTTTTTGTTATCGTAAACAAAGAATTTGAAAGAATAACTCATGTAAGTTAATGGTAATAGATGCTTGAGAAGCCAGGTAGGAAATGAAACAAAAATGGCTATGGTCAGAGGGAAGGTTCGAATGGTCATTGTGGACAGTCTTCATGATTGTGGGCTGTTCTTCATGGTTCTGCACAGGCCAAGGAGCAGGAGAGGAAGGTTCTGGAAACTCACGGAGATGAGGGGGCTCTGGAACTGAAGGACCTCAGACCTTTGCTGGAGAGTCAGGCCACCTCCAAGAGCCATTTCCTGGACACCAACACCAGGGGAGATTCCTGCCCCCCTGACTGTCTTTGGGAGCCTTTAGCAAGGCTGCCTGGTGCACAGACTGCACTGCTGCCACCTTTGCTTGCAGAGACCAGCTGCCTATCCACCTCGATAAGTTGTCCCTTTTGAGTCACTTTCCCATAGTTGAGAGAAGTTGAACACCCTCCTTGGAACCAGATGTGATCATTAGCTCCATGGGGACTAAGTGCTATCATGGTTTGTAACTTCTGAGGGCACATGGGTCTCTCCGGGTATGTGAGGGAAACCATACATCCTCATCTCTGAAAAATTCACGGGCACATCTGGATGCCCAATTTTCATACCATGTCAGGAGTTCAGGCACATCGTTCTTTCCACAGTCCTGTTTTTCTATTGTTGTCAAAGTATAATTTACATATAATAAAATACACCCATATTCAGTATATCCTTGAAGGAATTTTGATAAATATATACACCCAAATAGCCACTGTCAAAATCAAAATCTGGGGGACTTCCCTGGCAGTCCAGTGGTTAAGACTCCAAATTTCCACTGCAGGGGGCACGGGTTTGATCCCTGGTCGCGGAACTAAGATTCCACATGTTGCGCAGCACGGCCAAAAAAAAAAAAAAGTTAAAAAAAAATCAAACTCTGGAACATTTTCATCACCCCCAAAAGTCTCCTCTTGTGACTTTGCAGTTGGTTCCCACACTGAGTCCCAGCCCTAGGCAAGCACTGATCTGTCAGTCACTGTAGTTAGTTTTGCCTAATCTAGAATTTCATATAAATGGAATCGTACATTAGGTGCTATTGTGTCTGGCTTTTTCTGTTATGCATTATCCATGTTGCACGTACCAGTGGTTCATTCCTTTTTATTCCTGAACAGTATTCTTTTGTGTGGATCTAGCACGGTTTGTTTATCCATTTACCGTGTGTGTGTGTGTGTGTGTGTCTATTTTATTATTATTTTTAATTGAAGTACAGTTGATTTACAATGTTTCAGGTGTACAGCAAAGTGATTCAGTTGTACGTGTATATATGTACATATATTCTTTTTCAGATTCTTTTCCACTATAGCCTATTACAAGGTATTGATTATAGTTCCCTGTGCTATACAGTAGGTCCTTGTCTACCTATTTTATATGTAGTACTTTGTATCTGTTAATCCCCAGTTCCCAAGTTATCCCTCCCCACCTTCTCCCTTTGGTAATTATAAATTTGTTTTCTCTGTCTTCCACAGTCCTTTTTCTTGAACCCCTACCGCAAAAAACCACCCACCCTCAGGAGAGGGTTCCTCTGAATGTAGCCCCCAGACCATGTGCTTGAGAAACACCTGGGGTGTGCATGAAAAATACAGGTTCATGGGTCCCCTTCTAGACTCCCAGAATCAGGATTGCTGGGTGTGGCACACGAGACTATGCACTGAAAACACACTTCACAGAGGGCTCCACTGCCTTCTGAGTTTGAGAAGCTCTACCTATGGATTCAGGGGCCCCGGGTTAAGAACCTCAGTTCAAACAAAAGTAGATGATTTCTGGGACTTCCCTGGTGACACAGCGGTTAAGGCTCCGCGCTCCCAGTGCAGGGGGCCCAGGTTTGATCCTGGTCAGGGAACTAGATCCCACATGCATGTCACAACTAAGAGTTCGCATGCCACAACTAAGGAGCCCAGTTGCCGCAACTAAGGAGCCCACCTGCCTGCCGCAACTAAGACCCGGTGCAACAAAATAAATAAATATTTTTTAAAAAATAGATGATTTCTCTTGTGTACTCAATAGCTCATTCTCAGCCAATTTTGGGTTCAGAACACACAAAGGTATTTTTATATTGGTTCTGGAAAAATACAAAGACAAATCTTATGCAGAAAATAAATAGATAATAGAGGACTCCCCAGAAGCTGCGTGGAATGTCTGGAGTGATCTGTGCCCCAGCCCGGCTCCATCACAGCTGCTAGCGTCCACATGATCTATGCACAGCTATCTGCATGTGTAAAAATATCATTTGTGCACTAACCCAAGCAGCCCTGGTGGATAGGAAGTTTCGAGAAAGCTCTGATGACTAGAATTTGTCATTTAGACAAACAGAATGCAAACAACCCCTGAGCATTGCTGGCTGCCCTGCTCTGGGAAAGGCATCCTGGCCTTTCCATTTTATGACCCACTATGAATAATTCTCACAATGTTTCATCTCCCTATTACTCAGACGTCACAAGCTCATTTCTTTTCTTCCCAAGGCCATATTTTAATTCAATGTAGCAACGCTCCTCCTCCGGATTCTGTGTTTTTATTACCCATGATGACACCATGAGAGCGCTGAGGCATAGGTACACTACTGAGGAAGCAATTGGTGCACAGGAGATAGAACGGGGCTGTAACTACACATTTATTCCTCCTCTTCTCGTTTGAGTAACTTTCTTTTTGGAAAGTTTGCTGACCAATTCATGGAGTGACTCAGTTTTCTACAGGAGACAACTACAGAATTATTACAATTATAACTACCCACCTGTAATATCTGACACCACCATATTTATCAGAAGGCACACATCCAAGTCCTAAGCTGGTGTCATCCCATTAGGCAATTGTATAAAAAGCTCTGGGTTGTGTTACGAATCTCTAAAACCTGGAATGTGTCAACAAAAAATAAGGATCTTTTTTTTCACTTCAACTCTGAAGCTTTCAGACTTTGGACAAACCAAGATCAAGATGGCCAGTGTTTGACATTGTATGTTTTACGTGGATGCTATTAGTTATCATGTTCGTGGAGACCTTGGCCTTTAGGGGGTCCTCGGTGTGGGAGATGTTACCAATCATGGGGAAAGATTAATCAACAAATGGAGCTGGGACAACTGTGTTATCTCATGGCATCGAAATCTCAGGGAGGCCGAATGGAAGGTACACATTGTACCGACATTTTTAAGGGATCTTTAAAGGTTGATGTGACTCCACCTACCCTTTCAACCTCCAAGATGATATAAAAGGCAGGCTGTCTTGATTCTGCAGCCTCGGGCACTTTTCTTTCCCCACAGGGCTGCCGAGACCACCAAATATTCAGATGTACTTCCATGACAACAGAGGAAATTTTGGAGAAATATTTCCTTAGCTTCCTGTGATCTTTGCCCTGGTCATTGGCTGGCTCACAAGTAAGCGATAGAGAAAGTAACTCAAGCTAAGTGCAGGTCGTCATCCTCACCAGTCCTCACGGCCATAACCAGCACTTGTAGTCCAGCTCAGCTTTCTACACGGAAACAAATTCGATTTCTACTTCTTCACACCATATAAAAATAAATTCCAGATGGGAGTGAGATTAGATAAATGTGAAATTAGATAAATTTTAAAATTTAGAAATTTTAGAACAACTGGAAGAAAGTATGCGATACCATTGTATTATTGGGGGAAAGGTGATTTCTTTATAAAGACAGCAGAAATCACTAGAGAAGACATTGATGTATTATTATAAAAGTGTTAAACTTCTATACGATAAAATATGCTACAGGGCTTCCCTGGTGGCGCAGTGGTTGAGAGTCCACCGTAGGTAAAAGAAAAGCCACAATCAGAGAGAACACTTTTATGGCAGATGAAGAATTTATATACAAATATAAATTCATATATATGCTATGAATTAATAATAGTTAACAATTAGACAGTGTTTACTATGTGCTGGGCACAGTTCTAGACATATATAAAGGCACATTATCCTAATAATCACCCTACAGCTATAAAGTAATCCTATTATTCATTTTTCATTCTACAGATGGGGAACCATAGAATTTAAACAGCTTACTCAATATCACACAGCTGGTAAGGATCTGAGTCAGGGCTCAGCAAAGGATATGAACAAGCGATTCAGAGAAGAAGAAATATAGTTGTTACCCACCAGGGTTCTTGGCCTCCCTAATCAATAGAAATTGATCAGAGGCTAGACGAGAAATTCAGGCAAGGCTTTATCCGGGCCCCTGCTGCAGCAGGGGGCAGTGAGAACAAACAGCAGGTTCCCTGATAGGGGGTGAGAGAGGGTAGGGGTGTGTCCAGGGGTCGTGCCAGAGGGTTGGCTTAGGTGTTTTGCCCACCCCTTAGGTGGTGTGTGCAGGGGGCATGCGTAATACCCTGCTTTTGCTCCAGGCTCTTCAAAAGTGGCAGTTGGGTTTTTTGGTCTCTTTGTATCTTTTGTTCAAAATTTGTGCATAGGGCCCATGCATGCAGTTATTTTTAGTCCCATAGAGTTTCTTTGTATTTTGTTGCTCAAGGAGAGGTGTGTCCAAGTGCAAGCATTGCAGCACTGCAGCAAAGGGTCCCAGGTCCCATGTCTCATAGTGACCAGTAGACTAGTATTAGAGAAGTATGTATTAAAACCATTACCTACCATTCACACACATAGGATTGTCGGAAATCTAAACGTCTGACAATACTAATGTGGCCAAGGAGTGCTGGGCAAGTAAATTAGCACAACCCCCTTGCGAGCAATTTGGAATACCTAGTGAAGATGCTTGGAGTTGGGAGCCCCAGGGAGTCAGTTTTCCTAAAGACTAGACTGCTACAGCCCCCCAATTTTTACTGTGGGACCCCTCTCACCTGCTATTGGATTGGGCAAGACCCTCCCCCATTTCAGTGGCTGCTCTCAAACTGGTCCTCTGTACAACTTCCGGTTTCTCCCGTTCTCCAGTTTTTCAGATGCTGCCTGGTTATCTGTCTGTTCCTGTACAGATGCTGTTAACCTATGGGTCTGTGGTTTTTCCCTGCTTACTTGTATTTTTGAGGTTTGTGGCAATGGCTCATCATCTGGTTCTGTTGTCAGTGTTGTCCATGGGTTTTGCTATCTAGTTGCTCTGTTTTTATGCCGATATTTTGAGAAACTGAAAAACTGTGCTGCCACTACTACCTCTAAATTCCTAGAATCTGTTTATGACATAAAGAACTAGAGGTAGCTTAAATGTCCAGCGAAGGGGATCTGTTTTGTATACTATGGTATGCCTATAAAATGAAATAGCATGAAGCCATTACCAGTGATACTGTGGAGCTCTCCATGTTGTAGCATGTATCAGTACTTCATTCCTTTTTTTTTTTTTTTTTTTGCCAAATCATATTCCACTGTATGGGTATGCTATATTTGGTTATTCATTCATCATTTGATGGACATTTGTGTTGTTTCTACTCTTCGGCTATTATAAACAGCGATGTTGTGAACATTCACGTACAAGTTTTTGCACAGATGTATGTTTTTATTTCTCTTGGAATATATATCTGCTAGGTTGACATTTTGAGGAACTGGCAAGAAGTTTTCCAAAATGATTGTACAATTGTATATTCTCACCAGCAGTGTGTGAGTGTTGCATTTCTCCATGATTGCCAACACTTGTTATTGTCTTTTTGATTCTAGCCATTCTCGTTGATGTGAGGTGGTATTTCATTGTGATTTTGATGTTCACTTCCCTAGTGATTAAATGATGTTAAGCATCTTTTCATGTGCTTACTGTCCATTTGCATATCTTCTTTGGAGAAATGTCTATTCAGATCCTTTGCCCATTTTTAAACTGGGTTATTTGCCTTTTTGTTATGGAATTGTAAGGGTTCTGTGTATATTCTAGATACTAGTCCCTTATTAGATATAGGATTTGCAAAAGTTTTTTCCCATATTGTGGGTTGTCTTTTCACTTTTTTGATAGTATCCTTTGAAGCACAACATTTAAAGTTTTTGATGAAGTCCAATTTATCTATTTTTTTCTTTTGTTGCTTGTGCTCTTGGTGTCATATCTAAGAAACCATAGTCTCACTGAAGGTTACAAAGATTTATGCCTATTTTTCTGCTAGCTTTTTAGTTTTAGCTCTTGCAGTTAGATCTACTATCCATTTTGAGTTAATTTTTCAACATGATGTGACGGAGTGTGTAAATTCATTCTTTTGCCCATGGATATCAGTCATCTCAACACCATTTTTTGAAAGGACTCTTCTGCTTTCATTTAATTATCTTAGCAACCTTGTGTTACTGAGTCCAGGCTCGTACTGCTCACTGCATGACAGGCCAATCGATTGAGAGACCAGTTGTTGAGGCAAGGAATGGCGACTTTATTCGGAAAGCCAACAGACCAAGAGGATGGTGAGCTAGTGTCCCAAAGAACCATCTCGCTCAGGTTTGGATGCTAGTTTCTTTTATAAAAGAAAGAGGGGAAGGTGAGGAGGTAAAGTAAAAAAGGCAATAAGTTGTTGCAAATATTTCCTGGCTCTGGCCAGACTCCAGGTGGGCCTGGTCAGGATGTTTCCTATGAACAAAGGAAATCAAAGATATTTTAGCTTAACCTTCAGACATGGGAGACAGGCTTCCTGGAGATGGGCCATTATGCGTACCTTAAGCTATAGGCAACATCCCTTTAGTGAATAACTTGTAGCAAAAGCAATAGAATACAAAGGTTAAAGAAACACATCCAATATGGAGTCAGGGTTGTTCTTCCCTGTTACACTTGTTGGAAATCAATTGATCATAAACGTGAAGGTTTATTTTTGGACTCTCAATTCTATTCCATTGATCCATATGTCTATTCTTATGCTGGTACCACACTCTCTTCATTACTGTAGCTTTGTAGTAAGTTCTAAGATTGAGAAGTGTTATTCCTCCCTCTTTGATCTTATTTTTCAATAAGTTTTGAGTTTCTTGAAGTTCCCTGTGAATTTTAGGGTCGCATTGGCAATTTCTTCAAAGAAACCAGATGGAATTTTGATGAGGATTGCAATGAATCTGTAGATCAATTTGGAGAGTACTGCCATCTTAATATTAAGTCTTCAGATACATGAACATGGGATGTCTCTACATTTATTTCGGTGTTCTTTAATTTCTTTCAAAAATGTTTGTATTTTTCAGAGCATAAGTTTTGTACCTCTTTTGTTAAATTTATCTCTAAGAATTTTATTCCTTTAGATGCTATTATAAATAGAATTGTTTTCTTAATTCCATTTTTGGATTGTTCATTGCTAGTTTATAAAAATACAATGATTTTTGTATTATATCCTATAATTCTGCTCAACTAATTTATTAGCTCTTTTTAGTAGAATCTGTAGGATTTTCTGTATGCAATATCATGTCATCTGAAAATAGAGATAGTTTTACTTCTTCCTTTCCAATATGGATAATTCATTTGTTTTCTTGCCTAACTGTCCTACCTAGAACCTCCAGCAAAATGTTAGAAGTGATGAAAGTGGACATCCTTGTCTTGGTCCTGATCTCTGGGGAAAGCTTCCAGTCTTTTACCATCAAGTATGATATTATTTGTAGAGTTTTGTAGATGTCATTTATCAGGTCGAGGAAGTTTCCTTCTATTCCTAGTTTATTGCATGTATTTATCAATAAGGGGAGTTGAATTTTGTCAAATGCTTTTTCTGCTTCTATTTATTCATGTGATTTGTCCTTTGTATTCTATAGATATAGTGTAATACATTAATTGATTTTCAGATGTTAAAGCAACCTTCATCCCTGGGATACATCCCACTTGGTCATGTTGTATATTCCTTTATATATATTACTGGATTCAATTTGCATGTATTTTGTCGAGGGATTTTGTGTCTTTTGTATACAAGATATGGGTCTGTAGTTTTCTTGTGATGTCTATGTCTAGCTTTGGTATCAGGGTAATATTGGACTCATTGAATGAGTTGAGATGTGTTCCATCCTCTTCTATATTTTGGAAGAGTTTGTGAAGGATTTGCATTAATTCTTCTTTAAATGTAGAATTCAACAGTGAAGTCACCTGGGCCTAGTCTTTTCTTTGTAGGAAGTTTTAAAGTTACTAATTCAATCTCTTCCTTGTTTGTTATAGGTCTATTCAGATTTTCTGTTTCTTCTTGAGTCAATTTTAGGTAGTTTGTGTTTCCTAGGAATTTGTCCACTTGTCCAGGTTATCTAATTTGTTGGCATACAATTGTTAATAGTATTCATTTATAATCCTTTTTATTTTTGTATTGTAAGTAATATCCCCCTTTTCATTCTAATAATTTGACTCCTCTTTTTTTTTCTTGGTCAATCTAGAAAAAGATGTATCAATTTTGTTGATTTTTTCAAAGAGCCAATGTTTTGTTTTGTTATTTTCTCTTTTGCTTTTCTATTTTTTCTTTCATTTATTACCATGCCAATCTTTATTATTTACTTCTTTTATTCTTGCTTTAAGTTTAGTTTGCTGTTCTTTTTCTAGTTTCTTAAGGTGAAAGCCAAAAATAAATAAATTAAAAAACTAAATAAATAAAAAGAAAAATGTTAAAAAAAAAGAAAAACTTCTGGTTATAAAAGGGGATAGCAGCGGAGGCATAAATTAGGAATTTGGGGTTAACAAACTACTATATATAAAATAGATAAACAACAAGAACCTACTGTATAGCACAGGGAACTATATTCAGTATCTTATAATAATCTATAATGGGAAAGAATCTGAAAAAGAATATATATATTCAGGTATACATATATAACTGAATCACTTTGCTATATAACTGAAACTAACACAAACTGGTGAATTAACTATACTTCAATTTAAAAAATGTTTAAAAAAATAGTGAAGACAACTAATGTTCTCGTGTTATTGCGAAAGTGGTTTTGATATTGCAGATCCCCTAAAAGGATCTTGGAGATTTTCAGGGGTCCACAGATCACATTTTGAGAACTGCTATCTTAGAAACTATTCTGCTGTTATAAAGACTGAATACTAATACTTTCCTTAAGTTCATTTATAGAAACAAAAAGAACTAGAATAATTCGGAAAAACCCCAACAAAAATATTCAGCTACCTTAGTCACCAATGTGTAAGCCTCTTGAAAGAACTGTATCTTCTAATATTTGAACAGCATCTTAGGAATGCAATAAATAATAATGAAAGTAGTTTATGTTTACTGTGATTTTAACTACTGGGGGAGAACTGTGCTATGTACTTCAAATGCATTATCTCCTTTATTCTTTAGCATCAAACTCTGGGGTAAATACTATATAATATCCCTATTTTATAGATGAGGAAATGGGAGCACAGAGAGACAAAAGAACTTGACAGGGTCACGAGCCTTCTGTGGTGGAATAAAGATTTGAACCAACAAGGTCTAATTCCCAGAGCTTGGACTCTTATTTAAACTCTGCATATTATTCAGTGTCACATCTAAGTTCCACATTTACTTGTTGTGCTCCTCTCATGTACGTGTGTCCATTCAAACCCTCAAGGAGAAAGCAAATGTCTCTTGTCAACCATAGTGCCCCCAAGAAAGGGCTTAATAAATATCTGAATGTGTGATCAAAAGACCGAGTAAACCGCCCTTAAACTGCCTTGCCATCTTTAAGTCATGGTGGTCAGTAACCACGTTAAAAGTGAAATTCTGAAATGTTGAGCCCCACCGGTATTACATTTAAGTCATTAAAGAGGAAACCAACAGGGTAGACCAAAGAAGAAGAAAAAAAAGCTGGTTTCTTGAAAGCTTGACAAAAATTATATGTGTTCAAGTGCATGCGTGTGTGTACACACGTATCTATATTACCGTGTTTGCTATGTAGATATATATTTAGGTAGTTAACCAACATGTAGGTTAGATCAAAACAAAACTGGTTGACGTTTTCTAGGGCAATAAAATCCCCATCACCGTTGGGACTGACTCCACCCACTCTACCTTGACAAGGGGGTTACATCTGTCAGCCAAGGGTGGGTCTGCGGAAAGGGCCCTGTTGAAAGCTGTTTTTACCAGGTAGGCTGATTAGGAATGCTGGGAGGTGCCCCAAACTCAAGCAATTTTGCCTTTTCCCAAGCTTGGATTTTTCTATTTTTCCAAGTTTGGGATTTTTTTTCGTTCTCAAACACCCAACCTGTTTCCTGGATGGAGACCTAGTGGGATTAGGTTTGGCCACAAGTCTCTCTGTCACTTCCCGGGATATAATTTGATGGGTGTTTTTTTGGGGGGGTGTGGGTGGAAGGGAGGCTCAAGGACCGGGTGATCGGGTTCTTGGGGTCCTTTGGCTCCGCCCCCTCCCACCTCCCCTCGGTCCCGGCGGCGCGCACACGCAGGGG
>NW_020173116.1:10445727-10484675 GCF_003031525.2 Neophocaena asiaeorientalis asiaeorientalis | reverse complement strand
CGGGCGGGCGGGCCTCCAGCACTCCCCGGACGCCGGAACCCCGCGCGCCTTGCCCCCGGGCCCGCGAGGCCCGAGCCGAGCTTAGCCCCTGGGGCCGCGGAAGGGCCCGAGGGCTGCGACAGGCTCCGGTCCACAGAGAGTGAGCTCGGGGAAGGGCCGGGGGCGGGGGGATGAGCGTCATATACTCCCGGACCCCGACTCCCACAACACGCCGGGTGGACGGGAAAACGGGGGGAAAACCGGCTTCTGTTTGCTAGCGATATCCCAGTGTGTTTTGGCGACTTGAGGGCCTCCCTGGTTCGTGGGGTTAAAGAGGAGAACCTTCATCACGTTAATTATGCAATGAGGCGGCGTCCTTGCTGGGGATGCTGTGATCGTGGCATCATTGATACTCGGTGATCCATAGTTTACTTCTTTCATCCTTGCCTGAGAATTTGCATTTGTAATTGGAGGCGGAAAGAGGAAGAAAATGTTCCACTTGGGTGCAGGGAGCAGGCAGACAGAGGAAGAGAGAGGCCAGGGAAGAAGGGCCATGTGCAGCTTCCCTACGTGCACAATTAGGCACGTCTCTGGCGGGTGGGAGGGGAAAGGATGGTTGGAAATGCGTGTGTCCTGCCAGGTAGGCTCCCGGGTGCCCTCAGCTCAGATTTGGACAGAAGAGGCCTGTCAGAAGTTGGAGGTGGAGGCATAAATTTCTGCACTTCTGGCTGGGAAGATGAACCAGATCTTCCAAAAGCTGCCTTGTTATTTTCCACGTCTGCAAAAGGCAGGAAGGGGCCGGGCACTGAGTGCAAAGCAGCGCAGTCAGGTTCTGGTTAGCTGAGAGGCAGGACTGTCATAAAGGGTTTTTTTTTGTCTCAAACACCCCAAGTCTGGGGCCTTGGACCATAAAGAGTTGGTTATTGGTCAGTTTTCACTGCCAGAGTGAGAAATGTCTCAGGTATTCTTAAAACCAGGCAGAGCTCCCTTTAGCTCCAGGCTTATTCATTCTTTTCATTGACTGGGTTAAGAGGAAGAGACACGAAGAGGGAAATGGTCTTCTCTCTTTTTTCCCATTATAATTAGGGCAAAGTCCATCTTGGGTCCAAATGGGAATTTCAAGATGGAAAGAAAAATCTTTCCATCTTTGCTTTTGACCCTCCAGGATAGAGTCTCCAAGAAATACCTAAGAGAAAAATTCTCTCCTTCCCTGGCATGGAAACTGGAGTTCTTGCAAAACTGAACAAAGAAAGGGAAGAATTAGTTACTATCCTGGGCAATTTGCCGTTATATCCAGATCATTTTTCAAATGCTTGAGGTTATACAGTAGAATAGAAATGGGGGAGAGAGGTGAATGCAGGACCTGAGAGATCATAGAAGCCAAGAGAGTGTTTTGTCCTGATACAGGTCTGGAAGAACCTGCATCTTAACCTTTCCGTCTTTGTAACATAAAATTGCTTTTCCTTTTAATATTGAGTTCATAAGAGTAAAGGGAAGCATAGCTAGACTGCTCCAAGCATCCCAGGCAGCTCGGGCTCTGTTGTGTTTTAAATCAGTTGGATGTTTATTTTGCCAGGTAGCTCTATTAAATCTGTAATCTCTCTAATTCCATGAGTTTGGCTTGTTTCCATTTATTCATTCACGATATGACGTTTGGCTAGAATTTACCAGGGTGTTATAGCTTGAAGAAATACAAAACCCCGTGAACACCTTGCATTGAAAGATTTGATCATCTTACATAGGAATCCTTTACTCAATATCAAACATATAAAACAGGTATAACAGGATCTGATTATTTTTGCTCCAAAAAATATTTCATTTTTTCATACTAAGTGACAGGGAAGAATCTTTTAAACAGCTAGCTCTTTTGGTATGTTTAGAATATTTATTCATCTGCCAAGCCTTCCAAAGATAACCCCCCTCTGTAAGAGACCTGGCGTGCGAAATATACTTGAAAAATCAAAGTGGTTAACTGTTTCCCAAGTATAAAGCAAATTGTGTTCAGTTAGTTGATCTCATAACCTTTAATGGTGCTTATTTGTTTTTTTAATCGTCCTGTACAGAGACAGGAGGAGCCAGGAACCTCCAAGGCAAAGCAGATACTGCAAGGAGATGTGGACCAGGCCTAAGAAGGTATGGAAGGGAGGTTGTGGACACCTCACTAGTTACCTGAGATCCACGTCACATTGCATTCTCCTTTCTTGCTCATATGGGGATTTCCGGAAGCTTAAACTCGTAAATAGGAGTATGTACACGGATTCTTAGAAATGTTTTCTTAACCATGATCCGAATAGGAGCACCCGCTTAGGAAGGGGGTTAGGTGAGCTGGGTACCTGCCGAGTGCAGTGCCTGGCTTGCAGCAACCCCCGAAGACGTGTTTGCTATTCGTCATCATCACTCCTGAGAATCTGTCTTCACCTCCAGTTCATTCTCCAGCTGGCTAGAGTGAGGAGTAGGTTTCCATTCTGGTCACTGAAGGATGAGCAGTCGTTCTGAGGTGGTAAATTGTAATGACAATGGCCAAGTAGACAAAGGAAATTTCTGAACTTAGATTGAGAGAAACCCTTACTATGAATTTAAAGCTCACAGTGATTGTAATAAGACTTTATATACATAAATATATATATATATTTATTTATTATTATTATTTTTTTGTGTGGTACACGGGCCTCTCACTGTTGTGGCCTCTCCCGTTGCAGAGCACAGGCTCCGGACGTGCAGGCTCAGTGGCCATGGCTCACGGGCCCAGCCACTCCGTGGCACGTGGGATCTTCCCGGACCCGGGCACAAACCCGTGTCCCCTGCATCGGCAGGCGGACTCTCAACCACTGCACCACCAGGGAAGCCCTAGACTTTATATATTTTATAAATTCATACACAGCATTTTATTTTCTTAAGTGGTGATTTAATAATTTTGTTGATCAGGGAACACATTTTAGTTCAAAATCGAAAGGGCTGGTGGTGGAGGGTCCCCGCTGCTCCAGCCTCAGCTGTCTCTTGTTTCCCTTCTCCCTGTCTGTCCTCCCGGGGTTACTGGGTCCTTGTGCACGACCAGATTCTTTTCGTGAAGTTTCCTTTGCTGTCTGGATAGGTTTTGAATGAATGTTTTAAAAACTGAACGCTGAGCAGGTGATCCGTTCCCCGGCGTACATGGGTGATGGGGGGCGGGGGTCCAGGAGTTTCCAACTCAGTAAAGGGCCCTTGACAAGGCTCTTCATCTGGGCCACTCCCTCGCCGTCCTGCTCACTCTGCACAGGAGACGCCAGCCTCCTTGCTGCTTTGGGGATTCTGGGACCCAGACCAAGCTCTTTGCCAGGTGCTGCGTGATGAGTCCCCTCCCTCTGTTTGAACATCTTCTCAACATCATCTCCACCGAGGTGCCCCTTCCTCCCTTACCCTTCTGTGTTATTAACTGTGTCACTTAGCGCCTGCCTGGTGTGATCCTAGGCGTTAATGGCTCTATCTGTTTATGGCCTGTCTGCCTCTATTAGAAGCAAGCACCATGAGAGCAGAGCGGGTAGGTTGCTGTATCCCCAGAGCCAGGAACAGCTCCTGGCTCAGAATAAGCCCTTGGTAAATATGGCTGAATGGATGAATAACATTTGGAGAAAAGCTGTTTTTTGGTTTTTTAAATCTCCTCTCCTTTCTCTGTCTAGTTGTCTGTCCCTCTATCTCCTTCACATTCAAGGAGTTGAATGGAGGTTAACATCCCTGATGTCCGCCGGGCCCCTCGTTTTGTTTACTTGTGGATGCCTTTTTAATTCCCTTTCCTCAGTCTCATTTCCTCTCGTCCACCCACATAAGAAATCACTGGAAAGGTCATCCTCTTCTTTCTTTGCGTTTTTGTAGAACGTGTATTTTTGGTTTCAGTGCCTGCGTTTTTAATTTACGTAAATGGCACTGTGTCGTATATCTCGTTCTATTTTTGCTGTATTTCCTTTGCACCACGGTTGTGAGACTTATCTGTGTGCTTGTGTGCACACTAGACCACGTCTAGGCCAATTGCTTTTAAAATTTTTAAACTCTGTTTGGAACAGTTAAATGGGCTTATTTACCACAGGAGGAGTGAATGTACATAGTAAAAGTAGAACTAGGAGAGGGCTTTTAAAAAAAAAAAAAAAAAAAAAAAAAAAAGAACTAGGAGAAAAACAAGTGGAACTAGGCAGGTGGGAGTCAAACTCTTCTGCACAAATTCAGAAGGATTGTGCTTTTGGGTAACAACTCGAACAGGGGGGAGAAGCCACTGGCAGCTGAGCAAAATGGATGCTTTCAAAAAGCATCATTTTGAAAGTGCAAGGGAGGCCGAATTTGCACCAAAAGTTGATAATAGTACCAGAGTCACTGTTAGTCATTACAAACATGTCAAATGTGTGCTGTCTTCCTTAACGGTTTAGAGAGAGAGAAGCAGCTTAGGATTTCGTGCATGGTTAGTGGTCTTCCTGCATACCTGACCCTGCTTTCCCCATATGTCTGTCAGTTCTTTAACCACCGCTTCTGCCTTGTGAGTTTTCAAAGAGCCAACCTTCTGGCTTAGTTTCAGAGCCTGACACCTTGAGAGGTGCAAACCCCACGTAATGATCAGGAGTAGGGAAGCTCTGCAAACGGCCAGCGTGCGCGCTCAGGTTCATCCCTGTTAGCTGCAAGAGGCACGTTGGGAGTTGTCTTGGCTCCTTGAACAAGGGAGAGTTAATTACAGAAAATGTCAGGCTCTTTAAAGGCTGTTTGTCACCTGGCTGCAGGGAGAGCAGTGGCCCTTCCAGAGCCGAGGAGGGAGGACCGTGGGTGTCAGGCCCCAGACGCTCTGCAGACGGAAACAATGAGCCTCAAGGCTGTTGCCCGTGGACAGGAGGCAGACCCGTGGGGAATTCGTGTGCTCAAGGAAACACTGCAGATGGCAGATGGCGGGCAGGCCGGGAGGAGCTGGGGCTACAGGAATTTGGAATGACTTTCTTTTTGTTGAAAAAAAAAATGGGGCAAATCTTCCTGAGTTTTCCAAGGTCAGCCCAAAATTCTACAGGGGCTGGAAAGGAGAGTAAATGGGAACAGTGATGGAGGTCTTTATTCTAATCAGGCCTCTTTAAGCTGTTTATTCAGAGCACAGGTAATTCAGATCCTCAGTAGACAGTCTCAGTCGACAGACACCCTTTTGCTACGGCTTTCCTTCTCATACTGTAAAGAGGTGGTGGGAAGACAGCTGTTACGCTAAAAGGCCTAGAATCTGCATTTTGACGAGTTCCCCAGGGGGCAGCGGGCGCAGTAAAAGCTGAGGAGGCCTGGGGGCTGGACCAGCAAGCAGCTCAGCCTGGCCGCTCACTGGCATCCTGAGAGGAGCTTTGCAAACTCGCCCGGATTCAGCCTCACAGGTTCGCCTGGATCCTCCTCCACAGGTCTGCATTGTCTCTGCTCAGGTGTTCTTGGGGCCCAGGGTGTTGCTGTAGCGTGCAGAAGCTCCCCAGGTGGGTCCAGTACGCAGCCAGGACTGGGAGCCACTGCCCTAAACGTAAGGTCGGACACCTTAGCAGATGATCGCAGAGCAGAAACGCTGCCTGGCCAAGTGGACACACCCCTCCGTAGGATTCGTCAAAGCCTAGCCCCTCAGGTACTGTGGCTCTTACTGGTTCATTGGGAGGTTTTCAGAGATCGAGAGGGTGATGTGATGGGGAGCATTTAGGAGCACCACCTGCGGCCTGTGGAAGTGACCCTGGGGCTGGGGCATGGCTGAGCGGATCGCTGTGCTTGGCTGCCAGAGAAATAGTTCCAAGATGTAAGTCAGGTCACTGTACCCCATCCCCTCTCACCCACAAGGTGACCGCTCCCCAGGGCCCAGCCTTGTCTGACCACGTCTGCCAGGGCGCGTCTCTGGCCGAGCTCGGGAAGCTAGTGCCTGCGCCTCCGTTTGTGCTGCTCTGCAGCCCGGTGCCCGGGTCTCCGCCCCTCACCCTGTAGGTCTCTGTGCCGCCCCTGCCCTCCGTCTGCCAGGTCGCGGCCCTTGTGCTTTCCTCTCACGGCACCGCGTCCTCTGCCTCATCTCACGTCTTAGGTAGAGTCTTTGGTGGCTGCCGGTCCCCCCGGCAGCCTGCCAGCTCCACAGAACAAGGAGCGTGTGCGTGTTGGGGGGTGCTTTGGGGCTCGGTGCTGTGTCCCTGCGCCTGTTTTGTGGGATGAATGAGGACACCTTTTCGTGATGAGCTTGGTAAATGATCGTTTCTCGGTTAGTGTGTCCTTCAAAATGTATGCAGGTGCACGTCTCCTCACGCATGTGTGTGTGTGTGTGAATGTATGCAGGTGCACGTCTCCTCGCGTGTGTGTGTGTGCGTGTGTGTCGGATGTCGTAAGTGTAGAGATAGTGGCCCTGAGGGGTGGGGCATGTGGTGGGGGCCTGGGCTTCAGTCTCACTGGTTCTGGTCAGCATGGGACTTGGAGAGCAAGTCCTGGTTCGTCTAAATTTTTAACCAGCTTCTACCTTGACAGCTTCTTCACTTGAGTCTGTGTGTGATTTGTGAATTTTCTCATTATAGACCACGAGAAAAAAAAGTTAAGTGCTTAAAAACGGTCCATCTCTCCACCCGGCTGTACCACCGCACGTGTCCCCTGAAAAACATAATAAGTAATGCAGTGTTTCCTCACAGCCCGGGGGAAGCTCGCCTCCCCTCCCCCCAGTCCGCCCTGCCTTCATCTGGACTGGGAGGACCAGCCTCCCAAACCTTGCTGCGTCTATGAGAGGAGCCGTATTTGATGTAGTGAAAGTGTCATCACCCAGATGGAGAGTATCTGGGGAGGGAGGGGAACGGGGCCAGGCAGGGGCTCCAGCTCATTTGTAACCCTTTATTTCCTTTAAAAGACTCAAGTACGTACAGCAGAACTATTAGAACTGAGCATCTGAAAACAAGTATTTGTTATATTATTCTATGTTTTAAATACTAAATCATTTAAAAAACTGAATTAAAAACTAGTGAAGACAGATGTATTTTGTAAACACTCAGATACATATTGCCTGTCCATTCACCACATTCTTTCCTGGCTGGAAAAGTATTTACCATCCTTTGCCCCATTTTACAAAGTGGTAAGGAAACTGCTGTTGGTGGTGGTCAGGTAGGAAAAAAATTAAACAGCAGAAATAAAAACACCCGGGTCCGCACATGTAGGTGATATTTTCTGTATTTTGTTGGTTTTTATTATAAAATGGATATATGCTTATTGCAATAATGTTTTTAAAATACAGAGTCGTACGAAGTAAAAAATGACTCCACTCATCCTGGAGATTTTCTTCTGTGCATCACACACGTATGTGTGTTTGCGTGTATATATAATCACATACGTTCACATGTATATATATAAATTCTTTTCAACTAATAGGATCATAATTCGATTGTGCAACTTGCCCTTTTTTGTTTACTGATGTATCTTGATACTTTGGAGCTATGTAATTGGCTTACCACCTTTCAGCGTTGTTTTATTTAAATTTTAGAAAAAATTTTTTTTGGACTGCAGCATTCTTTCTTTATCCCCTGGTCAGTAGGTTGTAGACATAGAACAGTAGTTGTATGTCTATTCAAATGCATGTGAGTGCGTGACTTATAAAATAGAATTTTATTTTCAAGTAATAATGAGGTCCTAGTAGCTTTGGGTTGTTTCCTAGTCTCAGTTATCGCATGTTAAATATATAAGCACTCACGTGGAGACTGGAGAAATATTTTGAGGTTGAACGGGGGCCTCATACTTTAGAGAGTTTGGACCTTGGGGTGGAGGGTTGAGCCAGGTGTCTTCTAAAGCACCTGCCAGCTCTCCTAAGTCTTCCCGGTCGTTCCTTGGTTGATGTCGTCATCCAGCAATAGCGAAGGTCATCTTGCGGTGCGCTGGGCACTGTGCTGGCCGGGGTGCTCCAGCACGAGCTCACATGCCACCAGGGGAAGCAGAAGATTCAGGCTGTGGTGGGTGCCGGGAAGGAAGTGAAACTAGGTGAGGATGGAGGGCAAATCAGGGTGGCCAGCAGGGAGGGCTGAGCCTGCCTTGTGCTGTGCAGCGGGGGGAGCAGGCCCTGCCTGGCGTTTACAGGGGCCCAGTGGTTGGTTGGTTGGTTGGCTGGTTGGTTGGTTTAGCTGCACCGCACGGCTTGCGGGATCTTAGTTCCTCGACCAGGGATTGAACCCGGACCCCGGCAGTGAAAGCGCCGAGTCCTAACCACTGGACCGCCAGGGAATTCCCTCCGGGGCCCAGTGGCTGGGAGAGCGCTTCACCCACTCCCCACCCCTTGCTACCCGAGCGCAGGCCCCCGCAGTGACCACCACAGGCTGTGTGGCCTGGGCAGGGACCGCAGCAGGGCACCGGGGTCATTGGCAGGCCTGGGTCTGGTCTGGCCGTATACTCTGCTTCCCAAGAGATTTTGGCAGGGGCTGCGGTTTATGCCCGCGGAGCTTCCCAAATCTGCAGCCACATCACAATCCTCACGTGTCCTGGGCACCGTCCCTGCCCGGCCCAGGCGGGCCGTGAAGAGGGTGAGAGGCGGGTGGGTGCCTTGCAGACACCCCGCTCTCCTGATCCCGATGCCGTGGCCGGGCTTGGAAGGGGAGAGGGCTCTCTGGATGTCTTAGTGCAGTAGGAGTTTAGCAGAAGTCACTTTAGAAGTGGAACTTTTTGGAAGTAAAATTGCCACCTGGAAGAAGAAGTGGGCTGATACACAGCACGCTGCAGCCGAGGTGCTCTGGCAGCCTCTGTCTCACAGGGGCCTCCCAACGCACTGGTGGGTATGCAGGCGGCTGTTCTGTCCTAATCTAGTAGGGGGCCCAGAGAGCTATTCTGTGACTAACCCCCAGACACCAACATGGAGAAGAAGGGACCAAATCCTGGCCCTGCCCCACCCCCGCTTCCGGGTGAAAGAAACCCAGGGTTAGGAAGGCAGGCGGAGCTTCAGGACAGTGCAGGTCTCACTTTCCAAGCAGCCCAGAGGTAGAAATCCTGCCCCTAAGCCACCTGGCTTCCCAGAGGGCAGGTGGTGGGAGCCGCATTTTCATGTCAGCCTGTTTATTCTTTGTCTTCCTACCTTTATCTGGAGGTGAACCAGCTCGGCGGGTGGACTCGAATTAGATCCCTTCAGGTGACTAGCTCGCATTGGAAAGATCGGATCCTTAAATCAAAAAAGCTCCCAAGTGCAGTGCCCAGCACCGGCCTGATGCCTGGTTTTGGGGGGTGGGGGGGGAGGGAAGAAGCTGAGTGCCAGTGCCCGGGGCTCTTCTGTGCCCTGCCCTGCACGGTAAGGTGTCTGTGTAAGGGGGGCAGACCCTAGTGACTCCCCTGTGTCTGTGCTCACTCTGCCACGACACAGTGTGAATCACAAGCCCCGGGCCGCTCGGCACCAGGGCCTCTTCCTTAGCCTCAATCTCCCCGAGAACTGGTGCACAGACACAGATGCCTCTGGGCACGCTGTGGACCACCTGCCTGGTGCTCATCCGCTTTCTCTTTACCCACTCTCCAGCCCACACTGGTCCCTCCGCCCCTCTGTTAGAAAAGGCCTGAAGCCGGGCTTCCTCAGTGACTGGTGAGGAGGGACCCCGCCAAGTGTCCCCGTCTCGGAGGGCCCAGCTCAGTGGACTCAGCCCTGAGGGACCCTGTGCCCTCTGGGCCATCTGTGCGTCCCTTGTCTCTAGAAGAGAAAAGCTAGTAGCCTGGGCTGAGGGTCTGGCCTTTCTTTTCTTCTCCTCTTGGGCAGTTCACACTGTTAGGTTAATTTCTAGGTACGTGTCAGTCAAATAGGAAAGTCACCAAGGGTGCCGAGGGACCCAACGATTTCTGTTTATACAGGGTCTGCTCCAGGCCAGGTGGTCCTTTTGGTGCAGTCTCTCATTTAATCCTCATGACCATCCTGGAGGGAGGAGGGCCTTGTCTCAGGGACTGAAAGCCACAGCTTAGGGAGGGTAAGTGACTTGCTGAGTCCCAGAGCTAGCGAGCGGTGGGGCACTCCAGGGCTCTGCTTTGTGCCACGTGGCCCCAGACGAGGCGTGGCAGAAGGGGACAGGGAGACAGGCCAGCTGCTTCAGGCAGTTAGAGCGGGAGCGGTGTTCCCCTCATTGGGTAGTGTTGCCAGATAAAAGGCAGGACACCCAGGTAAATTGGGAATTCAGAGAAACAGCAAATAGCTTTTTAAAGCATAAATGTGTCCCACGCAGTACTGGGGACATAGTTATACTAAGTACTAAAAAATGATTTGCTTACCTGAAATTCCAACTTAACGGGGCACCCTGTGTTTTCATGTGTTTAACGTGGCAGCCCTACCAGGGGACCCCGGGAAACATGGTGCGCCTGCTGCGTGGAGACCTGAGAACGCAGGTGCAGGGGTGGTCTGGACTGCGGGGGGAGAACCCCTTGCGGGAGGGAATCCAGGTCGCAGTGAGGGCCTCAGAGGCAAGGATCTGTCGTTGAGGCAGGAGGAAGGCCGACGCCCGGGCCCTCGTGAGCCCTGTCCACCAGGTGCACTCAGGCTCCGTCAGCGCACGTGCAACAGACCAGCTCCCTGCTGCCCGCGGGTGATGGACGGGCCGACAGCCGGCGGACACCAACCCAGCCCAGCATGGTCTCTCTCGCCAAGTGGGCTTGGTTTGGCTTCAGGAAGCCCCGTGTTAAAGGTGACACGAAGCACTTTTTTGTCTCTCTTGCAAAGAATCGAGTGCGACTTCTGGTTCTTCTGTGTCCCCTGCAGCAGAGTGTAACCGTGTGACCCGCTGAGGACCCAGGTGCCCCACGTCACTCCAGGGCAGCGATAGCCTGAGAAACGCCCACCCCCGAGGTTCCGCGCAGGCTCTGGCGGGCAAGTGGGCGGGGCCGGGACGCTCCGGGGTTCGTTTCTCGGGTTTCAGAGATTCTCTACGGCTCAGTGGGTGTGGCCGCAGCTTGTCAGCGAGTCAGGATTTTAAACCCAGCCTGCTTGGAATCGCCGCAGGGTGGCGTCTGCCCTCTGAGGATTACCCAAAGGTCCGGCCCGCGGCAGGCCCCCTCCTGCCCCGGCTTCCAGGCCCTGGCAGGTGCCAGACGCCAAGATCACAGTAGCCTGGGCCAGGAAGAGTCAACAGGCACATCTGCAGAAGTGAAGTCTTATCACGTGTTCCAAGACCAAATAGAAATGGCCCCTTTCCGGTAAAGTGTTTTAAATTTTACTTAATTATCAACTTGATAAGTTGCTATTAATTAAAAATATGATGTTAAGTTAAATAAGTCAAAACACCCTTGGTATCAATAGAAAAATTTTCAGGAGTATTTGTATTGAGGCTATTAACTGAAATGGCCCATTCTTTTATTACCTTCTGTTTACTTGATTTATTTGTAAGCAGCAGGGCCATTTTGCTTGTGTTTTCCAGGAAGAAGCACTGAATGGCTGACCTTTGACAACATGCACCACCAGTGGCTTCTGTTGGCCACATGCTTTTGGGTGATTTTCATGTTCATGGTGGCCAGCAAGTTCATCACACTGACCTTTAAGGACCCTGATGGTAGGTACACCTCCTCATGGAATGGATTTTGGCAAATTCAAACCTTGCTGTGGTACCGTTCCTGGGTACCTGCTTGGATGAGTGACTCTGACCCAGAAGGGCCCTGGAGGTCATGGCGTCCAAATCCTTGATGTTGCAGAGGTTCGGGAGAGGAGGTGGACGGGGATGAAGGGGTCTTTCCCCTCGCAGTCTGTGGGTTTGGGGACCAGCCCTGCTTGCTGTCGTTGAGAGATGCTGCGTATGCGCCTGGTGATGCTGCCTGCTGGTGGCCACGTGTTTGAAGGTCACCTTCAGCGCCCCGGAAGGAAGGTGGTCTAAATATATGTGTTGGGTTGTCCTCGAGGATTTTTTTAAACTCCCCTTGACCTGATGTAGGCGTTCAGATGAGGACATATTAAGAGCACGCAACCCAGCCTCAGAAGAGCTGCGTCTAGTTCGTGCCCTCGCCCTTTGCTTACCGGGGCCTTAGTATTTTTTCTGTGGAATGGGCGTGCTCCCTGCTCTGACAGCTCTAAGCCCGACCTGGGCACTGTGAGGCCCTGTGAGTGACCTGTGAGGTGCTGGGCACGAGTGAGGAGCTGCGGGGACAGTCGTCTTGAACCCTGAGGCCACTCCTTCAGGGGCAGCATGAGGCAGGGCGCACAGGAGATGTTGAAAAGGCTCGTGAGTGGCCTTAGTGTCCTGGCACTGCCATCCTGACAGGGAGGAAGCGCACAGCACCTTTATCCTGCACGAGGCCCTTGGCATGTCCGCCTGCAGGTGGTGGCCCTTGAGGAAGGGAAGTAGAAAAGGATCACACCAGTCTTTTGCTGATTTACGCCCGGGGGTGCACAGCCCGTGCCGTTTGTGTGGCCAGCGGGCTCCGGGCCCTGCTCATCCTGGAGAGCCCTCGGGGGTGTCCCCGGCTATGCTGAGGCTGCCCAATGCCCCGCACCCCCTGCTTCCATCCTCCCTGTAGAGGGGCAAGGTTGGAAGGCAGATCTGCAGGCAGAAGAGGGAGGCGCTGAAATAAGCCCCTAGGGTGGTTCTCAGCTCTGCAGGTTCAGGTCAGTAACATTATCGGGGCCCACCTGGCTGTCATCTCAATGCTACCCTCATCTTCCAGGAGCCCGAGAGGCTTTCACAGCCCGGGGAAGGTGGAGTCACAGCTGCAGGCATCTGGGGTGGCCAAGAGCATCACGGGGTATCACGGCTAATCACGGTCACACTGGGAACCAGGGCCACTGTCAGGACAGCACAGACCAAGTCTGGGAAGGTTGTTGGAATCTGAGCTGCGGATCTCAGCCCAGCCATTTGCTGCAGGGCTGCTCCCCCCAACAGTTAATGTCACCGATAGTGGAGACCCCTTGTTAAGAATTAGAGCAGTGGTTCTGGTCCCCAGGGCACTTTAAAATCCCTTGGGGACTGTGTATACCTCCTGCTGCCCAGGCCCAGCAGAGACCAGGGGGCAGAATCTCTAGGCGGGGGGCCCAGGTGAGGACCGCCAGTGGGAACGTGGCTGGGAAACTGCACAAGAAACAAAGCTGCATGAAATGGTGTCACTGAGTCTACACATTTCACTTGTGATTCCTTTAGTGTCACCTCCTGGTAAGGGAGGCACTTGAAAGGCGAGCCGTGAGGTTGAATTGTTTGTGGTTTATTTTATTTAAAAATGAGGAGTGTATGTAATATATTTTATATTCCACCCAAAATAGTTAAATAAGACGTGTGTCTCTGAGTTTGAATATGATCTAGCAGTAAGGCCTCTGAAGAGCACCTCGCATCTCAGGGGCATCTGATAAACAAGGTGTCGCTGCTGGGATGGGGCAGGTTTTATGCTGAGTGTTTTCAGAAAAGTGTGGAAGCTTGAGAAGTTTCGGGAAAGGGGAGCAGAAAGTGAATGGGTGGAAGGTGACCCTACAGAGAAGGCTGAGAGGCCTTAGGATGTTAAAACTGCAGAGGTCTGCTGCTGCCCTGGGGGCGCTCACCAGTGGCTCCAGCCCCATGAGGCGCATGGTGGTCCTCGTGCCCTTGGGTGTCCCGCATAGTTGCTGGGGTTCCGTGCATGGGAGCCTGGTGGCGGGCTGCTCCTGGAGGGAACGTGAGAGCCAGAGCTCACCAGCCAGCTCCCCTTTCCCCCTCGGGCAGCAGTGGGGATGGAGGAGCCGGTCTTCAGTGGGGATGCAGCCCCGTGTCGTGCTGTGGACTGAGAGTGAGGACCCTAACCCCTAAACACTAACCCCAAACCCTAAACCCTAACCCTAACCCTTTGTTGTTGGGCTCAAACATAACCCAGCCTTTCTCGACCACACAGATCTTATCTAATTGTCCCCAAGTCCCTGGCTGCGATCATGAAGGCGGGTGTCTGCTGGCTGGGTTCGGGTGCAGGAAGCGAGCCCACATGCATGGTGTCTTGCTGGCCTGGGTGACTGAGCAGGGAGCGGGCCCCCCAGAAGTTCAGGCCTCAGCCCCCTGGGGTACTGTGGCTCAGGCCTCGGGTCCCCTCTGTCTTGAGAAGCAGCTCACCCCCACAGTGGATCTCGGGCTCCTACAGGAAACCGGGGAGGTTGGTAAATGTGTGGCCATGAGAGATTTCCTCATGTGTTGGAGTTTATTTTACTCACGTTCAGTGTTTTTGCTTTTGAACCAGAAGCCCCCTGTGAACTGTCATCACAAAGAAGTAACTAACACACAGTGGTGTCCTGTGTGGGGAAGTTCCATTCCTGTAAAGTGGGCAGTAGATCCATGGCCTCAGTGTTCAGGGAGCTGGGTGCCCTCAGTGTCTATGGGCAGCTCCTTCCAGCTCTGTCCCCTGGGAAGTGGGCTCTGTTCCAGCATCCAGTTCTCACCTACCTGTTCTTTTTTTTTTTTTTTTTTTTTTTTTTTGTGGTTCGCGGGCCTGTCACTGTTGTGGCCTCTCCCGTTGCGGAGCACAGGCTCCGGACGTGCAGGCTCAGCGGCCATGGCTCACGGGCCCAGCCGCTCTGCGGCATGTGGGACCCTCCCGGACCGGGGCACAAACCCGCGTCCCCTGCATCGGCAGGCGGACTCTCAACCACTGCGCCACCAGGGAAGCCCTCACCTACGTGTTCTTAATGAGTTCCCTACCACCCAGTGGGTAGGAAGAGCACATTTGTCTTGAGCTGCTGTTTAAAGCCGTGTGTATGTGCGTGTGTGTGTGTGTGTGAGTGTGTGTGAGTGGTGGTCTCTCTTTGGCTCAGCAGTGAAGCCACAGTGAATCCTTCTTTAACAGATTTCAGTGTCATTTTGAACTAGACTTTGTCATAGGGAAATAAATCCCATTCAGTGGTGGGAGTTTGATGGCATGGTGTGTTGAGACTTGAACACAGAATTGACATCCATGTGAATCTGGGGTGTATGCGGAGACACTGACTTTCTTCCTAATCTTGTGCCTCAGCTCAGCTGCCAGCCGCTTAAGGTCAAAACCTGTGATGCGATGTCTGCACGCCCTCTGCCCAGCGTGTGATGCAGTGGTGACCCTGGGCAGCTGGACACACAGAGAGGTCAGGGAGCTGAGGGGATGCTAGCCTGTCTAGAAAAACAAAGCAGTACTGCACGTGGCAAATTTAAAGACATTTTGTAAAACAAATATAATGATGTCTCTAAGGAAAGCGAGCTCATGTTATGAAGACAGTTGATGGTACCTATTGATCAGGATCCTTGGGCCTGAAGCTGGCGTCTCGCCCCTGGGGTTCAGGGTGGGGTAGGGATCTGCCCTTTGATCACAGTGGCGCCAGTAGCACCCGCTGAAAATACGTGGTTGTCAGCAAAGCAGTGGGAAAGCAGAACCAAACATAAGGTGTGCTATTGGTTTTATTTGAATCTAGTTGAATTGGGTTTGAGGGGAGTTGGGGAGCAAATACCAGGATGTTCAAGGTAAAAAAGAAAAACAGTTAAAAATTGGCGGACGAATAGCCGACATGTGTGGCTGGAAGGTGAGCTGTCCCACAGCTACCAGAGCCCGTTCTGGATGCTTCCGAGTGTGTGGAATAGGCGCCTTTCAAAAATTCACTGTTAAATCAGTTGTTTAGAATTCACACTACGTTGTCCATCTAATATGTCATTAAGGAAACTTCGGTTTCTGGGAACCCGTGCGGCCAGTGGAAGTGCTGAGCATCGCTGTGCTGGTCAGAGATGTTGGCACATGAGGTGACCAGATAGGAGTGGAAGGTGCCATTTCCCTGAGCACGTTGGTGCTCGAAGGTGAGGCTGCGGAGGAGGAGGAGGTTGGACGCTGGCCTTGTGGCCCTCGGGGTGCATTCCGGAGCCTTGGGGCCAAGGGTGCTGCTGTCCTGTCTGTCTTCACGCGGTCCGTGGTGCCTCCTGTCCTCACGGCAGGTGCAGAGCAGCTCCTGTGCGCACCTGTGGTTAGGGCTGCATTTCAACTCAAACACAGGGAAAAGGAGAAAAGATTTCCGTGGGATTCATAGAGGTGTGTGGCCAAGATTTCTATTGGAGTCGGAGAGCTCAGAGGCATGAGAGGTGGGAGACGGGTTATTATTATTGACGGGGCTCTGGGAGGATGGGTTTCTCCCCTCTGCACTGGGAGGACGTCAGGGTGGGGCTCGTTCATGGCGGGGCTGGCTGGGGAGCGGGAGTCTTTAACAGCCAGACTGAAGGTTAACAGCCAGACTGAAGGCGGGGAGGCTGCAGTAGAGCCTGCAAAGTGTAGGTGGTAATGACCCAAGAGGAGCTGGTTTTGATGTTTTTAACAAAGTGAAATACGCCTTTGCTTATGCTTTTTTATGCTAATTTCTGTGCTTTTCTTTGATAACTACTTTTTTATTCAAATTATGTTTCCAGGCTTTGCAAAACTTTGAAAGCAATGTTTCTTTGATTGTAGAGATCTGACAGTTACCTTCAAATTCTACCCGAAGGTTTTCCCCCAAATCAGTTTGTTGTAAACGATTACTCTGGTGTAGCGTTCTTTAAGACTCCTCTAGTCTGATTTCAGTTCCATAAATTTCAAAAATAATGTGTGAGCACTAACTAGACTGCTGACTTGGCTTTTTTTTCCTAATTAAACTTTTAATTTTGAGATCGTTGTAGAGTCACGTGCAGTTGTACAAGAGAGTCCGATGTACCCTTTACTCTTTTGCCCCAGTGTAACACATTGCAAAACCACAGTGCAGAGTCACAAGAAGGGTATTGGCAAGGATGCAGTCACGAGGCACAACATCTCCACCACCACCAGGATCCCTCTTGGAGCAGCACCCACCTCCCTTTCCCCATCCCCCACCCCTGCCCCCTCCCCCCTTGACAACCACTAATCTGTTCTCCTCTCTGAATGTTTTATATGGTATATGACCTTTGGGGATTGGCCTTTTAAATTCAACATGGTCACCTGGAGATGCATCCAATTTATTGTGTGTATCAATAGTTTGTTCCTTTTTAGTGCTGAGTAGTATTCCGTGGTATGGATGTACCAGTGTTTGATTAACCATTCACCTGTTGAAGGATAGCTGAGTTGTTTCAGTTTGGGGCTATGATCAATAAAACTGCTGTGAACATTCGTGTATAGGTTTTTGTGACATAATTTTTCATTTCTCTGGGATAAATGCCCAGGAATGCAGTTGCTGGGTCATATTGTATTTGAAGGCTTAATTTTTGAAGAAACTGCTTCTTCTAGAGTTTCTGAGAGCTGCTGTACCATTTTATATTCCCGCCAACCGTGTGTTAGTGATTCCTTTTTCTGCCTCCTCACTAGCATTTGGTCTTTGTTACAGGCATTTTGATAGGTGTGCAGTGGCATCTCACTGTGGTCTTAACTTGCACTTGCCTGATGACTAACGGCCTTGAACATCTTCTCATATGTTCCTTTTCCACCTCTAGGTCCTCTTTGGTGAAATGTCTGTTCTGTTTCGCTCATTTTCTTATGGGATTGTTTGCGGTTTTTTTTTTACTGTTGAGATTTAAGAGCTCTTTACATATTCTAGATATGCCAGTCCTTGGTCAGACGTGTGGTTTGCAGATAGTTTCTCCCAGTCTGTAGCTTGTCTTTCCATCCTCGTCATAGGGTCTTTGCCAAGCAAAGGTTTTAAATTTTGATGAGATTCAGTTTATCAGTTTTTCCAAGATTTACTCCTATGCTCTTTAAGAAGTTTTATAGTTTTTTGTTTCACATTTAAGTGCTAATCCCGAATAAAGGGTGAGGTTTAGGGAAAGGCTCCTTCTTTGTCTGGGGGTGTCCAGTTGCTCGGGTACCATTTGTTGAAAAGATGCTGCCCCACCACATTGCTTTTGTGCCTTGTCAGCTATCACCTGGGTGTGTTTGTGCGGGTCTCTTCCTGGGGCCTCTGGGCTGTGGCACTGATCGGAGTGTCTGCCCCCTCCATGGGAAGACGTTTTAACCTCTCTATGTCTCCTAGCCTACAGCGCCAAGCAGGAGTTTCTGTTCCTGACTGCCGCGCCCGACGCGGGGAGGTCGCTGAGAGAGACGCACTTCCCTGAGGAGCTGAAGGTGGGCACAGCCAGGCCGCAGCACTGACCCCTCTACCCATTCTTCCTTGACGTCTCCCTCTCACCTACTCACCCCTCCGGCCCCAGCAGGTCCCCCATCACGGGGAACAGCCTCCCCTCCCTCCCTGCCCTCATCAGCTGGTTTCCACGTACTGTCATGCTCAGCTTTAGAGTCACTGCTTCTGCACCTTTCCGCTTGCTTTTAGTGTCTGGCCGGGGGAGTCATGGTCGGTGGGCCTTGTGCATCGTGGGTGCTCTGGAGTGTTGACTGTGTTGAGTTCCCGCCCAGCCGAGAATGAGCTTTGTGATGGGTGGATTGGGGATGTTGGGCGAGTCGGGAGGAAACCAGGAGAAAAAGGTCTCTGCCCCCGAATCCTGGGAATCCTGGAACTTTGGAGTTACGGGGCAGCTAGTCCAGCCTCTGGGCGGTGTGGATGAGAGAACTGAGGGTAGGAAGAAAGCTAATCATCCAGGGTCACGGGGCGTTAGCAGCAGGGCCCAGGGCCGCTGACCTCTCCCTGTGCTCACCTTCCTTGACACTCTGACTCCAATTTCTCCCCAGGCTCCTTTTGCACGTAAATTCCTAATCGTCCCCCAGCCAAGGTGAGGGGCACACTCCTGAGACCCCCTTCTCCCCCTGCTGGCCCCTGTGCCGGGTCTGGATGGAAGGTTCAGGTTGCCCTTGTGCAGGAGGAAATGAGGTGAGGAGAGCCAGCTCTAAAGATGTTTATCAGCCCAGAATTAAACTCAGAGAAGGGACAGTCCTGCCCATGAGCTGCACGTAAGGTCAACAGAAAGAATCCAGCCAAGTCTGGACAGCACAGCCCTGGGTTTCTGACATCACAGCCTTCACCCCGCAGTTCACGCAGATCTTCTCACCTGGTCTCGTGACTCCTCAGAGCAGAACCAGTGCTGATGGGCTCCATCGCCCGCTCACAGCAGCCAAACCACTGGTACCACTGACCTGACGGCCAGGCAGAGCCCCTCTCCTCACCTGAAGCCGCATGTCAGAGAAACGTAATGGTGTGCTCAGCCCTGAGGAAGTGGAATAACGGTGCCTGCTTTTTTAAAACCCACACTCAATGACCTAAGGTGTTTTCTTAAATTAATAAACCAGATGCACCAATGTGCCAGGTTATCTTCAAAACAGCCACCGCCTGTGTAGACAGCAGGTTCTTAGGTCCAGGCCACATACTTACACTCAGGTCATATGGAGGGAGAGCGAGGGGGCAGAAGCTGGCCTTCCCTCAGGTCGCTGAACGGAGGATATCCTGCCATTGCCATTGTGCCATCAGCACAGCGACAGGCAGACAGCCCACCTGCCCCCGCGGTTTGTCCAAGCTGAGGGTGAGGGGACAGGGTCAGCCGTCTCTGGCTGCACTATGGTCCAGCGCATCCACGCAGCCTGAACCCCGGGCCGCAGCGCTGACTCACGCCCTCCGTCCTGCTGCTTCTGTGGCGACAGCCCCCAGGCTCTGGCCTCCGTAAGTTGATGCCCGGCACGCCCCGTTCTGCCGATGAAGCCCTTGTGCCCGTTTTGTCTCCGTTCCCTGCAGCTGACCGGGAATAGGCTGCCGGGAGGGCGGCTCGTTCAACCCTTGGTCTACATGCAACGCCTGGAGCTCGTCAGAAACGTGTGCAGGGAGGACACCCTGAGGAACCTGTCACACACCGCCGTCTCCAAGTTTGTCCTCGACCGGATATTCGTGTGTGACAAGCACGAGATCCTCTTCTGCCAGACGCCCAAAGTGGGCAACACCCAGTGGAAGAAGGTGCTGATCGTGCTGAACGGTGCGTCCTCGCTGGGCCTCAGGGTCTGCAGGGAGGCTGGCCGGGGCCAGGGCGGGGAGTTGGGGAGGGCGGCCGAGAGGGGAGCCCGGGCCGGGCCGGTGACTCACAGACAGCGTGCCAACGTCTCTCCTGTTCGTGTCCGCGTTAGAAGTTGGCAGGGTTCACCCGGGCGCTCCCCACCCACGGTCAGGGCCTCCTGGCTCCCCTATCTCTGCCTGCCCGGTTGGTCCCGTTGCCTCTCTTCGGAGTCCCTGCATTGATTCTTGCGAGTCACTCACTCTGTCCTGGGAGGTCAGGGCTCCACACTGACTGGGCCATCCAGCAGCTATCCTCATGGCTGCCCTCCTGTGCTGAGAAGGACCCACACCCAGACACTGGTGGGTCTGGGGGCCTCCCCACCTGCAGTCGTCCCCATCTTACACTGAGCATCCGTATTCGGAGGTTTAATCCGCCTGCTTCAGGAAATCTGGTGTTCACTCGGGAACAAATTAGATCATTGGAGAGTGCCCGCATGCACCACAGGCTTTGACTCCTCACCACTCTTTTCAGACACTGTGTTTGTTTAAACTCCAGTTACTCTGAATTGACCCAAGATAATTATGGGCTCTGCTAAATGCAGCTTCAAAAGAAACATAGTTCCAGTAGACAGCCGTGTGACTCCTGGATCGGGAATCAGACCTCGGAGCCCCATGGGACATGGCCCCGGCCTCTCCCTCCCGCGGCCCCCCTGGCCTGCCGCTGCTCTCAGAGCGGGTGTCGGAGTTGGGTGTCATTCGGCCTCTTCCCTGGTTCGTTGGGGAAGAAAAGGGAGACACCCACCTCATCTTCCGCTTATAATCAGTGCACTTCTTGAGTAATCAGGCAGTACGTTGGATTTTTGACATCGGAGAATGAGCTTACAAATCAGATTTAAAACAACAAACGTACAAAAGTCTTACAGATTTGCTACCACTGTGTGACGCATCAGACTTTGAAGAAGAAGAACCCGTTGATGCGGGCGGGATAGAGACGGGAGCGGTTCGCCAGGCCACGTGATAGGAGAAGGACAGTCCCGGGGCTGCCTTCAGCTGTCCGTAGGTGCACCTGCATGGCGACAGGTACCAGAGCAGGTCCAGGTGCAGATCCATAGAGCTGGTTCCTCTGTTGGCCCCTTGAGAGCAGATGTGCATCTTGCTTGTTTTATAGCCATCCGCCCACCGTACTTATTAGCACAGGGCTCTGGATCGGGGCTTAAATATTCTGAGGAGGCTGTGATCACTGCTTCGATGGCCCAACAGAGATCCTTCCCTGCCGGACTCTGAGTTTAACGTGGCAAGGTTAACAAAAAGATGCACATGAAGGGTTGCAGGGGCTTGGCTAGCACCCCAGCTCAATGATGCTTTATTTCCACTTGTCCAAGTTGAGAAAAGAGTGAAGCACCTGCCCAACCCTCCAACCTTAGGATGGACCCCCCGGGTTCCACTCTGCAGCCCGGACCAGGAGCTGTGGCTCTCGGCCCTGCCCTGCCTTCTCCTCAGACACCCCGCGTCCTCCTCTGAGCCGTGCTTCGAATATATCACATCACTCGCACAGCATCAGCCTGACTTGTCCAGCACCAAACTTCTTGGCCACTGCCAGTCTGGGATGCTGTGAGGTTACCTAGGAACCTCTTAGGCCTGGGTGCTGTCATGCTGGGAGTGATGGGCCCAAGCTGCGGGCATGGACCAGCAGTGTGTGGTTGAGTTGTGTTTTTTAAATTACTTTTTATTGGAGTACAGGTGCTTTACAGTGTTGTGTTAGTTTCTACTGTACACAAAATGACTTAGCTGTACATATACATGTGTCCCCTCATTTTTGGATTTCCTTCCCATTTCGGTCACCACAGAGCATTGAGTAGAGTTCCCTGTGCTATACAGCAGGTTCTCATTAGTTACCTATTGTATACATAGTATCAATAGCATCTGTATGTCAGTCCCAGTCTCCCAGTTCATCCCACCCACCCCCACTTTCCCCCTTGGTGTCCATACATTTGGTCTCTACCTCTGTGTCTCTATTTCTGCTGGCTGTGGGTTTCATGGTCCCGGTTCTCTAGCAGTTTCCCCCAGTTCCAGAGCAGAGTCATTATTGCAGGTTTGGGGCGTTCTGCTTGCAGGCACCGATCTTTCTTTTGTGGCAGATTGAACCCGATTTAGGTGCTCGTTGCTGTAGCCGTTGCTCCCTCCCTCTCCCTCCTCCTAACTCGTCTGTTTCCTCCAGATGGCCTGTGGATCACCAGAAGCTCTTCTTCACTCTCATCCTGCCCGCAGAAGCAGTTGAAATTCAAAGACCTAAACGTGGATACTGGGATGGCCCATGGGGAACGCGGGCCCGGGCTTCGAGACAGGCATCTGTCTTTAAAGGCAGCATCCCCAACATGCCCTCTCCCTGTTTGCCTCCCAGGAGCCTTTCCTTCCATCGAAGAGATCCCTGAAAGCGTGGTGCACGACCACGAGAAGAACGGCCTCCCGCGTCTCTCTTCCTTCAGCGATGCAGAAATTCAGAAGCGGTAGGAGCAGGGGAGGGGGATGCTGATAAAACCCCGCAGGCTCGGCTCTGTACTTGCCATGTTTCCCAGATGGCTCCAAGAGCTACTGGTTTGTGTTGGTGAGAGGCAGCCGGGCATACGCCCAGCGTTCAGCGCATTTAAATTCACGTCTTTGTGAGAATTTCTGAATGTCTTCTCCACCCTAACCTTCATGCAGGCTATTAAAATGAAGGTTGCGTAACTGTCTTATAGAAATGAGTGGTCGTTTTTGTTCTGCTCTGATTTTGTTAAGTTTTATGGATTTCTTACTGAACATGACCTTCATTTCATAAGAGAGGGATTTGGGTTTCAGGGAAACCCCACTTCATTTTTCATTTTCTCCCAAGGTGTTATGCCTGCCTTCGCGGCAGCTGCCCCTGGGGGGGGTGGCGGGATCGGCTGGACCCAGCAGAGGTGGAGAGAGACAGGCCTCACCAACCACGGCAAGGTGGGAGACCGGCATCGGGAAAGTTCATTAGCTGGTTGGACAGTTGTCTTGACAGCTGTGGTATGGCCCCACAGAACAAGGCTTAAGAGGAACAGGTACATAATACGCTAGTCAGTGTCAGGGCACCGAATGATCTTTCACCTCCCTTGCTTTTCAGCTACTTGATTTTCATTGCTTCCAGTATTGGTTACTCACTCTTGCCAACGTGTACAGCCTTAGAAGGCAGGTGTCAAATGCCAGGTCAGAGACCCTCCTGGGGGAGGGCGGTCCTGTCACCCCCCTCAGCAGCGATCCTGCGGGGCTTTTGTGAGAGTAGACACGCTGAGACCTGCAGTGCTGAGAGGGTCTCTGGACTGGGTGAGCGCACGGAATCACAGCAGTGTCATCGTCGCTCTGTCACTGTCAGTACAGGCCCTTTACGGGGGTACCCCTGCGCCGCCACCCCCCCACCGGCAGCTCCCCCAGACCCCCTTCCACCTGCTGGAGACTGGAGCCTCACTCTGCCTTTCCTCTTCCCCCCCCTACTCTACCCCCCATTTTCCTTCCCCTGGAAATTTTGAATTGAGTTTTTAAAGACGTACCCTGAGAGTCATTCTCAGGCCTCAGCTGTTCCTAACTCAGTCAGGGTTCCTGCCCTTAATGGTTTTCTGCACAGGAACAAAACTTTCAAACATTCCTGAAGTTTCAAACTACTCAAGTGAAACAAAACATGGGGTAAATAGATGTCTTCACAGCAGCCCCGGGGGTGATGAGTACTGTGGTCTTGGACAGTTAAGGTCTCTGAGCCTCCATTTCCTCAGCCTGTAAAATGGGTTCATAACAGGATCTGCTTCCAAGGGTGGCTGTGCGGATTGAGTAAGAGCCACGTGCAGTGCGCTTGGCACAGGGCTCAGCCTGGTGGCTGCCACTGCTCCAGCCATCACACTTCACTCTTCCTCACAACCCACAGCCAGCACCACCAGCAGCATCAGGTTAACTTCTTCATCTTCATTTTTTTCCCTTAGCTTGAAGACATACTTCAAGTTTTTTATCGTAAGAGATCCCTTCGAGAGACTGATTTCTGCGTTTAAGGATAAGTTTGTTCACAACCCCCGCTTTGAGCCTTGGTACAGGCACGAGATTGCCCCTGGCATCATCAGGAAGTACAGGAGGAACCGAACGGAGACCAGGGGCATCCAGTTTGAGGACTTTGTGCGCTACCTGGGTGATCCGAACCATAGGTGGCTGGACCTTCAGTTTGGGGACCACATCATCCACTGGGTGACATACGTGGAACTGTGCGCACCCTGCGAGATCAAGTACAGCGTCATCGGTCACCACGAGACCCTGGAGGACGACGCCCCACACATCTTGAAAGAGGCTGGTATAGACCACCTGGTGTCTTACCCCACCATCCCCCCGGGCATCACCGCGTATAACAGAACCAAAGTCGAGCACTACTTTCTGGGTATCAGCAAACGAGACATCCGGCGCCTCTATGCACGTTTTGAAGGGGACTTTAAACTCTTTGGGTATCAGAAGCCAGATTTTTTGCTAAACTGACGTGTAGGACTGTGAGTTCAAGTATCTTTGTTAGACCAGAGGCTAACCAGGTGGAGATCTGGGCACAGAAATGACACTTTGCTCTGTCACACTCCCCCTGAACACTCCTCAGTTCCCATGGACCTGGGTGTGCCTTGGCCAGTGAAGCTGGACGCTGACCATTATGACCTAGTTTGGACAGAAGGTGCACGGCAGGCCCTGCCTCCCTCCTCCACCCCAGCCCCAGTGCCATGGGGCCTTTGCTCTCCTCAGCGGGGAAAGAGACTAAACATTTGCAGTTGAACAGACGGGAGGAAGAATCATACAGCCTCGAGTCACCTCCCTCGGTTGTCAGACACCTGCAGCTCCCACAGACGGTGGGGCGGTCATGCCTGTCCCCAGGGGATTGTAGACATGGCGCTCAGCGCTTTCAGGAGAGATGGAAGAGCCAGTGGTCTGCACACATCCCAGGGGCCGAGATAGGGTCAAATCTGAGTAATTACACCTCTGGGTTTCATCTTGGCGCCGCTATAGTCACAGAGGCAGACCTTTCTTTCCACGACTCTTCTGTTCCTGAGAAGTTCAGGAATGACTCGAGGGCACTCTCCGGGAGTCCATCTATTCAGAATACATGCCTGTGTGCTGCTGGGCCACATTTCCAGACCTCTGCCTGCCAAGTGATGATCTCATTCAGCCCAAGAGATCCAATTTTGCAAAGTGAGGGGAGTGTACACATTTCCCACCTGAGAAAGGGAACTTCTCTGGGGACCTTAAAGGGAGCCTGGGAAGAGGCAGAGCTGGCCGGGTGCTGGAGCTCAGGCTGCCCTGGGCTTGGGCACGTCCACCCTGGTGACTGTCTGCCTCTTGTCTCTGATGGTCCCGTGTGGATGGGCACGGGGAGGGGGGTCTCCACCTGCCTCCCCCAAGGCCAGGGCCTCCTGGGGGCCAGCGGCAAACACGGGCAACATGCCAGTATTGCCCAGTCAGTGCAGCTTACACATTTCAGTCTCCTTTCGTCTCAGCAAAATGCTCACCACTGGACCCATTTCTGATGATGCCGTCATCCTGGACTGTAAGTTGGATAATCAAGTTCACCAGCAATAAACTTCTGGGCCGAGGCAGCCGCAGTAACGCACCTTCCAGACACGGAGGAGCAGGCCACGGCTACCATTTCAGGTGCCGTCCGACAGCGAGGCCCCTCGAGGTATGGGAGAGTTTCCCTGCGAAAAGTCCCAAGCGCCCAGGCTGCACAGGGCCCAGGAGCCCAGCTTTTCCTCCAGGCAGCCTCCACCGTCCCTCTCTCAGTGTGGCTTCCTGAGTTTGTAAATGTGAAAGTAACATGAAATTAAACAAAACAAAACACGTGCCAACCTGACCGTGGGCCGCGGTTCCAGGTCAGGTGCTGTGTGGATGCAACGTCCCCAAGGCCTGGCGACGGTGAGGGGCACGCAGGCCTGCGTGATGGCTGCGGGCGAGCCGGCGGTGGAGGAGAGGCGCTCGTGTGCCCGCCCGCCACGCCGGCGGAGGGGCAGCCAGCGTGGCGGCCCGTCACCCTCTGCTGACACGCAGAGGCTGCAGGATCAGTCATTCTTCTATCACGTTTTAGCAGAGGCTTGTTGAAATCGTTCCGCACCTGATGCAGGAGTGTCTCTGTGGGGTGGAGCGAAGCTCATTCTCAGGGGAGACACCTGGCGGGGCAGGGGGAGGAGGAGATGGCAGCTAGAGAGGGCGACCCTGCAGGGAATGTGCAGGTGAGCACTCAGAAGTAGCATCAGCCTGATTCAAAAAGAAACAGGAGAAGCAACTCTGCCTCCAAGAAGCGGTCTTAAGGCAGGGAGGGCAGTTCCTGAATTTGGAAGTTTAATAATATTAGGTTGACTTAATAGGCTTGTGTCTTAGATCGCTTTTCTCTTACTGGATTTCTTCTCACACGTTTTAGTCTCATGGGTCTTATGTTGGAAACTGTCAACGGTGAAGTGCGCAGAGCCAAGGCGAGATTTGGTTTCCCTAGAGGCTGAGTGCATGGAGAGATGGCAGATCCCCACGTGCCGGGGCCCAGGTGGCTCTGTTTGGGGGGGGGGGGCGGGGGGGGGTCCCGGGAGAAAGAGCCGCCGACCGGGGACACGGTCCCAGAGGGTTACTGGGGGATGTTGGTTTCCCGACCGCTCACCCTCTACCCCTCACCACACCCCACCCCCACTTCCCCACTCAACCCCAGCTTAGCCCATTTAACTGGAACCTGCAGAAGCAGGGAACAGCAGAAAGCGGGACGAGAAGGGGAAAACGATCGAGATGCAGCCGAACTTTGGACAAAGAGCCTTGCCACCTCTTTGACGAAATGTAAATTGTTCTAGGTACTGCTGATGAAAGATTAAATCCGTCGATCTAAGAAGGAAATGGAAAATTTTATTTGAGACAAATTGAGGATTATAACCCGGGAACAGCCTCTCAGAAAACTCCGAGAGCTATTCTGCCCATTAGAAGTCAGAGCACAGTTAACATAAATTTTGGGAGACAGAGGGTTATACGTTAAATGATGGACTGTTGACAGTTTACACAATCCAGATCTTCAGGTGCAAAGTGGTGGGTCCTTGTGACCCTTTGCAAGATTAAGAAAGAACGTTATCTTTTAAGGAGCTGTCTTGTTGGTTCTAGGGGAATGTCGCTGTTTATGGCTGAGCAGGTGTTTCTGCCGATTGGGAGGTTTGGTCAATGCCTAATGCAGAGACACAATGCACGGTAGACGGTAGAGAAGAGGCCAAAGGGCAGAGAAGATTTTTTTACATTCAAGTTTTTCTTGTCTTGGCATAAAATGTGTTATTTCACAGTACCTCTTCCAAGCCCCTTGGACACGCCAGGCGCTGCATCCATCAGGGTTATGGGGTTCAGAGCTGAGCAGAGCTGCGAGCTTGCAGCGCAGTAGAGGCCGCCAAGTGCTGAACAGGGCCGCCCAGGCCTGGGGGTGGCGGGTACACAGGAAGGACTGGGGAGTTACATGTTTGTTTCCTTGCCCTCAAGCCAATCTCCCTGTCAGTTTATTAGCAGTCATCTTGAAGCTGTCTAAAACAAGACTTGGACAGCAACATCACATCCATCATCTGTATTGTCCTCAAAACTGAGTTGACCTGGTAAGTCTTAACAGGCCTTTTTCAGTCTTATTTCCTGTTGTCTGTAATCTGTAAACTCTCAATTGTTGTAACACTGCAAGGACCCAAAATTCTGGACTTTTCTTTGTGCTTGCCAATTTCCACTAGCCAATCCTCTCTCTCTCTCCCTCTCTCTCTCTCTCTCTCTCTCTCTCTCTCTCTCTCTCTCTCTCTCTCTCTCTCCCTCTCTCTCCCTCTCCCCTCCCTCCCTCCCTCCCTCCCTCAGAAAGTAGAGAGGAACGGTCAATACATGCTTGCACTTTGCCTCTTTCCCTCCATTTTCCCCACAGTCTTTCTGTTTTCTCTTTATCACTCCTATTGTCGCAGGTAAGTTTCACTCAATACTGCACTGCAGCATCAGGAGTCTCAACCTTTCCGGCCCACAATTATCTGTTTTGTAGCCACACAGCTCCTAACCAGTGAATATGAAATTTGAAAACCACAAATTTTGGGTTTTTGTAACTGCAGCTCCAATATCAGGATAACGGTTTCTTTGTTAGATAGGGTAACGTCAGCTGCCCTGACAAACAAAAACCAAGGTTTCAGTGATTAAAGACAATAAAATGATTATGTCTTGCACACATAACAATCCAGTGGTCTGTTCCTCGTAGGCAGGGAATTTTCCATCTTGTGGCTCCATTATACCCAAAGGTCACATGGTCCTCTGCTTGCAGGAGAAGGGTAGGAGGAGGGAGGACCACTGGGGCATTATTATGAGCCAGTTGTGGCATTGGGACACACGTCTTTCACTGCGTCCTTCTGGCACACAGCAATTTCACGGGAGCTGGGAAATTTAATTCCTGCCTTGACAGACATTTCCTGGTGACAACTCCCACATTCGTGGTGAATGTTGACCAATCCATAATAATCTGTATGGAAGTAGAGTGCTTTACCATTTACAAAGCATTTTAATGTAAATAACGACGTGAAGTAGGCCTAAAAGATTTATCATCACTATATCATAAAGGGAGAAATAGCTTCAGAGGAGTTGACTTGCTCAAGGTTGTACAGCTAGACTTCCGGTTTCAGGCCCAGTGTGTAAAAAGGGCTTGGAAGTTGTCGTTCCTATTGTTACAACAAGAAAAACGCTGAGAAAACTGAAAATCAACACCTTTCCTTAATACTCGTCAGAGAATCATGAGACGGGTGGATACAGAGATTCTCAGCTGAGATCAACTCACCTGTAGCAGAAACCACCAGAGCCGTGGACCGGTAGGATCACTTACGTGGTAATCCTGACAAACTGCTGGAGGTTGAGTGTGAGCTACCAGGCATTCTTATGATGAAGAGTCAAGAAAGAAGAGTCTCCTCCTGGCTCTGCAGATAGAGGAGAAAGGTAACCATTTTGAACTATGCCCAGAGCACCCTCTATCACAAAGGGCTACTAGCTAGAGTGAAAGACTTCACCAGAGCCTTATCCCACATGGGAGATGGGCATTTACCCAATTCCAGCCCCCTCAAGCCTTCCTGTCTCACCTCAGGGGTAAAAAAAAAAAAAAAAAAACAGCTAAGAAACACCTGTAAAGGTGACAGCCTGGAGACACAGGCCCACTAAAAGACTGAGATTTAAGGCTACAATTGTAGAATGCCACCCCCTCCCCACGCCTTGCCTCCACAGCACCAGAAATCAAATACAATGACTGTGAGTTACAGCTGGGAGAGCTTCAAGGCACAGACTCTGTTTAAGGAGTAGTTCCTAGGGAAGCCCAAGGACGATAGAGGAGGTAGCAGCAAGGACCCTGGAGGAAGCTGGAGCCTCCAGCCACCTATGGCTGCAGCAAACATTACACACAGCCCAGCTGCTCACAGGTTACCGTACATCCTAACATGAAAGGCCTTCTACCTCGGTTCCTATTACCTGATGTACATTATGTCTGGATTTTAACCAAAAAATTGCAAGGCATGCTAAAAGATAATTTTTTTAAAAAACCCACAACAATATGAAGAGCATCAGAACCAGACTCAGATACGACACAAATGTTGGAATTCTCAGGCAGGGGATTTAAAATAATTAATATATGGAGGGCTCTAACGGAAAAAGTAGACGTCATGAAAGAACAGGTAGGTATTGTAAGCAGAGAGATGGAAACTGAGAAAAGTCAAAAGGAAATGCTAGAAATCCACAGAAGTGTAACAGTGTAACGCCTCTGATGGCTTCCCAGTAGACTGGGCACTACATATGAAGCTGTATAGTGTTAGTTGGAGGTGGACTCAGATGAGTTATACATGTATATTGTAAACTTGAGGGCAACTGCTACACAATATAAAAAGAAAATGTAATTGATAGAGAAGAGAGAAATCGGAATCACATGAAAATGTTTAAAACCAGAGGAAAAAAAGAACAAGCACAATGAATAGAAAAGCTACAAACACATTTATCCAACTGTATAAGTAATGACTATAAATGTTAATGGTCAAAACACACTAATTAAAAGACAGGGATTGCCAGAGTGGATAAAAAAACAAAGACCCAGCTACATGTTGTGTACAGTAAACCCACTTTGAGTATAAAGATTATACAACTAGCGAGTATCTGAACCAAGCAGACTCTCATGCTTTAACTTCAATCCACTTGTCCTCTTCCCACAGCACATGCCGTCGATGAATTACAGAGGCAAGTACGGTTTCTAGGGAAAGCGGAGCCTCCCCACACCTCCGACGTTTATGTCAGGGGGGACAAACTAGGCCCTCGTTCTCCTGAAAAGCCCTTGAGGGCTTGCTGTGATTGCCAACAGGGTAGTGGAGTAAATAAACCTAACTCCTGCTCCCCCTGCAAGGAAGCCTCAGGTCAGTTACCTGTTACAGGAAAGAATGTTTTAAATGGATCGATCTCCTCATATCTCCTGCTCTCCTTCACCCCCTACCACTCACTCCCCTTCTCCCACCCACGACCGAGTGACCCTCAAGGGCAGGGACTGTTTCCATTTATTCCCATAGCTCCTGAGCCTGAACAGATACTTAGTGAATGCTGCCTTGACTTAGCACAGTCGTTCTGAGCATGGCGTTTTTCTACAGGAACGCTCGCTGACCCCCTTGGCCACCCACCTGTTGCACGCCTGGCACCGCTGCAGCAGCATTGGACCTCCCTTCTCCCCAGCTGCCAGCATTCACTGGGAGTCAGTCATGAACTAAGCTGCTTCCACGCCACCCCATCCTAAAGACTCATGAGCGCCTTTTCTCCTTCCCACCCTCCCCGTCCCATAACTGGAGGACAGGGATGCTAAAGAAGGAACGTCTGCACTCACAAGAAAGCTGCCAGTTTCTCCGTGCATGTTCTTCTTGGCTATTTGTCACCTTTTTCCTTAGGAAAAGAACAATAACAATTTGCCCTTTCTTTCATCTCTAAAAATAACTTGAGTGTAAGATATACTTCAGAGCCTTCTGTACATGATAGCAAAACCGATCTGTGAACATTTGACAGTTCAATTAGGATCAGGCGACAGTGCTTTGGAAATAAGAATATGAGAATCTCATCTTGAGCCAGGCAGATCGGCTGCTCCACCTTAGGGTCCGGAGGCCCAGATGAGCTCCTGTAGGTCCAGAGGTTTAAGGAGGAGAGATAGGTACACCTCTGAGCTTAACAGGAGGAGCTGGGCACAAACAGGAAGAAGAAAGGAAGTAGGGCCCCCTGTTCCCACCCTTGTTCCTGGTGATGAGCTCCAGCTGCCTCACATTGAAGTGGTGCTTTGTGGCTGGTGAGGATACTGCTTGAAAACCATCGCTCGAGGCCTTCACAGAAAGCCCTGAAGATCCAGGTGCTGGGGAAGAGTATTCCTTTTACCTTCCTCCTTCACCCTTGATACAAGAAATAGGTTTGAACCCTTTGGTTGTCTTAGGTAGATACCTCAGCATAGAATTTCTGGGCCACAGATATTTTTTAACGAAAAGGAAAAAAACCAATGTTACGACTTTAGGGAAGTTTCCAAAAGGCAAAAAAACTAGAACCAACCTCCATGTTACATAGAGAATATAAGTAAAGAGTTGGCCATAAACAGATTACACTGCAAAATTATTTGGAAACTAGGAGGATGGTAATAAAAATAGCAGCTGTATATTCTCTAGTCTTCAGTTGGTTAGATATTAGGTAATTATGACCAAACGCTGTAGTCTTCTGAGCCAGGGCCCACCCCATAAAAAGGTGTGGTTACCCTGCCCAGGCCAGGAGGGCTGGGAAACCCCAGGACATCAGGGTTTTTTTCTGGAAAGAGAGAACTAACAACCTGTTCCCTTCTCCCCCAGCGTGTCTGCGTGAAACCTCATGATTCGTTTTAATTTACTCTCTGAAGTTTCACAATTTTGGCTTTCCCGTTGATGGTATCTCTCACTGATCTTAAAAATAGCCAGATATGAAAACACATAAAATTTTGGATAAATCGAAAGTGCTTTCTGAGGAGGGAAGTGTGGACGACCTCTGACCTGAACTTCCAAGCATAAGCAGATGGACAGGATAGCAGAAGTGAGAATACCCAGTTTACAGCTGGGAACATCAAAGGTGCACAAGTTAAGGAGGTCCTTGGGCCACTGCTGACTTACAAGCCGTCCGGTTGTAGCAGTTTCTCTGCCAGCTTTGTTCACCAGTTTCCTCCAGGGGGCGCTGTCTCCTAGTGCCCGCTAAACCCAGGTTCCCTTTGTGTACACAGGGAAGCTCACTAAGGCGGTCTTAGAAGCTGCAATGAAGATGGTTACAAAACAGTACTCTTCTGAAATTAGGCCCAGGATGTACATGGTCAGATTTTCTCTGCTGAAGAGCAGGTAGAGGATAGGAAATCAAACTAAGTCTACGGAGAGATTGTCAAAAATCTCTGAGCCAGGGAAATGGAAATGTCGTCTATTTTATTAAATCATAAGCTCTAAAAACAAACGGACAGCTTCCCTTACAGGAGATAATTCTTAGTAAAAGACTGGAACCCCTTGCTTAGGTCTTTGTATGATGTCACCCAATTTTACTCTTGCTGGAACTTGCCTCAGTGATAGTTGGAGCGAATCCAGCCAACTCTGTATGCCTTGTTCTGAGGGGAATGGGGACCCGCTGTGGGCCCAGGGCGGCTGTTGTGTTTGCCAAGGGCTGTCCTCACCAGCAGCTGTCAGCCTGAAAACACTCCTTGGGACGTTGGTGGGAGTTTCAGAAAAAGAAATCTTCTCTATTCCTGTCCAGCATCAACAAAACCCAGGTGAATAGCGTTCATTAGCAAGTTTTCTATTCCACAACTGCTCAAACTTGCAGGTAAGTTAATTATTCTACCGAAAGGTTTTCCTGCTTAATATTCAGAAAATATAGTAAAATCAAGATATGCAGAAAAAGCTTTGGGTGTGACAGTTTTCTCTGTATGCGCTTGTGTGTCTACCTGTACACACTGTTAACAAACAAAAATTTAACCGAGTAAAATTTAAAGGTCTAATTGGCTTTATTAAACGATTCATGAACTGGGCAGCATCCCATCTGGCAAGTAGAGAGGAGTTCTGAGGAGCTGTACAAAATGGAAGGCTTTTATAAGCAAAAGGAGGAAAAGAGCAGATTGCTTCAGGCTTAGGTAAGCTACCTATAGGGGATGGAAGGGACCTGTGTGGTAGATTGCCTCAGTGGTGCTGACAAGAAATTTCCATACTGACCGGTTAAGACGGGGTCCCCAACCCCTGGGCCACGGAACGGTACCAGTCCATGGCCTGTTAGGAACCGGGCCGCACAGCAAGAGGTGAGCTGCGGTGAGCGGTTGAGCGAGCGAAGCTTGATCTGTATCTACAGCCGCTCCCCATCGCTCGCGTTACCGCCTGAGCCCCGCCTCCTGTCAGCATCACGGTGAGCTGTATACTTATTTCATTTTATGCTACAATGTAACAGTCCCGGTCCGTGAAAAAACTGTCTTCCATGAAACCGGTCCCTGGTGCCCAAAAGGTTGAGGACCGCTGGGTTAAGACTATATTCCTGGGGGAGGTTGTAACTGTAATTAGGTTAGGTATTAAGTTTGGTTTGCTGATGTGGGGCTTAGCACAAGTGATTCCATTTTGTTGTTTCTTTGTAACAATACACAGTCCATTTATCTATATCTCTGTGTCACTTAGGTTGATTTCAGTAAGCCTACAGCTTCCATTCTTGGCAGACAGATACAAAATGTATGCTTTATTTCTATGTGACTCACTGGCATTCTCCTTCCTTGAGAGCTTTGTGCTCTATACATTGATTTTTTTTTTATCGTGTACACGCTTCAGTGACAGCCTTCAACCCTTATCTCCCGAGATAATTGTCCTATGCAAGGAAGCCACAACATCCTGTTGATTCTGCCTTCCCCGTATTGATGGAAAATGTCATTGAAAATGGAGGTGGGAATCCGCATGTGAACGCAGTCACCTGGGGAGGCCTTGGTGGGTACAGTCCTTTCCAGCCACACGTGAAGAGCAGGAAGGTGTCTAGTGGCGGAGCCTAAGAAATGGGTAGTGGCCCCAGAAGAGCTATGAATGTGGATAATGCAGAATGGGTGGTGTTGTTTTATGTCCAGTTTCTTTTTAGCCTACTCGCTTGTCTTTTCACCAGATGATCCTGGACAGTGGAAATCAACAGCTAGATGATCTATGAAACTAAGTTATATATTTGAGGACTACTTGGTGAAGATTTACCAGGACCTGGTGGAAAGGGTTTGTTGAGGGAAATTTCCACTGTAATGCTGCACATGCCCGGTTCAGGGAGTTCCAAGGGGAGAAAGGGCCACAGAGCTTTTGTCTGATCGATAGCCTCATTACTTGCCAGCCAGCACCTCCATTAACACTGATGATGGCTTGTTTCCGCTTTTGGCAACAAGTTCCAAGCTGGTAGACTGACTGATGGTCATTTTCTACAGAAATGCACGCCATCGCCTGCTCACTGTGCATCTATGTCACAGACGGCTGGAATGTTTCCCATAGTTTATCTTTATCCCCATGAATCCTGAGGAGTCTGTGCCTGATTTTTAAAAACTGTCTGACAAAGCCCAGTATATAGGCACAGGGATCAGTGATGTGTCCTACAGTTTCACTTTACCTATAGGAAGTCCTATAGGGATTCCTCATCCATCATTTATAATGCTTAGAGAGTCCTACTCATTTGAGCATTACCATGTTTTCTCAATATAAGTGTAGTGTGAGTATAATCGTGAAAATAAGGAACAAGCTTCCTCAGTGCCCATCAAGGGCTGGCATCAGAGTTTATCAGTGAGTATGGGGGTTTCCAAATCCCAAACATTTCATTTTGGTTCCTTCCCCGTCCTGGCGTATGATTAATTACTTCATCCTTGTGTGTTCCCTAGTTTTTTCCTGTAGGAATAATAATATTGGGTGGGCCAAAAAGTGCCTTCGGTTTTTTAAGTAAAAATAAAAAACACATTTTTCATCAAGAACTTTATTGAACAACGTCTTCCCCCTTTTGTTCCACTACCTTCTGCCATTTTTCAGGCAACTCTATGATTCCATCTTCCCAAAACTTTTCATCTTTTTGAGCAAAGAACTGTGCCAGGTGCCTTTTACAGTCTTCCAGGGAATTGAAATTTTTTCAACTAAGAGAATTTTGTAAAGATGGAAATCCAAAGGTGTAATGTCTGGTGGATATGGCGGATGAATCAGAACTTCCCAGCCAAGCTGTAACAGTTTTTGCCTGGTCATCAAAGAAACATGCGGTCTTGCGTTATCCTGATGGAAGATTATGCGTTTTCTGTTGACTAATTCTGGACCCTTTTCATCGAGTGCCGCTTTCAGTTGGTCTAATTGGGAGAAGTACTTGTTGGAATTAATCGTTTGGTTTTCCAGAAGGAGCTCATAATAAAGGAGTCCCTTCCAACCCCACCATATACACAACATCACCTTCTTTGGATGAAGACCGGCCTTTGGTGTGGTTGCTGGTGGTTCATTTCGCTTGCCCCATGATCTCTTCCATTCCACATTATTGTACAGTATCCACTTTTCATCGCCCGTCACAATTTGTTTTAAAAACAGAACGTTTTCATTACATTTCAGTAGAGAATTGCTGCAGAAATATGGTCAGGAAGGTTTTTTTTCACTTATGTGGAACCCAAACATCGAAGCGACTCACACAACAAGCTGGTGCAAATGATTTTCAGTGCTTGATTTGGACATTTTGAGTATGTCGGCTATCTCCTGCGTGGTATAACGTTGATCGTTTTCAATTACTGTTTTGATTTGATTGCTATCCACTTCAACTGTTCTACCCCACCATGGAGCATTGTCCAGTGAGAAATCCCCAGCACGAATTCTGCAAACCACTTCTGACACGTTCGATCAGTCACAGCACCTTCTCCATACACTGCACAAGTCTTTTTGTGCCTTTCAGTTGCGTTTTTACCTTTCTTGAAATAATAAAGCGTAATATGCCGAGAATGTTGCCTTTTTTCTTCCATCTTCAATATTAAAATGGCTACACAAAAATTCACCAATTTTGATGTCTTTTTTAAATGCATGCTGATGTGACAGCTGGCACATTCAATCTAACAAAATTGTTTTGAATGAAGTTAAAGACAGCTAAGGCGTCTAGAGCCATCTTACAGAAAAAAACCGAACCTTTTGGCCCACCCAGTACAAGGTACCAAGATGGGATGTTATGCTACAAAACCTACTGATGTGTCCTCAAATCTTAGTGTCCAGGAGGTGATTACAGGCTAAAAATGTACTTAAGAGCAAAAAGATCTTAGATGCTTTAGTAAATAATAAAGCTCTAGAATTTAATAACGGAAGTAGAATATTTTGGTTTTATTTTTCACTTTGAGGTTGATAAATACCATGAGACCTTCCAAAATCCTATTACTCAGTGCGCCTGTCAGAAACAGAAGGACGCATTCACTGAATACAGCATTATCATTATTCTCATCATCATTACTCTCAAAAAATAACCACTCTGAAGTGCTTGTTGTGGAGCGCAGGCTTTAGTAGTTGCAGCACACAGGCTCAGTAGTCGCAGCACGTGGGCCCTTCGAACGCACAAGCTTTAGTAGTTGTGGCATATGGGCTCAGTAGTTGTGGCTCATGGGTTCTAGAGCACAGACTCAGTAGTTGTTGTGCATGGACTTAGTTGCTCTGCGGCATGTGGGATCTTCCTGGATCCACATGTGGATTGAACCCATGTCCCCTGCATTGGCAGGCAGAATCCTAACCACTGCGCCACCAGGAAAGCCCACCCCGTACATTTTGAAGCTCCATTATTAGGCATGCTTGTTTAGGATTGTTATGTCCTCTTGACCAATTGACCCCTTTATCACTATGAAATGGCCATCTTTTCTCCTAGTGATATTCTTGGCTATGAAATCTCCTTGGTCAGGTATCAGTGTAGTCACTATCCCCTTATTTTGATAAGGGTTAAGATGAAACAACTTTTTGTATCCTTTTACCTTTAACTTATTTGTATCTTCTTATTTAACTTTTACCTTTTACTTATATGTATCTTTGTTTTGGAAGCAGCATATATTTGGACCTTCCTTTTACATACAATTTGACAATGTTGCCTTTTAATTATAGTGGTTAGACCATTAATGTTTAATTAACATTGATGGATATGGTTGAGTTTCAGTCTACCATCTTGCTCTTTGTTTTCTATTCATCTTCTCTGTTTTTATTCCCCCTTCTCCTCTTTTTCTTCATTCTTTTGGGTTAATAGACTTTATTTTTGTAGAATAATTTCATTTATCTCATTTGTTGGACGTTCAACTATAAATATTGTGTTATCTAGGTGGCTGCTTTAGGGTTTGGAGTATGTATCTTTAGCTCACTACAATATTCCTTCAAGTGACTACACCATCTCACATGCAGTATTAGAACTTTGTAGCCCTCTGTTTTTCCTATACTGGCCTTTGTGCTATTTCTGTCACGTACTTTATTTCTGCATGTTATAAATCTCACAATATATTGATATTTTTACTTTACACACTTCTTACTCTCAGGAGGCATACCTCTGAACAGCGTCTTCTTTCTGTTCTTTTGCTAGAAATTTGTCTATAAGAACAAATAAGATCCGAGATCATAAGGTTTCATAGTCCTTAGTGTAGAGTCTGTTGCAACAATTTTAACTACTCAAAAGCTGCCCTCCAACCCCCGGCAGCTTCCCGGTTGTTGGTGGTGAATTTGTTGGATAAGCAACCTTCAAATCCAAGTGAATTACTACATAAAGAGGGTAGATGAAAACCTAAGGAGTGATGTAAAAGAGAGTTTGGACCCATTCAGTAATGAGGAACAGATCAAAACCTAGTTTGACTACAACCGTTATCAGTCAAAATAGAAAGCTGAGGAGAAAACTCATTCATGGAAAGGTGGGAGGTGGCAGATGGAGGGGGTGGCAGGGGGATTTGCTCTGCATGTTTCTTTATCATGGGACTAGGAGGCTGGCCAAAGTTGTCTCCGTTTCTGTTTTACGGACTCATCTAAAATTTTCTCACCTCACTTAATGAGGCATTTCCCTTCTTCCAAGCCAGATTTGATGGGAGTATCTTATATTTTCTTTAGCCAATTTTAGATGTAGAAAAACTTCACAAATTTAGAATGAAGACATTTCGACTTGAAATAATGAACAGTACGGATTTTGGAATACTATAATGCATTTTATCGCATTCAAATACATAGCATGAAACAGATGGCAGAGCACTAGGGAGAGAAGAGCAGGTTATGTGTAGTTTTTAATTCCCTCCTTCCAGCAACTTCTCTCTGTAGTACTGCACTGTAGGAGACAGTTTTAGAAATTCTATCTCTACTTTCCTATCAAGGACATAATACAATTTTCCATGTCTCAAATCCTTTCCAGTACTTAGTCTGGTATTTCCTCACATGCTGTGTTAGAGTTCTGTCTAAATTAGAGCTCTAAAATGTCTATAACATCTAGAGTTCCGTTAAGAGAAGCTTACTCATGAGATCCGATCAGCACCCACTTCAGGCTTCCTGGTCATTTAACACAATTTCCTAAGTCAAAGCTAGGGTTACAGTGGTGTGCTGGGTAACGGTCCCTCAGTTCTGTCTCTTTCTCTTTCTCCAGTTATATTAAAAAATAATTGACATACATCATTATATAGGTTTAAGGCATACAGCATGATGGTTTGATTTACATATATTGTTGAAATGTTTACAATAGGTTCAGCTACCTTCCATCTTTTCATATAGATGCAAGAAAGAAAGGAAAAAAAGAAAAAACAGATTTTCTCCTTGGATGAGAACTCTTGGGATTTGCTCTCTCAACAACTTTCCCATATATGGTTCAGCAGTGTTAGCTATAGTCATCATGCTGCACCTTACATCCCTGGTACTTATTTATCGGTTCTCTTTTTAACCACAACCGCAGGTGGGCTTGGCCAGGCCTTGGAGCTAGGCTGGCACTCGGTGCGGGGAGAAGGGGGCACGGCGGGCCGAAGACACCTGCTCCAGGCGCGGGGGCTGCAGCGGACGGCCGATGAGCTGCGCGGGGCGGGCAGAGAACGCGCGGGACGAGGGCGCGTGGAGACGGGCGCGAACGCAGACGCGCGCGCGGGGCCGCCCGGGGCGAGGAGGGAGAGGGTTTGCGGAGACGCCGAACGAACGTGGAGGGGTCGCCGCCTTCCCGCCTGCGGCCCGGCTGCCTAAGCCAG
>NW_020173116.1:10423424-10445541 GCF_003031525.2 Neophocaena asiaeorientalis asiaeorientalis | reverse complement strand
CTGCCCGGGCTGGCAGCGGCTGCTGCACAAGCCGGTGACGCTGCCGTGCGGGCTCACGGTGTGCAGGCGCTGCGCTGAGCCGGGGCCGGGCCGGCCGCCGGTGCGCCGCGTCAACGTGGTGCTGAGCGGCCTGCTGGAGAAGTGCTTCCCGGCCGAGTGCCGGGCGCGCAAGCTGGCGGGCCAGGTGCAGAGCCTGCAACGCCAACAGCAGCCCGAGGCCGCTCTGCTCAAGTGCCACCAGGCCCTGGACCTCGGTAAGCGGGGGCTGGGCCACCTACACGCTCGGCTGTTGAGGGGCAGGGCCGGGACGGGAAAGCTAGGTTCGGCCGGCGGGGCTCTTGCGCTGTCTGGAGGCGGTGAGCGAAGAGTAGGGGCCAGTTGCACCTGCGGGCTGTCTTTTCCAGGACCTCCGTGGCCTTCCTGAGCCGCCCTGTGAGGCCAGCACTGCTTTTCACCCTATCTCAGCCGTATAGGAGTGGGGGGAGGGCCAAGGGTTTTAATTCGTCTTGCAGGGAAATGCAAATAGCTAACACCCTCGTGTGTTACAAGAAGGTAACACTCCCGGGCTATCACAAGAAGATAGCCTTGTGATGGGGCAGCGTTTGCTTTGGAGATTCAGCTGGTGCATCCAGGAAGGATGCTGTTACACTCCACTGTTTGGCCCTGACCTCCCTTCTCTCTCAAAGGCCGTTAGATGTCGTATTGGTGTGATTAGCTTTTTAGATGGTTATATACTAACTAGCAGTCTGGTTTATTTTATTTTATCTTTTAAACCGGAGTCTGTGACCAGCACCAGCCGCTTCCCGCCCAGCCACCACCTGTTAAGAATATATAATTTAAAGGAAGCCCAAACTTCGGTCCTGGTCATTGCGTTTGACTCTGAATGAGTATGCTCTATTGACAGTTGTTTGGGGTGGAGAGTGTGTGGATGGAGGGTGATTTGTTTTCTGAATTCGCTGGTTTTGAAACAGGGTTGTGTGTGCATGACTTAAATCTGTAGTCAAGAAGACTTGGTTTAATGTTTTGTTACTAAGAGTCTTATTGTGTGCTCTAGTCATTATGCATTTTATTGTAAACTAGGGTTAAGGTTTTCTCTTTTAGAAGGCACACCTGTATCCAAATTGGGAGATTCTCTGCTGGAATCGGGCAGTTAAATTGCTTTATGTAACAAATAATTGGTACCATATTTGAAACCAACATATCCGTACTTTAACAGGCTGTGTATTTTTTAGTTTTCAGTTATTTATGTATCAGTATATATGGTGTAGAGCCACACTATTCAGTAGAAATACTGTGTAAGCCACATATGTTACTTTACGTTTTCTGTTAACCCATTTAAAAAAGGTGAAAAGTAGCAGGTGAAATTCATTTAAAAAATATTTTTAACCCTATACCTTCAAAATGTTATTTCAACATATCTTTAATGTAAAAAAATCCAGCTTTTACTTTCTCAGTAAATCTTCGAAATTCATTGTGTATTTTACATTTGCTACCCACCCCAATTTGGATACTAAATTTTCATCAGAAGTACTTCCTCTTGTTTAGATTTCTTAAAATTTAGAGTTGAAAAAGCGATTCTCATGTTGGTGTCATTCCAAATTAACTTAAAAGTTATCCTCTGACTGAAGAGTATCCATTTTTAAAAATTCTACTAGTTAAAATAACTCAGTTCCTTTGTTGCACTAGACCTCTCTCTTGTTTTCACTAGCCACATGTGTCCAACGGCTACTGTTGTAAACAGCACAAGTACAGAACCTTAAGAAACAATTGCTGGAAATGTAACAGATCACAATACCAACTCTTGGAGAAGATTTAGAAAAGGAGGACTATTGTATGCGGCTGATGGGTCTGCATAGTTATACCCCTGGTACATTGTTTGGCAGTATCTGAAAATGTTAATTATGACCTTTGGCCAAGCAGCTTCAATGAGGTACAAGCATATGTGCACTGATAAAATGTATACAGGGGTGTACAAGAGCGTATATACATCATTAGAGAGAGCCCTAAAGTGGAACTCAAATGTCCAAAAGGAACAGAATGAATAAGTAAATATATTGTGATGTCTTTGTGGAATACTACATAGAAAGAAAATAAGCCAACTTCAGTTACATACTACAGTGTGGATGAATCACATAATGTTAATTGAAAACCAGACTGAAAAGCATTTTTAATACATGATTATATTTATCTGTAAGTCCAAACAGGCAAAATTACTATGGCATGTTAGAAGCAAGTAAGGGCAGTGATTACCTTGGGGAAGAAAAAGGGGAATGTTATTGTGAGTAAGTATGGGAGGGACTTGAGTGGTAGTGGTAATGTTCTGCTCCTTGACCTAGAAGATGGATGCACAGGTGTGTTCACTTTGTGACAATTCATTGTATTTTCCATTTATGTATTAGACCTCAATTTAAAAGTTTTAAAAACATGGATTATTGCAGTCAGTTCATCATGAGAACTTTATTCAGTATCCATTTTCCACTCAAAGATTGGAAAAGAAAGCCAAGTTTCCCTAGTTTAAAAATTTATAGAAAAAAGTTAACTTAGTAATGAATTAGCTCCCAAGAGAGGTTTCGTTATAGTAAAAAGTTTACAAATATTTGGATTTGGAAATGGCTGTGTTTAGACCCAGGCTGACCCTTAGTTATTTTGTGACCGTAGCCAAGGGTGGTAATCATCAATGCTGTTCCCCGAATGTTTGTATCTTTATAGCCTCTCCAAACAAGTACGATTGCATTCCTCGCCTGCTTGTGGTTGGGTAGAGCCATGTGACTAATTTTGGCCAATAAGTTGCAAGTGGAATTCAAAATAACTGTATGTTAAAACAGAAATAAGCATGTGAAAAGATAACTCAATAGATAACTGTCTATTAAAAAGAACCAAATGGGTATTCTAGCCCTGGAAAATACGGTATCTGAAGTTGAGAATTAGACGGATTCGAAAACAGGCTGGACACATCCGAAATCAGGATGGGAACACTCAGGAACAAGCCAGTAGACAATATCCAAGCTGAATCACAGAGAAAAAAAAACAGAGCATAAGAGAAATGGGGGACACAGAGAAAAGTTCTAAAATCTGTGGAATACGAGCCCCCGAAGAGGAGAGAGGGGGAAGGGGCAAGTGAAATATTTGAAGGAAAAATGGCTGAGAGTTTTCTAGACCTGATGGGAAACTTTAAGTCACTGAACCAAGAGGCTCAGTAAGCCCAACAGGATAAACACAAGCATTCACTTCACACAACAAACAAAACGTATCTAAGTATCTTACAGTCCAGTTACTGAAAATCAAACATAAAGAGACATTTAAAAGCACTTAGAGAAGGCAGGATATATTTCCTTGAAAGGAGCCAGAATAAGACTGATAGCTGACTTTTCAACAAAATTATTAAAACTAGAAGATAATGGAGTAACATCTTGAAAGTGATGAAAGAGGGGGAAAAAAACCTACCTGGCATTCTTTACCCAGATGAAAAATATCTGTCAGAAATGAAGGCAAAATTAAGATGCTTAAATCCAGGTAAATAATAGGAAGGACTTGTATTGCCATCACAGTTGCGTGAAGTACTGAGCAGAATTCTTCTGGTTAAAGGAAAATGGTGCAGATGGTAGCATGGAACTAAAGGAAGGAATGAAGATCACTAGACAGAGTAAATACATGAATAAATATAAGAGAATATTGATTATTTCAAACTCCCTCTCCTCGGGACTTCCTGTTCTCTGACACATAACAGTATTGAAATTAGGCCAATTAAGAACCCTAAAATAGGGGCTTCCCTGGTGGCGCAGTGGTTTAGAGTCCGCCTGCTGATGCAGTGGGGCACGGGTTCGTGCCCCGGTCCGGGGGGATCCCACATGCCGCGGAGCGGCTGGGCCCGTGAGCCATGGCCGCTGAGCCTGCGCGTCTGGAGCCTGTGCTCCGCAACGGGAGAGGCCACAGCAGTGAGAGGCCCGCGTACCGCAAAAAAAAAAAAAAAAAGAACCCTAAAATGGCCTCTAAGTGTTCAAGTGAAAGGAAGAGTCATGCATCTCACTTTAAATCAGAAGCTAGAAATCTTTAAGCTTAATGAGGAAAGCATGTTGAAAGCTGAGACAGGGCAAAATCTTGGCCTCTTGTGCCAAACACCTAGCCAAGCTGTGAATGCAAAGGAAAAGTTCTTGAAGGATATTCAAAGAGCTACTTCAGTGAACACATGAATGATAAAGTGAAACAGCCTTATTGCTGATACGCAGAGCGTTATAGTGGTCTGGATAGAGCACACCAGCCTCAACATTGCCTAAAGCCAAAGCCTAATCCAGAGCAAGGCCCTAACTCTCTTTAATTCTATGAAGACTGAGAGGTAAGGAAGCTGCAGAAGAAAACTCTGAAGCTAGCAGAGTTTGGTTCATGAGGTTTAAGGAAAGAAGCTGTCTCCATAACATAAAAGTGCAAGGTGAAGTGTTGATGTAGAAGCTGCAGCAAGTTATCCAGAAGGTCTAGCCAAGATCGTTAATGAAGATGGCTACACCAAACAACAGATTTTCAGTGTAGACGAAGTACCCTCCTATTAGAAGGAGGTGCCATTTAGGACTTTCATAGCTAGAGAGGAGAAGTCAATGCCTGTCTTCAAAGCTTTAAAGGACTGGCTGCCTCTCTTGTTAAGGGCTAATGCAGATGGTGATTTTAAGTTGAATCCAGTGCTCCTTTACCATTCTGAAAATCCTAGGGCCCTTAAGAATTATGCTACATTTACTCTGCCTGTGGTCTATAAGTGAAACAACAAACTCTAGATGACAACACATCTGTTTACAACATGGTTTACTGAATATCTTAAGCCCACTGTGGGTACCTGCTGCTCAGAAAAAAGATTCAAACTATTACTGCTCATTGACAATGCACCTGGTCACCCAAGAGCTCTGATGGAGATGTACAAAGAGATTAATGTTGTTTTCATGCCAGCTAACACAATACCCATTCTGCAGCCCAAGGATCAAGGAGTAATTTCAACTTTCAAGTCTTACTATTGAAGAAATACATTTCGTAAGGCTATAGCTGCCAGATAAAGTGACTCCTCAGGTGGATCTGGGCAAAGGAAATTGAAAATCTTCTGGAAAGGACGCACGATTCTAGGTGCTGTTAAGAACATTCGTGATTCATGAGAAGAGGTACAAATGTCAACATTCACAGGAGTTTGGAAGAAGTTGACTCCAACCCTCATGGATGACTTTGAGGGGTTCAAGACTTCATGGAGGAAGTCACTGCAGATGTGGTGGAGACAGCAAGAGAACTAGAATTAGAAGTGGAACCAGAAGATGTGACTGAATTCCTGGCATCTCAGGATAAAACTAGTAGGTGAGTTGCTTCTTAAGGATGAGCAAAGAAGGTGATTTCTTGGGCTTCCCTGGTGGCGCAGTGGTTGGGAGTCCGCCTGCCGATGCAGGGGACACGGGTTCGTGCCCTGGTCTGGGAAGATCCCACGTGCTGTGGAGCGGCTGGGCCTGTGAGCCATGGCCGCTGAGCCTGCACGTCCGGAGCCTGTGCTCCGTAGCGGGAGAGGCCACAACAGTGAGAGAGGCCCACGTACTGCCAAAAAAAAAAAAAAAAGTGATTTCTTGATATGGAATCTACTGGTGAAGATGCTGTGAAGATTGTTGAAACGATAACAGAGGACTTAGACTATTATGTAAACTTAGTTTATGAAGCAGCAGCAGGGTTTGAGAAGATTGATGCCAGTTTTGAAAGACATTCTGCTGTGGGTAAAATGCTGTCAAACAGCACTGCCTGCTACTGAGAAATTGCTTATGAAAGGAGGAGTCAGTCATTGTGGCATGCTTCACTGTTTTATTTTAAGAAATTGCCACAGACACCTCAACTTGCAGCAGCCACCACCCTCATCAGCCAGCAGCCATCAGCATCAAGGCAAGACCCTCCACCAGCAAAAAGATGATGGCTTGCTTGAGGCTCAGTTGATGGTTAGCATGTTTTTTAACAGTAAAGTTTTTTTTGTTTTTTTGCAGGACGCGGGCCTCTCACTGTTGTGGCCTCTCCCGTTGCGGAGCACAGGCTCAGGACGCACAGGCTCAGCAGCCATGGCTCACGGGCGCAGCCGCTCCACGGCACGTGGGATCTTCCCGGACCGGGGCACGAACCCGCGTCCCCTGCATCGGCAGGCGGACTCTCAACCACTGCGCCACCAGGGAAGCCCAACAGTAAAATACTTTAAAATTAAGGTATACACATTGTTTTTTTTAGATATACTGCTATTGCACACTTGATAGACTATCATACAGTGTAAACAAAACTTTTATGTGCTCTGGAAACCAAAAAAATGTGTGACTTGCTTTATTGTGATGGTCTGGAACTGAACCCACAATCTTGCTCATGTATGCCTGTATGTAAAACTATGGGATGTCATTGCAACAATGCTTAGAGGGAAATTTATTGCTTTAAATGTCTCTACTACAAAAGGAAAGTTGAAAATCAGTGATCTCCAGACTTCTATTTCAAGATACTAGAGGAAGAAAAGCAAATTGAATCCCAAGGAAGTAGAAAGGAGGAAAGAAAGGTGAGCGCAAACGTCAGTTGTAAGAAAGGAAAAATACTGTCCGATATTTCTTATGAGCATTGGTACAAAAATCCTAAACAAAATATTAGCAAATTGAATCTAGTAATAAACTTAAAGAACAATACATCATGATCAAGTAGAATGTTACTTTGTTTGTTCATTGTAAATCAACCACATGTACAGAATAAAGGAGAAAAATCGTATGTCTGTTAAAATCTCTCAGGAAACTAGGAATAAAAGGGAACATTCTTAATATGTTAAAGAATATCTATAGAAACCATCCTAATTAAATATTGAATGTTTCCCCATTCACTAGGTGACAGGGTTGTTCACTGTGTCATCACTGCCACTCAACATTATACTAAAGATTCTAGTGGGTGTGATGAGGAGAAAATAAAAGAGCATCAAAACTGGAAAAATAAAACAGTTACTATTTGTAGATCATGTGTGGGAGTACCTAGAGACTCCAGAATAGTATTTGGACTATTATAAATTATAAGTGAATTATCAAGAGTGTTGAATATTGGGTCAATATAGAAAGACCAATGATAATTATAAATACTTAGTAAAGAACAAATAGAAAACAATTTGAAAACAACCCATCGAACAAAAAATTTCTTGGAATAAATCCTGAAATATCTGAAGGATGTTCACAACCTCTACACTGAAAATACAAAACATTTCTGGGGGAAATTAAAGTGGACTTAAATAAATGGAAAGATTTTATTTTCATGACTTGCAAGTCTGGGTATCAATAAGATATCTGTACTCTACAGATTGAACTGTAGACTCAGTGCAATTTCAAAGTCTCAGCCAATGGTTTTGGTGGAAGTTGGTGAATGACCAAGGCAGTATTGAAGAAAAATAACAGAGCTGGAGAGTTTATAAAGTATCAAGACGTACCATAATGTTGCAGTGATTAAGAGCTGTATTGGCCCAAGGGGAGACACACAGAAACTTACACTTGATTTACTACAAAGACGCCAGTGGAATTCACTGGGGAAAGAAGCATTTTAAATAGTCTGAGCCAGTTGCTTATTCATATGGAAAAAAATGAACCTGGACACTTACCTCAAACATTGAAATTACAATTAGATTTCTGAAAGAAATCATAGGAGAATATGAACTTGGGACAGGCAATGTTTTCTTGAATAAGACACTAAAAGGATGATAAAAGAAAAAATAACTTTGATTTGATTAAAATGAAGAACTTTTTGTTCCTTAGAGACCCCCTAAAAGAGTGAAAAGGTGGTGTGTATATGTAATATGTGTCTTACTGAGAATGCAAGTCCAGAATATTGATAGAATGCCTATGGTTCAAAAACAAAGTCTGTCCAAAAAATAGGCAAAGACTTCAACAGATGCTTTATAAAAGTAGATCTCAAAAGGGCAATAAACATATGAAAGGGTGCCCAACATAATTGGTGATCAAATGCAAATTGAAACTAAAATAAGATCTTACTACATACCCACCAGAATGGTTAAAATGAAAGTTTAACCATTTACATGGTTAAACATTTACATAGTTTGGGCAAGTATTTGAAGGAATTGGAACTCTTATGTTGCTGGTGGAAATGTCACTTGGTAGAAGTTAAATGTTTGGGAGTACCTACTAAAGCTAAGCATATATACAACCTCTGACACAGTGTTTCCACTTCTGAGTATATACCGAATAGAAATGAATGTCATGTCCACCAGGAGACACATGCAAGAACGTGTCAGCTTTATTTATATGTGCCAGAAACATTTGAGAAACAGCCCTCCAGTAGAGTAAGTAAATCAATTCAGAGTATTTTGTGTAAAATGCACAAAATAATATTACACAAAAGTTTATTTTTTAAAAAGACCACTGAGACCTACAATAATATGGATGAATCTCACAGAATGATACTGAGTGAAAGATACAAGGGTCCATTCCATTTATATAACTCCATGTATAAGAAGTTCAAAAATAGGCTAAAGTAATCTGTAGTGATAGATGTCAGACTGGTGGTGACCCTTTGGAGAGGTGTCCTAACTGGGAAAGTGCCCAAGGGAACCTTCGTAGATCCTGGAAATGACCATGGTGGTGATTACATGGGTGTAACGTATGTAAAGTTCAAGATGTACACTCAAGATTTATGGACTTGACTTTCTAAGTCCTACATTAGTTTGAACAAATAACCTATGAGGAGATTGCTATTCATTCCTTCTATTCATTGGGAACACTACCCAGTTGTCATTGCTTTGTGTCACTTCATTCAGCCCTTTTAAAGTAGCACTTGTATAGGTCTCTACTTCCCTCCACTGCCTACTCACTGGACAGACAGTCCAGCAGTAACCCCAGCTCCCAGCACCACAGTGGCCCTGGGTGGCAATTGGAGGAGAACAGCCTTTGATCAGCCCTAAACACAAGCTACAATCTCTCTTCTCTTCTCACAAAGCCTGTTCTCAGGCTGTCCTCTTCTGAATCTTTTGCCTGTACAGGGGTTAATCGGTAAACTCTCTGAAATTTTGTGTTAGTTTTTTTAGAGGAAACATTTTTCTTCCATTTACCTTCTCTACACAAAACATTTTAAATTGTTTTTCTTCTTCCATTCATTTTTGAGCAATTCCTCAATAAATTCTCAGTATTATTAAGCTTAAGGCTGGATGCTTAGAAAATGTGTTGAGATCTATTTTAAATGTTTTAATAGGTTAAATTATGAAGTGCTGGCTTCATAAATGGGTTGTCAAATGCTAGAAGCCAGCAAAGAAAATAGTTTGATTCATTCAGCGTCTAGATGGGAAGTGAATTTTATTGCCCTCGGACTTCTGTAAAAGCAGCCTTTAGAATCTGAGGAGTGGAAGCTTAAACGCATTAGAAAAAGATTAAAAATAAATGTAAATGAAATGTGTGTTTCACTCGGGAAACTCAACATCAATTGAGCTAACACAAAGTATAAGCAACAAAATAGTGGAAAAACAGAAAAATTAGTGAAACAGGAAAAATTGAGCCGGTTAACAAGTGAGAAGCTGGTTTATTATAAAACTGGTAAAACAGACACGTTTGGCAAGTGCGATGAAGACAAATGCAAAGCACAAGTAGCATCAGAAATGAAGGAAAGTATAACTGCAGATATAAATACAACAGATCTTAAAATCAATACGAAAAGAACAATTTTAAGGGAACTGTAAATTACCAGAATTGATCCAGGAAGAAGTAAAATACTGGTATGGACCAAAAACCATCAAAGAAATTGAACTCAGGGATTTTCTCCTGAACAGAGGCACTACTGTCAAGCAAGATCTAACAAACTTTCAAGGAAGATTAACTCCCATCTTATTTTATCGATAGCTCATAAAACATTTTGGAAAGATTTCCATCTCATTTTGGAGGGTTAGAATAATCTTGTTACTGTTAGCAGGTAAAGCTTGCGCGGGAAAAGAATTTCTAGGCTGGTCTGACATGTACATAGATGCGCAAACCTTAATTAAACTTCTTAGTAATATTTTGAATCCAGCAGTGTAATAAGAGTTAAGGTCGGGAAGGAAGGCTTATCCAAGGAATGTAAGGATGATTCAACGTTAGACAAATCTTTCAACGTGGTTCACTGTAGTAACAGGGAGGAGACAGACTGCGTGTAGTAGATGCTGAAAGAGCATTCTATGACATTTAATGCCCGCTTGTTCGAATGCCTTCGTAGGTGTGTTTCCCAAGCTCAAACTGTACTTCCAGCAGCGGTTTTGTTTTGTTTTTTGTTTGTTTTAGATTTCCTAAAGTCTCCAAAGAAGATTTCTGTATTTCAGAATGCATTCAACCATGCAATTGAGGGGCTTTCATCTAATATTCAGTTGAAAATGATTAATCTGCGATTATATTTAGTGTATATTGACATACTAAAGGGGCAGATATCATGAGAAGAATCTAATAGAGGGCTTCCCTGGTGGCGCAGTGGTTGAGAGTCTGCCTGCCGCTGCAGGGGACACGGGTTCGTGCCCCGGTCCGGGAAGATCCCACATGCCGCGGAGCGGCTGGGCCTGTGAGCCATGGCCGCTGAGCCTGCGCGTCCGGAGCCTGTGCTCCGCAACGGGAGAGGCCACAACGGTGAGAGGCCTGCGTACCGCGAAAAAAAACCCAAAAAGAATCTAATAGAATTCTATAAACACTTTCCAGGCAGTGAAATGCTCCATTTAAAATTATATGCGTGTGGACTCACATCAGTATTCCATAGTACCTGTGTGCCTTTTCAAAGGTGAATATGTAAAATCTCATTACAGATCAATAGGTGAACATTTTCAATCAATTTTGATGACAGGGAACACTAACTTTGAACCTGAATTGAGGAAAATGTTGTCTTCTCTAAGAGAATTCCATTTTCCTAATTGGTAGACCTATACTACAAAAAAAGAGCTAAATTACTCTATTTTGCAGTTCGTCAATAAAAAAGGTGTAAATATTTGTTTCCTCTCTTGTTATTCAAATACCTGCATAATACCCTCAAGTTGACCTCTTTCCCTGCAAAGCCTAAAATATTTAATGTCTGGCCTTTTACAGAAAAAGTTGTTAATCTCTGCTCCAGCCTGTCAGTGTCTTTTTAAAAAATTCAGCTTTTCTTGTTTGGCTCCTCCATTCCTGCTGTTACTTTTCCCTCTTCCCACTTTTTTCCTTGTCATACCTTCTCTATATGATACATTTGTAGCAGTAACATAATTAATACCTGCCCCCCATGCCTTGCCTGCACCTTTGACCAGTTAACTCTGTAAACAAAGAGGAGATGTGGTAGCCTTTGGAAAGTACCAAGCGGTTACTTTGAGAAAAAGGTCAAGATCAAGGATTTGGAGCAGGTCAAACATTCGTCTTAAGTGGAGAGATGAGAACACATTTCAGGTGCCCAGAATTTTATTGATGAACTAAAATGCATACTTCAGCCCTATTTCAAAGACTACAGTGAGTATGGGTAGAGTGAACCCTGTCCAGCGGCCTAGAAACATGGCCATGATGGTTCTGCTTTCTTGAGCTCCGGCTTTGTCACGTTTCCATGGTACCCTGCTAATCAGCAACTTCATACACTGTCATCACTTCACAGTGAGAGCACTGTTAGCGTCTCTGTAAGCTGTTCTTAGGTCCTTGGTAGCCTATGAGTACTGTAATTCTCAAGATCTCTTCCGTTTGAAGAATCCTGGGAAAAGGAGGATTTGTTTTCCCTTCTTTTCCCACTTACCTGAACATATTATGGGTACGAATCTGCACCTGCTCAGTTGCATAGAAAAACAAATTATGTTTTACTTTTCGGTTTTTAAGCGTGAATTTCCTTGTGTACTTTCAAGAAAATGATTCTGAATCTTTTCTTTTTAAATACCTAGTTATAACATTAAGGTGACCCAGCGTCTACTCAGTAGAGATTATGTTGCAGCTAGTGTATGGGTAGCAGTCTGTTTTTCCTGGTGCATTTTGAAACCTTACTCATTGTCTTTCTGATTTCCTGAGAAAAGCTATGTAACATATACTTATCAAACTACAAAACTCTACGTATGATTAGAGGAGGTGTTATTTATTTTACCTTTATGTTTGTTTTCTAATTTAATATTTTTAATGACTTAAAGATCATTTTTTAAAAATGCAGTCAGTTTTATTTATTTCCATTCCTCATGCCTTTCAGCTCCTGGTGACAGTCCGTTATTGCTGCTGCGAGCAGAGTTGTATTTATGCGTGAAGAACTATGAACAGGCTCTGCAGGACGCCAGTGCAGTTTGTCAGAAGGAACCTCTCCTGCCTAAGGTATTTGTTTGTGTAGGTTGGCTTTGGAGATAATAAATGTAAATTTATGGGATTTTTTAAAATTCTATTGAAGTATAGTTGATTTCCAGTGTTGTGGTAATTTCTGCCATGCAGCAAAGTGATTCAGTTACACGTATATACATTCTTTTTCATATTCTTTTCCATTATGGTTCGTCGCAGGATACTGAACATAGTTACCTGTGTATGGGATTTTCTGAAGAATAAGATCATTGTGATTAGTACCTACGGACAGAGTACATTTCCCTCAAATTGTAGATAGTCTAAATGTAGCAATCCACTTCATAATAAACCAATTCAGTTTAAAAGACCGAGTTTCCAACTGGATCTGGATAGGAAACACGAATTCAGATTACTATTAGTAGATGGTTAGCTGAATAATATGCCTTAGGCACTGAACAAATATATAAACAAACTAATAGAATTTTATGAGTTGGTGAATAAAGAGGAAATGTTTAAAATGACAGTTTAAGTAGGAAGATACTATATTATTATTATAATCATAATAATAGTGATTAGCAGTTGGGCCCTAATATGCATGGTGCATATAAATGGTGTTAGTAAAAGGGTGCACGTTTTGTATGTATTTATTTTGTAATAATTTTAATCTCTGTGTCTTGGTTGGAAAGGTCTGATATTACTTCCTCTAGTGACACGAAATAAGGTTTGCTAACCTAATAACAGTAGCTTAAGTTGTCCTTGAGATCTTTAAGGAGCCAAAGAATAAAAGTTGTAACTTTTTTCATGAACTTTTGAATTTTAAACCCCTTAAGAGATTTTAAAGTTTTAAAGAACTTGTGATGAGATTAATGCCTATAGCATTATCTATTATCTAATAAAAATATTTTTTTCTCCTGCTGTATTGCTTTTTAATCATCTTTGTTTTAGAAACACTGAAGAAACATTAACCCAGCTTAATAGACAGGGATGTAGCTTGCTCTTCCTGTCTTCCTTCCATCCATTCATCCAACCAGTCATCCTTTAAAACAAAATGTTTTCATATTAGATTGAATATTAAGATGGGTGTGGGGATGAGTCCAAGAATGGGAAGCCAACGTTTGTTGGACCAAGCCCGGAAATTCATTTTGCTGCTTGTTTGCTTCACTAAATACATTCCCTACTCGTATTTCTGATACTTTTTCTCTGATCCCTTGATCTTTTATTCTTCTGAGGTAATTTCCATCAGTAGTGATTGAGCCTTAAGGACTGTGAATTACAAGTCTAGTATTTCTGATTGACAGTAGACCTATGTTGCCCTTTGAAGCTAGATTCTTCTCCACGGTATTGATCTTTGTGCTAACAACCTGGCAGTGTGTCTCTGACAAAAGACAGACTTAATTACTACAAAGTTACATGTCAGGGAGGCAGCAAATGTATCTCTAGCCTTTGGGATTTTGGTTTTATTTTCAGGGTTTATTGTAAATCTGTGAATCTCAGTTCTTGATATATGTCTAGTGAAGAACAGCTCCAGCAGAGGTGCAACCTTGATAATCACTTTAAGATAGTAGAGGACAAAAGTTTATTTCCGGGTTACCATTGCAACTAAAGGAAGTGCCATTGGAAGGTGAATTCAGAGGACTGAAGGGAGGGTAAGTTGGCCAACTGTGGTTAAGATGAGATGGAAGCTTCAGTTGGGGCTGGTGCAGCAGGTGTTTTACCCAAGCAAAGCCATCCTTTCAAGCAAGCAGCCATGGCTGATACTGAGTCCAAGCTTTTGGTGCAAATAGAGATGGGCCAGTACTAGCAAATCATTTGTCCATATTCAGAAATATAACCCAGCAAATGGTAAGTTGATGCAGCTGAATCCAGGAAAGTTAACTGCCTCCTAAAACAAAACCCGGTAATCATCAGACGAATACAACAAAATGCAGAGTTGATACAACATGTTATGTAAAATATCCAGTGTTAACCAAAAATACTAGACATGCAAAGAAAGAGGAATTGTTGACCTTTACTCAGGATAGAAGATAGTCAATAAAAATTGTCTTCCTGTGGGCCCAGAAGTTGCATTTAGCAGAGAAAGACTTCAAAGCAGCTATTATAAGTAAGTTGAGAGAATTAAATGAAATTATGTCCAAAGAATTAAAGGAAAGTGTGGTGTCTTGGAATTAATAGACAGCTCCAAGGGAGAAATTGAAACTATAAAAAACAGAAATACTAGAGCTGAAAAATACAAATGCTGAAATAAAAGATTGCTATATAAGCTCAATAGCACATTACACACGGCACAATAATCTGTGAAACTGAGGACAGAGTGATAGAAATTACACAATCCAAAGAACAGAAACAAAAAAGTTTAAAGAAAAATGAATCTTAGAAACATATGGTACAATATATGTGTAATTGGAATCCCAGAAGGAGAAGCTAGAAATTGGCAGAAAAATTTTTGAAGAAATAAGGGCTGAAAGCTTTCCAAATTTAATAGAAAATATTAATTTCAGATCTAAGAAGCTTAATGACCCCAAAGCAAAATAAATACAAATAAATACACTCCCTGACACATCATAATGACTGCCAGTCAGTAATCCAAAGATAAAAAGAAATTCTTGAATGCACCAAGAGAAAAATGACATGAAGTGAGAAAAACGACATACAGGAAAATAATAAGATTATTAATGACATATCACCAGAAACTGTGGAAGCCAGTTAACATTGGAATAGCATATTCAAAGTGCCCAAAGAAGAAACCTTTCAACCAAAAGTCTATATCCAGTAAAAATATATCTTTAAAATGAAGCTGAAATAAAGACATTTTTAGGAAACACGTCTTTGTTGCCAGCAGATGTGTACTACAAGAAATGCTAAAGGAATTTTTCAAGTCTGAAGGAAAACAGTAAATTGTAAGTCAAATATAAAGGAAGTGATGAAGTGCCCCACAAATAGACCAAAGCAAGAACCAACTAACTACATGGTGTCTGCCTACAGGAATCAATTTTAAATGCAAAGATACAGACTTAAAAGTCTGTAGAAATATACCCTCAGAGGGATTTCACCCCATGGGGAAAGAAGAACAGGAGGACCTCAGCAATCCTTGTCACCACCATGGACCTCTGCAGCCTTTGCTTCCAAGGACGTTTACAGTCTTCACCAATCCTGAACCCAGATGATGGCGCTGCCCAGGGTCCTTCCCCAGGGTCTCCTTCCCAGTGCTGGAGCTCTCACTGTGGTGAGACCTGCGTTCAGGAAGCCAGGTTGCTGCTATGCCCCACTCACGAGGATGAGGGTGCCACAGGGCCTCACCACCTGTGGGAACCAGAGCTGCCTCTGTGCTGTGCCCTTCCCCCGGGGCCTAAGCGTTAGGGTCTATGCATCTGCTCCTCTGCCATCACGGGACCATGAAGCTGCTGCTCTGTGCCCCACCCCCTGGGGCCTCAGTTGGGACTTTGACTTTCTGTCACCGGACTGTGCAGCTGTTGCTCTGTGCTCCGTCCCTTCCTCCTCAATTGGGACACCTCTGTGCCCTGTTATCCCTGGGCTTTGCTGCTGCTGCATCTTGCCCCCTCTTGACCCCCTTAAATACGAATCACTGCAGGGGGACCCAGACCCCGGTTCCATGGGTGATGTACACGCACTTGCACCTCAGATACTGACTCCATCATCGCAGCAAGTGAGCCTGTGTCCCAGGCCACAGGGGCCACGGTAGTTCTGCCTGCCACTGAGCTTGTGACTCCTGCTCTGCTCTGAATGCAAGTGCCTCGGGCCTGGTACCACAGAGGGATCCCCTCAGCTGGAACATCCCCCCACACATAGAAGAGAAGAAGAGGGGAGGACTCCAGCAGCCCTAGCTGCCACTACCATTGCAGATACCCATGGGATGCTGGCTGTCTCAGCTGCTGAGTGTCCCCACGGTCTTTGCCAATGTTGAACTCAGCCGGCAGATCTGCATGGAGATGGTGCCAGTGCACCCCTGCCCAGTTGGTGCCCTCACAGCCAACTTTAGGTGAAGGGGAGTTTAGATGATCCACTGAAGCCAGGTCATGCAGATGGAAAATCAATAAGGAAATAATGGACTTGAACTTGAATAAGGAATAATGGACTACTGGATCAAATGAGTCTAATAGACATATACAGAATATTCCAACAAACAGCAGCAAAATATGTGTTTTTAAGGGCACACAGCATTCTCCATGATAGATCATATGCTAGGTCACAAAGCAAGTCTTAATAATTTTAACATGATTGGAATTTTATCCAGTATCTTTTCCAGACCCAATGGTATGAAACTAGAAATACATAATAGGAGGAAAGCTAGAAAAGTCACAGATACATAGGAATTAAACAACAGGCTTGTGAGCAACCACTGAGTCAAAGAAGAAATCGAAAGGAAAATAGAAAAATACCCAGAGACGAACCAAAGTGGAAGCACAGCATACCAAAATGTATGGGATGCAGCAAAAGCAGTTCTAGCAAGGAGGTTGTAGCAATAAACTTTTACATTAAGAAAAAAGTAAGATCTAAAATAATCTCAGGGACTTCCTTGGTGGCGCGGTGGTTAAGAATCTGCCTGCCAATGCAGGGGACGCGGGTTCGAGCCCTGGTCCAGGAAGATCCCACATGCCACAGAGCAACTAAGCCTGTGCGCCAGGACTGCTAAGCCTGCACTCTAGAGCCTGAGAGCCACAACTACTGAGCCTGCGTGCCACAACTACTGAAACCCTCGTGCCTAGAGCCCATGCTCCTCAACAAGAGAAGCCACCACAATGAAGAGTAGCCCCCGCTCACTCAACTAGAGAAAGCCTGCATGCAGCAACGAAGACCCAACACAGCCAAAAATAAATAAATATAAATAAATAAATAGATACTAATGCTTTAAAAAAATTTAAAAAAAAACAACCTTAAATCTCAGGAACCTAAAGAACAAACTAAGTTAGCAGAAGGAAGTAAAAAAGATTAGAGCAGGAATAAATGAAATTGAGACGAGAAAGACAACATAAAAGATGAACAAAACTAAGATTTGGTTTCTTGAAAAGTTAAAATTGACAAACCCTTAGCTAGACTAGGGAAGAAAGAGATGACTCAAATAAATAAAATTATGAGTGAAAGAGAAGACATTTGATACCACAAAAATACAAAGGTTCAAAGTGACTACTTTGAACATTTATAAACCAACAAATTAGATAATTTAGAAGAAATAGGTAAATTCCTAGAAACATACAGCCTACCAAGTCTTGAATCAAGAAGTAATTAGAAAATCTGGACAGACCAATAGCAATCAAGGGGATTGAACCAGTAATGGAAAAGCTCCCAGAACAGAAAATCCCAGAACCAGGTGGCTTCACGGATGAATTCTATCAATCTAAATTCATATCAGTCTATTCTAGCAATTTAAAGAAGAATTAATGCCAATCCTCACCAAACTCTTCCGAAAATTGAGGAGGATGGAGCACTCCCAACGTCGTTTTATGAGGTTAGCATTACCCCGATACTGAAGCTAGACAAGGCCACTGCAAGAGAAGAAAAGTATAGGCCAATTATCTCTAATGAATGTAGATGCACAAATTCTCGACAAAATACCAGCAAACCAAATTAAAGAGCACACGGAAGGATCACTACAACGGGATCAAGTGGGATTTATCCTTAGGATGCAGGGATGGGTCAACATATGCAGATCAGTCAGTGTGATACCCCACATTCACAGAATGGAGGATAAAAATTATAGGGTCATCTTTTTTTTTTTTTTTTTTTTTTTTTGTGGTATGCGGGCCTCGCACTGTTGTGGCCTCTCCCGTTGCGGAGCACAGGCTCCGGACGTGCAGGCTCAGCGGCCATGGCTCACGGGCCCAGCCGCTCCACGGCATGTGGGATCTTCCCGGACTGGGGCACGAACCCGTGTCCCCTGCATCGGCAGGCGGACTCTCAACCACTGTGCCACCAGGGAAACCCTGGTCATCTTAATAGATGCAGAAAAGGCATCTGACAAAATTCAGCCCCCTTTTATGATATAAACTCTCAACGAATTAAGTATAGAAGGAATGAACCTCAGCATAATAAAGGCTATATATGACAAGCTCACAGCCAAAATCACATTCAGTGGTGAAAAGTTAAAAGCCTTTTCTCAGTGGTCAGGAGCAAGACAAGTATGCCCTCTCTTTTCTGAAATCAATTTGTTTTTATTTTTGGCTGCATTGGGTCTTCGTTGCCGCATTGCATCCATAAAGCAAAAACAAAATGCTGTTGGAAAATACTGACGCATATTGCGTTTTGTTCATTTCTGTTGTGGGACTTTGTGTATTACACTTTGTGTTAGTTATGTCTGTCCTGTCTGTGTGCTCCCACAAGACTGTAAGCTCCTTGAAGACAGGAACATGGTAGTGACCTGTGACTACTGGGTGAGTGAAGGGTGGTAGACAGTCAGTTCTCTCTTAGCATGTCCCTTGGAACTGCTTTGGGCTCACATTCCAGGTATGGACTCCTGTGTTCTGATTGTGTGTTGCACTTGCGGGACATTCAGGTTTGCCCAGTTTCGAAGGCAGTAGAGCTAGAGCCATCCTCTAGCTCTAGAGGGCTTGTGTTTATTCTACTTAATGTGCAAATAAAACAGTTCCAGTGATTTTTTTTTAAATTTCAGGGCTGTTTGTACATGAGTATATCATCACACTGTTTTTTCAAATGTATATCTTTGGATGAATCCAGGGACATCACGTGAAAGCTCTGGCTCTTTCCGGACTGGGAAGAAGTAAGGAAGTGTTGAAGGAGTTTCTCTACTGCCTTGCTTTGAATCCTGAATGTAACTCAGTGAAGAAAGAAGTGCAGAAGGTGTGATTTCCTTTCAATGACTTTCTTCTTGAAGTCTTATTTTCAGCCTTTGTGTCCATGCTGAGTAGCTGCTACATGTAAAATGAACAAGAAATGTAGTTCTGAATCATTCAGGACAGTGTGATTTAAAACAAATAGTGATAATGATGAGTTCATGCATTTGATAATGTAGCATGTTTCATGAGACGGTGTACACATACCTCAATTCTGCTGAAATAATGACACGTATTACTGAGGCAGGGTAGATGTGTGCAGCTGGGGAGGCAAAGTGATTTATCCTAGAGTTTGTAATTCAAGGACTGCAGTTTGTGCAGAAGCCCTGTAAGAGACATCATGATATATGCAAAAGTTATCAGTTTAGCTGCATAGGTTGACTTGAAATTTTCAGCAAAGCTTCACCAACGTGGAGCAGAAACACCTGCTCTTTTATGCAAATCTTTAATCCAGTCCTATTGGAGGTCATCGAGTCACACTTGATATAGGGACCTGCCCTATAAAAAAGCCTGTACGGTAGGTACACAGTCTTAGCATTTCCGATGACAAGGAGTCCTTGCTTTTACATCAACGTTTCCATACTTTAACACTGTTTATTTTCAACTTGTACGGTACACTTACCCTGTAATTTCCACTCTACAGTTGAGTTTTAGTCTCTGGAGCAAGAGAAAAGTTTTTCCTCCTTAATTTAAACCCCCTTAGATATTAGAGAAGAGCTATCATCTTCGCCTTAACTAGTTCTTTGAACCTAACGTCCTCTCCCCATAGAACAGGGTTGTCAAGTTTCCTCCTCTGGCTGCCTTGCTGTATACCCCAAACTTTAGCCCCTACATGCAGTGGCTGCAGGTGGTGAACGTTTATCTTCCCTGTGTTCACTGGGAGTTTATTTTTAGCCTCCCATCACACTGTTGGCTTCTGTTAGAACTGTAATTAGCCAGAAGAGCCAGATGTTTCTTTTTTAATGAGAACTTTCTGGCACTATTTTTTATCCTTTTCTTGTGTAGTTGACTGGTCTTTGTTGATCCTGTTAAGTTGTCACTCATTGGTTTTGATCACTGTTTCCACTTGTCAAAATAATATTGAATCGTGAGCTGGCTGTTTTTAACGATTCCTGCCTGCTTTGTCTCACTGCAACTTTCACAAGAATCGTAAAACATGTGTTACCCCAACTGATCCTTAAAACAGCATCATGAGAAGTTGAGCCCGAGCTCAGCGACATTAAGCAAATTCAGGAAGGTCCGAGGACCAGGATTCAGGTCTTGTGGATTCTTGCCTGTCTGGTGCTTTTGCATGCAGACATGATGTTTCTCCTCCAGCATGTCACGGGTGCTGGGTATCTTCTGTCACAGACGGCGCCAAACAGTGCCAGCCTCCTGATGCCCATGAGATGTGGTACCCTCCCTGGCAGCCTCCTGCAGCTCTGCTGACCCCTCAGGGCCAGTGCTGAGGACACTGCCGTCCCTGCTGGGGTGCTGACCCTCACTGCCGCAGAGGTCGTGGGTTCTGGTGCGCTCATCTGTCACCTGCAGCGCAGTGAGTACATTCTTCGTTGAGGTTTCAGTGAATCTTCTACGCCTCTCTTAAGCCCTCGGATTCAGCTGAGTCCATGAGTTTCTGCAGGGCCATCGAGGGACTGGCCGGCACTTCCCACCACCACCAAAAGCTGGTGAACCAGAACTGTGTCCCTTCACCTTCTCTTCCTTTAAAGTTCTTACTGGTTGACTCTTCCGGTTCTCTTGTAAATGAAGCAGCCCTCTAGAACTGTCTTAATCCTGTGGGTCATCACAGCTCAGGTTCAGTCTGGGACCCCCTGCAACCGATCCACCCCACGTTTCTCTCTTACCCCTGAGACATTTAGGGGAGATTTTTCTGTAGCTGGTGTGTAAGGACCAAACTCAAAGAGACTGTAATGCTTGTATTTTGTAATTGGTACGAGTAAGATGGACAGGAACTGGGGGCTCAAATGCCTAAGATGTTGACTGTGGTTTCAGACACACTTGAATTTTTAAAACATTGGCAGTTGGAATAGGGTAGTTATTCTTGTCAGTGTTTTAGGCCTGTTTGGCTTCAGAGTTTCCTCTGAGTCTTTCAGGTATGCGATGTATTTTTCAAAAGTGTCTTAAAATATATATTTTGCCGTCTTGGCAATGTTACAGGTAATGTGTGAGGTGTTTTTCCCTGCTTCAGAAAACGTGCCTCAGCATTTAACATCTTCCGTCCAAAGCAGACTGTTGAACACAAGGTTAATGTCGCAGTGTCAGAACCACATGAACAGCCAGCCTCCTGTGGAGGGAGGTGGCAGTGCAGGGAGTTCTAAGGTGGGAAGTGCACGCGTTTGTCAATATTATCTTGATTAAGCTTTATGTAACTTTGAACATTTACAAGTTACTCACACGGTTGCATTACGTTAGCTACAAGTACTTCTTAAGACCAGTTCTGGCTTCTCAGCCTGAGAATTGACACTTCTAAAGGAATTTGAGGGAAGTAATGAAAATCACTGAAGACTGAAAGAAACTTTTAGAACATCTCCAAACAACCCACAACATCAGGAGGCTTGATATTATTTTGTCTTGGAGAAACGAGAGCAGAGGGATGGTTTGAATATATGAAGATTGGTGTTCAGTTGATCTGTTTCCGGAAGAAATTATCCTTATATTTTACCATGAAAAGTGTAAAGTTCATCTTAGAAGTTAATAGACGAAACCAATTATGAGGGAAGAGTATATGCTCTCTTTTTTTCCAGAGATTTCTAAGAAAGGCTGCTGCATGATTTTTTTTTCTCTGATGCTGTGATTTCTTTAATATTCAGGATTCTTTTTTCTTACTTAACCAGAATCCATCTGAGAAACAGGATGGATTTAGAAACACCAATTCTTCGGTGTTCTATTTTATACCGGGCCTACACTGTGAGGAGGGTAAGGAAGTGTTAGAAAGTTTTCTTCCAGCGGCGCTGAGCACTGCTTTAAAGAGACAGTTTCCGAATGAGTTGGAGGATGTGCACGATGTGAACGGCCCTGGAAAAATTCCCAAGAAAGGTCAGTAAGGCTACTTTTTTTTTTTTTTTTTTTTTT